>NC_048893.1:25617978-25625099 GCF_011077185.1 Oxyura jamaicensis
TTTTTTTTTTTTTTTTTTTTTTTTTTTTTTTTTTTTTCAGCAAGATTATTCAGTGCTTTGATATATTTTGTAAAGTCATTACTTTCATACAGATTTCTGGCTGCAGCAGATCTTCTATAGAGCCTTGCTTTTATATTCATGCCCAGTCTTGAAATCTCAGAGAAAATTGTCAAGGCACAGGAGGTAGGAGAGTTCCCAGCATCAATGGAAATTTGATGAAACTTTGGAGCCTAAACACTCTTTTCTTATTGTTATTTTGGTTTGTTTGCTTTGTTGGTTCATTTTTTGCTTGTTTGTTTTTCAATACATTTAGTTCATGCACATTTTTAGAATTTCATTCCTGCCTAATAATTCCCTATAAAGTAGCCAACTGACACATTGAGGACCAAAGTTCCATACAACCTATGTGATGTAAAATATCTCAGTCTTGAATGATGAGCAAAATCCCAATAAAAGATTACCTTATGGATATCCAGAATTTAAACAGTACAGCTGAGGCAGAATCCACGATCCATCTTACTTCAAGAGTTTGGTGAAGTTGTACATTGAAAAATTATTGGGCTTACCAGGAAAGACTAAAAAGGGTTATCTCTCTTCTGCTCACTGCTTTTCCTCTTTTTACCTCACTTATATTTAAAAAATGAATTTTACTCATGTACTGAAAGCAATATGAATTTTAATTTCACCTTTTTTACTTGTGATTTCATGATTATTATTTTTTTTTCCTGATTAAAACATTCATCGGCTCTTGTGCTAGCCATAAATTTGAACCAGGGACTTCATATGAGCTGCCTATCTTTATTTCAGGTCACTGTGAGTCTTGGCAATAAGATGATGTTAGTTCAGTTTATGGCACTCACACACTCTCAGATCTCTGTCTTTTGACAGAATTATTTTTCATCTTTGAGAGTATAAATAAGGAGTTACATTGCAAAGTTGGATTGCATCCACAAGTAAGTGCATTACTTTCCTACAGGCAAGAAATTTTGTTCCTTTATTCTAGTGAATGCATGTTTTCCAGGAGAGTGTTAACTCCTCAGCACAATGATTTCTGTTCTGTGTCAGCAGCACAGGAGCTAATTCTCCTGGGTTGTAGTTCTACAAAGTATGTGGTGGAGCTAACAACCTATTGAAGCAGTTTTGTTCCATTAGCAAGGGAATTTCTCCCTAGTGGAGCATTTCAATACAAACAACATTTCATTACCAAGTCCCCATACAGAAGTTTAATTCAAGTGCTAAGGTAGCTACCACCTTACTGGAACTGATCCTTCTTGGCAATTGATCAACCTCCCTCGAGAACTGATTTCCACAATTACAGAGTAAAGCTCCTCTTGAAGCTGTTTCATGCACTGAATGCCCACATACAATGCTGCACTTGCACAGTGAGCTCGCAGAGCTATAGCTGAGCTCTGGCAGAAAGGGCAGCCTCCACTGTGTGCAATATCATTTCAATTCCAGCCGAGTTTCTTCTTCGATACAGTGGTCCATCTTGGCAGTGGTTCAGCTTCATCCCTACAGGGGAGCATTTAGTCATTCAATTTTGTTCCTAGGATGTCAGCAGCATTAGAAAATTTCAGAATTAACCTTTTGCATAATGAAAAGGGAGAAATGCCAAAACAGTAGGGAGAGACTTCAACGGGTTCTTGCTGAAAAAAGAGAGATTCTGAAAAAAAGTGATTTAACAATCACTGAAAAAAAATAATTTCACAGTATGGTGATTTGTGGGCTAAGAGTTAAATTCCAAAATGAGGTAGTGTACTTCCCAGCACTGCAGATCACTGCATAACTCCTGCCAGTGAAGGAACAAACTCTTCCAAGTCTGGCAGTTGCAGCATGAATTCCCCTGCCTGTTGCCACTACAGCCAACGTGATCACAGCAGCATGCATTTTTCCTATGTCCAGAAAAAAAATGTGTTTTTTGCCTGGAAGTGCTGATGCCTGTAAAAGTGCATTAGTCATCAGGTCTGCACAGGGAAACTGGTTCTGATTCCTGCACCTTTATTTCTTCAGTTAGCAATCTCTTGCAGATTGCTTTGTGTTCTTTACTGGTACCCAGTCTTCATGAGAAGATGAGTGAAAATGAGAAATACTACAGTTGTTTTAGTTTTTGTGAACATTTTAATGCATTTTCCATCTGATAATTTTAACTCTCTTATACCTTTCCAATACTTAAAATGCTGCACCCTCTTTTAGTCTTAACAGCAAATATGAATAACTCATTTTCCATAGTGAAACAGATGTAAAGCTAAAAAATACCCAACTATTTCAGACATTACAGCATACATTTGAAGCATATTGATAACCTAATAGAAATGTATAGATTTTAGCTTCAGGGAAATCAGCATGTTATTTTCTATATATATAATTCCTCAGCCTGGAAAACTTACTCTAAAATAAATGTTGTTTCAAATTTATAGACTATACCCATTTTTTAGTTTCAGATTCCATTCTGGGCTCAGATTTCTAAAAGTTAGGCATACCAAACTCTTAAAATTTTAGGTTCCAGCTGGATCTAGTTTTCTTTCCACCTGTGTTTAAATGAAGTCTCATTCAGAATTCCCCTGCTCAAGGTAAATTTCTTGAATTGTCACTTGTAAGTTTTAGATATTCCCAAATTGTTATGCTGCTGGCAGAATGATGTGACTCAAGGTAGATCCTCAATGATAGCAGTTTTCCCTTTCTATGTAAACGATACTTTAAAATCTTGCCATTTTGTCCTTTAGTATGACGTGAGGTTTGCAGTAGACACTAATATTTCAGTTTATATTTCAAATATTAAAATGTTACTCATAAACATTCAAATAACCTTTTCTGAGATGTCAGTAATATTGACACACGCAACACCATTCTGATAGTTTTTCCCTTTTTGTCCACTTGTGCCTTTCAGCAGATTACAGCCAGTTTTCAACATTCCAGTCATGTGAATCACATCACTAGCTTATAGTAATATGCAGCACTGTTGAATTTATGCTCATAAATCAACAAATCCAATACTTTTTATTTATTAGCTATGCTCCACATGCATAGCCAATTAGAGCTTCTCTTCTGTTGTTCACTGGAGATTCCATTTTGTTCTCAACAGTTTGATTTTTACCTCCTTTCCACCTTCCCTTTTGATGTCAGTTTAAAATCCTCTGAAACAGCCAACATGGCTTCTAGAATATCAGTTCTCTTTCTATTGAATTTCACTTGGACAGTGGAGTGCCATCTTCTAGAGAAAATAACCCTTTCTTCACAAAATCCTAATTAAGGTTCAACAGTCAGTGTTCTGCGTTGCTTGCAGGTCTCCAAGACCAAAGGTCCCTGACGTGGTAATCAGCGCAACATCTGAATTATGTTGAATTTATATGAATCATGGCTTGAGCAGTCCTAGATGAGGGTTATGGCACAAATGACTTAAGTTAGCACTGGGGTGATATTTTAAAAGGTTGTGAGAAGACAATGATTTCTGAGGTATCTGGGGGTTCAGTGTTTCCTTCTTGCTTAAATTCAGGCACAGATATATGTACATATATATATATATATTTAAAAAAAGAATGAAAAAAATATCATTTTGCATTTTTCTTGTTGTTGTTGCATGAAAATGTTTAGCAGCAAGGTGGTAACGCCTCAATACACTGTATGATTTAGGTACATAGCAGTTTGCTTCCCTGCCAACATACAGCCAAGGCATACATTTTCTATCACAGCAGTTGCGTGCTAATGGAGGGAATGAGCAGTGTTCAGCACAGCAGCTGCATCCTGTGAGTTGTGGACATCCCACCTTTGTGTGCCAGGTCTCTAATCATAGGAGAGGAACACATTTAAAGCTCAGCTGTAAGGCCTGCTCCTAGGCTTGGCCTTTCTTTCTGTCACTCAACACAAGCAAAACTGGAGCAGCAGAAAAAGAGTAAATTACCTCCACTTTGCCAGAGAAAAGCAACTCTTTTGCCCTACTGTAGTGATAAAATTATCTGTAAAAACCACTGGCAATTTCTCCTGCTAGCAAGGCTCTGGCTTGGCCGTGCATTAAGATGTTCTATTCCACATAGTACAGGCAGAGCAATGACAGTGCACTATGGGAGCAGTCACGAAGTCATGCTGTCCTTCTCTCTGAATTTGCATGTTATGTGTGCAGATGCTATGCTACTGCTGGTGTAAAGCCAATTCTGAGAGAAAAGATGTCAGTAGCACTAACAGCAACCAGAGAGTAAGTGACACCTTGTCCAGTGATGCAGCACTAACAGTAAAGAAAAACAAACAAACAAACAAACAAACAAAAAAAAACACTTCCTAATATAGAGTTGGTCCCAAGTCCAAAGTCATTCTGCATGCAGCAAAATTTCCAAGACTTTTGGGCCCCACTGCCATCACTGATACAGCAATGATTGCTACATTGCATGAGAATCTACTCTCAGTAGTGACTAGTAATACTCAATATGGATTTTATGATCTCATGCCACCAGCAAGTCTTGTTGCTGTCATCAGGGGAAAGAGTTAAGAAATACAAACATCCAGTAAAGGCTCATACAGTTACAAAAATCAATAATATTTTCAAAATGTTGTGATGATTAATTTAGTGGCATAAAGAAGAAATCTAGATCATTCCTCCTTCAGAAGCATGCCTGTCATCTTTTTGACCACAACAGTAGGTCAAACTACTTCCAACACTTCCATGATGTGCTGGATATTAGTTGTCTGGGGGCGGACTCTTAGTTGAAGTGTTGCTGGTCCATCTATCCTATTAATTTTTGTTGGATGAGATCTGAGTCTTCCACCCCCTTCTCTCTCAGAAATCATTTCTAAATTTATCTTCAGATGAGGAAAGAGAGATCAGTTTTCAAGTCTGAGATGGTAAGCTGTGACTAATCTAATATGCATTGTTATTTTGATAAATGTACACTCGGTAATTGATAAAATATCAGTTAAACCAGAGTTTATGATCTCAGCAGAGCAAGAGATAAATGATGCTACATTACTGCTGTGATGCAGATGGAGTTAAAGAACATAAAACCTACATGGTATGTAGTGTGAATGCTTTGTACCAGCTCAGACAGAAAAACACTTAGGTAACTGTGATGGCAAGCAGATGATTACAACACAAGTTAAACAACAGGGAAATATTGGCCATGATACTGGTGGACAGGATCCAATAAAAGATACCCTCAAACCAGTTAAAAAGCTTTGGTGCTTAAAACCATTTTGGAGAGGAGTAAATATGATGATATCCATATGAAACAAGTGACTTCAATGAGATTCTCAATGGCAAAGCACCACATAATATTAGAACTTTAAATAAATAATTAGTAATGTATGGTACCTTACTCTCAATAAAGTAAGCAGTGGCAATATATTATGAAGCCAATTAAGTGGTATTAGAATTCTGGGAACTGAATAAAATAACTAGGCTCTGTCATCAATGGAGTTTCTCTGCTTCAGCAGTGAAAGGGATGTGAGCACTCACCACAGCCATAGAAAGTGAAAAACTTGAGTAGGAGGAAAGCTGTATGACTTTTAAGGAAAAACAAACAAACAAAAAAAAAAACAAAACAAAACAAAACAAAAAAAAACACCTTCTAAAGCCAGGGTGCATCTATTTGACTGGAGAGTTTCTGTGCACTGTAATGGATCCTGTACAATGACTTTGGCACTGTTCAGCCTACATTTGTATCACGGTTGTTTATTCCTCTTGCTGCTCATTGGTTCCCCTTCCAGCTATGTACAGGGGAAGGTTCATGTATGTTTTTACACATATCCTCTAGTGCAGCATTCTTAGAAGAACTTTTGCTGACTTTGATCAAGGGAAGCCATCAGTCTCTTTCTCCTGGTCATGGTGCCAAAGGAATTGGAAATAAACCTGAAAGTGAGGTGGCCCTATTAAACAAGGAGACCAGCAAGGCTCCTTGGAATTATTTGTGTTATATGTGGAAGTTATATGAGGCTGTAGAATAAACAGGTCCCAGATTTGGCTTGTCATGGATTTGTTCCTTCTAGAGAAGGGTTCATTTAGATTTGGTCTATAGCTAGGCAGGTGGGTTCTCGTTGAGGGGGAAAAGAGCTGAGGCAAGGCTTTGAGGAACATCTCCTGGAGGAAGGCATATGCTCTTGGGGGTAGATGTGCAGATAGCCTATGGGATAGTGGGCTTAACATGATGGCCTGAACCTTCCTCTGGAGGGGTTAAAGCAGGCTTTGACTTAGGTACTGGTCTGGAAAGGCAAAAGGCAGCCCCAAGCCAGAATGAGCTCTAGGGCTGGCACAGGGATGCTTTCTTTAACCTGGCCTCAAAGCACTAGGCCTGCACGAAGGTCCACTTCACACAGGCTCTGAAGCCACTCCATCTCGAAAACATGTCTGCAAACAAGGGCTGGTGACAGCCATGTGTGTCCCCCCCTCCACAGGGGAGGCGGTGGGAGAGGTGCTCTTTCCTGTCAGCACCCCCAGAAAGAGAGAGGTGCCCTTCCCTGAAAGACTTCAGCTGGATCTAACCGGCCAGGTGAGCCAAGCCCAGCGCACCGGCTCTTCTCTTCCTTTCCCCCCTCTACCCGCTCTTTCCACTCTCCTCCTCCCAAGCCACGGCGGAGGCAGGGAAGGGAAGGGAAGGAGGCGAGAGGTGCCTGCGCGGGGCCCGGGCCGCGCCGTGCCAGGGGCACTCCCCTCAGCCACCATTGCGGGCGGGCAGCCCGCCGCGGGGTCCCGCTCCCCCCTCCTCCGCCCGATGGCGGGGGGCGGAGGGGAGGAGGGGAAAGCGGAGCTCCCGCTGGCCCAGCTCCGGGATTTGCTCGCCCGGGGCGGCTCGGAGCGGCGGCGGAGGGGTTAAGCTCCCCGCTGCCGGTGGGCTCGGTGCCGGCGGGGAGGGGGTTAAGCGCCTTGGCGGCGGCGGCTGCCACAAGGCTCCGCGCCGCGCTCCGCGCCGGAGCCGTTCCAGCGGGAAGATGGCGACGGAGGGAGCGAGCGGCGAGCCGGGCTCCGGCGCCCGGGACGACTCGGCGGCTACGGCGGCGGTAACGGGCTCGGCGGGCCGCGGGGGGTCAGAGCCGGCTCGGCCGGCCGAGGGGGTGCTGCGGGGATGGGACGAAGCGGCGCTCGGAGACCTGCCTCCCCCGCTCCGTCCCTCCGCCCTCCTTCTCCCCCCCGGGGCGGG
>NC_048893.1:25625199-25742854 GCF_011077185.1 Oxyura jamaicensis
CCCCCCGGGGTTCCCCCGCTGCCTTCCCGCAGCTCCCCGGGCGGGCTGAGCCGGTGACAGCGCCCGGGGCCGGGAGAAACGTCGATCCTATAATCCTCCCTGGGCTGCCGAGCCCGCAGGAGCCTTTTTTTCTCCTTCCCTTCCCTTCCAGCTCCCCCCCACGGCAGCCGGGCAGAGCCCCCCGGGCGTGCGGGACGCCCCGGTGCCAGCCGCTGGCGGTGCGCGGGGGCTGCCCCCTCCGCTCCTTTCATCTCAGGGATGAGCCCCACACGGTGCCCCCAGCTCCCTGGGGCTCCTCACCCCCCTGCGAAGCCCCCCTTGGGTTGTGGGGGGGCTGCCGGGGGTTCAGCTCCTGGGCATCGCCCGGCAGAGCCTAAGGTGAGCCCCCGGCAGCGCCCAGCCCTGCAGCCATGCGCCGGGTCGGGGGCAATGAAACCGAGGAGCTGCGAGGTTTAGGCTGGGTCTTTTCTGAAAGCAACAACCCCAGAAGGCAGGATGGCGCTAGTTTCTGGGAAAATGGGAATACTACCAGTGTGTGTGTGCGTGTAAAACCTCTGTATACCTCTGTATACCTCTGTATACCTCTGTATAGATACATATTCTTTTCTTCCAAGTAGGCACAAATTCTTATCTGAAGCCATGTTCCATCTCTCTGGTTAAATTTCCTTGCACATTTTAACTCCTTTGCTGTCACAGACATTGAGTTTTACTTGTAAAAAAATAAAAAGGTAAACCTTATGAAGTGAATCACATCACTGTCTTTTTAAAACAGTGACATGGCTGTGATATAAAAGAGTATTGAGGTGATGATTCATAAAAGCGAAATATTAAATACTTTCAAGTCCTAGTTCTGAGTAAAAATTATACTAAATTCTTCAGTGTTTCATGTTCTTACTACCTTCAGTTTCGGCTTTAAGAATTCAAAAAGTAGCTTAATCAAATACTGTTTTAATGTTGTCCTGTTAGGCAATGCAGCGTGAGCTGCTCATGCAATCTGACGTTCTCATTGTCAAGAAGGAGTGACAGCTCTACACTGCACGCTTTTTCCCCTCACTATTATAAACGTTAAATTGTCGATTTTACTTTATCCTTGGTATAGGAAAGTAAAAAGAAAACACTTATGGGCAACGAAAAGATTTCTAAAAAATATTTATACGTTACTCCCATGTCCCTTTTGAGGGGTTGCTGTGAATAGCTTATTTTCTGTCTTCGAATTCAAGATATAAAATTATGAATTGAATCATCTTGCTTACATGTAGGATGACAATAAACGTCTAGGTGGCTGTCTTGTAAGTCATGCTAAATTCAAATTATAGTGAAATGTTTTCTGTATAGTTTTAGATGTAGTTCTCAGAATCCCGATGGCACAAATGGTGCAATGGAAAACTGTAGGAACAGCTTTTGTAATAATAAATGTGCAATTTTCCTGGTATAATCAGGAAATATGCACCACAGGACAATACAGTAGGGTATCTTCATGCTGTAACTCTTGTATCTTGGTACACCATCATCTACACCATCAGTAACATCACTGGGGGGAAGAAAGACTTGTTTTTTACTGTTTTTAGAAGCACTGCAGAAAAGGAAAGAATGTGGCACCCAGTTTTCTTTCTTTTTTCTTTTTTCTTTTTTCTTTTTTTTTTTTCCTTCCCTTCCCCCCACAACCCACCCAAGAGAAAGTGATAGAAAAGCCTAGGCTTTTCTGTAGTGTTACATTTAGGAGCAAAGCTGAGAGTCTTGTCCTTCCCTTGGATGGAGCACAGCTCTTGGTAAGCCCGCCAAGTGGGCTTTCTCTCTTGCAAAATATTGGTATTTTTATTGTGGTGAGGATGACAAAAATGGGATGGAAGTGGTTTGGCCCTTTTTCGTACCTGTACAGCTTGATTGGCTGAGCCAGTGAAATTGTGGTGGTGCAATTTGGACTAGAATTCAGGGAAAACGTGTGTGTGTTTTAAAACATCTTTGAGTAACTTCCATCTGCATAATATCTACCAGTAATAATTATATAATAGCAAGAAATAATTCAGTTTGACCGCCTGTTTGTTGAAACATTGAACACCGGCCTGCTGTGCATGGAGGGCTGTCATGTCACACGTTGTTTCAGTGCAGGTTTAACAAACAGCATGAAAATCCTCTTACAAATCAGAGTTTGTTGAAGTTATTCAGTAAAATCTCTGGTTTTGATTTTGTTTGACCGGTGATCAAAAGCACAAATGGTATTTTCCTCCAGAAGGCAGTACTCTGCTGGCTGTGAGGCTGTACGTATAGAGCATATTGGTGGAATGAAGTCTTGGCTTCTCTAAAATGAGTAGGGATCTTTCTGCTGCCTTCATCAGGCAAAAGTTCTTTGAGAGTGATGTTTACATACTTGAAAAGATCGCTCTGGGTCAGTCTGGGCTGCTGTGGATCAAGTAACAGCATAAGAAGTTGCTCTACAGAAAAAAAAATGTCAATATTAAGTGGATTAAAAATTGATGACAAAATAAATGGAGAGAAGTTCCATGACGCTTTATGGTGACATGTTAGGAGGATTTTATACTTAGCTTAGTGGATTCAATATCTATCGATCTGCAAGAATGTTTGTAGTGGAATTGCCATTGTGGGCAGTGTAGTGACATGCTAAACGATGGTTTGATCAGGTCAGTTTTACTGGCTGATATAGATAAGTTGGAAAGATTCTTAGCTGAGAAATATTGCATGTAGCAGAAAATTAGACCATAACCCTTGAAAAGCAAAGACCGGGTCTCTTAGTAGGGACTGCACCCTGGAAAATTATTGCTTCCAAAAGGACTTCGATTAACTACCACGATTCTCATCTGAATACAGTGCAGTGTCAATGTTCAGAGAAGTTATTTTCCTCTGGTCAGATGCATAGTGCTGCTGGGGTGTTCCAACATGTAGGTGAGATGCAGACACAGCACAGTCTGTTTCAGCCCTGCTACTGCTCTGCATCTCCCCTGTAATGAGTGTCTGGTAATGATCCATCCATCGTGCAGTGGTAAAGTTCAAGCCTTGCTCCACAACCTCTTTTCTGCTCTGCCTCCCGCTAGCCCAGCCTGCATCCTGCCTTTTCTGTGCTGCTCAGCTCCATGGCTGGCAGCACGGCCTCTCTTCCCTTGCTGCAGGGGTCTGGGGGAATGGAAAAAGAAAGCCAGTGAATGTCGTCCACTTTGTAAATGCTCCTTTCTTTTCTAAACATGGGCCTGTTACGCTGTCTGTTGCTAAAGGAGAAGTGCAAAGAGGCAGTGCTGTGAGCCAGGTAATGGTGTGGAGGGGCAAATCTGTGGGATTGAATACATCCTGCTCTTTTCCCAGCTGCTTAGATGTTTGTGCACGTGTAGGAAAGAGAGGCGTTGCTTTGGTCTCAGAGGTGGTATAGCAAGACAGGATGAGATGGAAATGAAGAAGCAGAAAGGGCAAATAAAGAGCTCAGTTTCAGAAGACAACAGCTGGAGGTCTGCCTCTGCACCCACTCCTCCCCAGAAAGGGAGCAGTAGATTTACAAGACCGGTGTCATCCATGAATATGTAAACAGGAAGAAGTCAAGTAGGCTTAGGGAAGAGGCACTGCCTGTGTGGTGTGTGAATTAAAGGTTTCCCGGGCATTGGGGTTTGGTTCTAACATAGCACAGGGAAAGGTGTGAAATTCTGAAAGATTTAAAAATAGTTCTAAAGATAACTTGAAGAATATGAACCCGTACCTGGATCAAATCATGCTATTTGCCTTAGAAATGGCCTTCCAGCAAGTAACTTTCTGAACAGGAATTCCCTGTTAAGCATGGTCATCGAAGGACTGGTGTAAGCCTAGATTCATAAAAAATACTTAGGCATCTCTGATATCAGTGCAAGTTAGGTGTCTAAGTACATTTGTGGCTGTTCATAGACTGCAAACATGTTTTAACAGCTATGAGAATATCTGGGTATGTGTAAAGGTCAGTGTCATACTAATTTTGGAGGGGCTGTGGGCTGTTTTTTTTTCTGTTGTTTGTTTTGTTTGTTTCTAAAATACAGTTCTCAGTTCTGAGGTATATTTATGGTTAATGCTGGAGCTGTTAAAAGTTTTGCAGTTAGCCCAAGCCAAAAAAAATCCACGGCAGCTAAACAAAACCTCCCCCATGCCTTTTAAAGAAAGGCTTTGAAAAAAAACAGAAAGCAAGGGAGCTGTGCTTGGAGAAGAGGGGAGCAGTATAAGCTGGTAACTTTGTGTGCTGAACAGTCCAATAAGTCAATGAACTAGTGGATGGGCATAATTAAATGCATTTAAAGTACCCTCAAGGTCCCTAAGGTGTGACTGTATGACATTTTGTCTAAGTCCTGGGTGTTAAAGTTGGGTGATATTCTTTTCAGGAGGAAACTTGGTGTGAGTTTAGGAGCAAGTTCCACAGTATTGCTTTTCCTTGAAAGATATTTCTTTGCTTTCATATTTTGTTGTTGTTGTTGCCGAGATCATTCCTATAGGTCTCATCTTACTTCTTAAGTTCATTTTGGATGGGGTGGGAAGCGGACATGTATTCTTACATCAGATAATTTCTGGAGAAGCATGGCGTCACTCTTACTCTGGTTTCAGCCTGAAGAACAGGCCTTCCACAGCCAAATCAATAAATCGTGCCTTCTCTTAAGTATCTGTGAATGCTATATGGATTTTGTAACTACTTCTTTCACATTTTCTGTTTGCAGAGTTTTCTTTGCTAGAAGAGGGTTAGGATTCATTTGAGCACATCCCTGTGTTTGCATTGAGCTAGGTCTTCAAACTTCCACTTATAGTTGGTGGAAAGAATTAAGTGGTTACAAGGAATGATCTGTTTTGGAAACATATTTGTGAAATTTCCCTGGCTTTAAGTGAAGTGGCTTGTCAGATGACTCTTGGAGGTATTGGTGGGATTCAAGGCACTTAAATTTAAATGTTTACATGTATGCACAGTGTTAATTATCCTATTACAGCGAGTGGAAATCCGACCAATACTGCCAGTGGAGCCTTGAGCAAATAGTTCTGGTGGCTGGTAAGCTGAATAGCTTTCTTGGCTGTTTTGACTGGGCTGATCAGTTTTCTGTTGGCAATAACGGGAAATTCATCACCTCACTCACGTACTGACACCTGCCTTTCGGTGTCTCAATCCTGTCTCGAGGACACACTTTAGTGATCCACGTGCATGCTCTGGGTATCCCAGCTGACCTTCTACCAGCCCAAATGGCATGGGTGATTCTCCAAAGTTGTGTATCATATCTACCTCCCCCTTCCCCCCCCCCGCCCCCCCCACCAAAAAAAATCTCTCTGATCCCCAAGATACCTAATATTGCACCAGATACTTGCATGTAGGCAACAAAGTAGAATCAGTTGAAACATGCTTATACTTTGTCAGGTGAGTTCTACTTGGTGGGCATTAGGGTTGTTGTCAAATTTGTCGTAAAATGTGTGAATCTTGGTTGTGTTTCCCTGGTACATGTATTTTGTGGGTCTGACAGCTGTGAGGCTGTCATGATATTAAAAGTTTGCTTTGTACGACCTAATAAGTAATAGCAAATCCTTTTATTTTTAGAAGCTCATCTTGGAAGTCTGCTTTGTGAATCCTCTAGAGGATTCTTGTGTGTATTTAATGGAATACCACATAAAATATGTAACAAATGTGGATATGTACCTTTTCCCTCCCTTCTGAAAGGACTCCCTCTGTGTTTTCCTATACACCATTTTTTCTTTTTGTCTTTTTAACTTCTCTTCCCCTCCTGTCTTTCTACCTCAGCCCTTAATCATGCTTCACAGTTTTCTTTCCCAAGTCCTGGGCTATTATCCAGCTCCATCTCTAAAAAGGCCACCCAGCTGCTTTCTGAGCAGGAAGGAGATTGTTTTCTCTGGTCGTCTGTGTTTAATCCACAGCTACTGTGCTTTTTGTCCTGGTTCTGCTTAGGGAAGGTACAAAGCTGTGGCTTTCCTGCAGCCCCAATTCACACTTGTGCTGAAGGCAGCACAGTTTGGAGCAGCACAAGGAGTGATGCCTTTAGCTCCTGAAATTGCCAGCAGTATCAGCCAGGCTAGGTCAGTAAAACCAAGC
The DNA here is from genome assembly GCF_011077185.1 of Oxyura jamaicensis. NCBI lineage: Eukaryota > Metazoa > Chordata > Aves > Anseriformes > Anatidae > Oxyura > Oxyura jamaicensis. The sequence goes on from NC_048893.1 coordinate 25,631,246, forward strand.
TATTGGTACTGCCAGTCCCTCACGAGAAATGTTGTTGTTCTTGGGGCACGGTGGGGATAAATCTAACACTAAAGCCTTTTTTTATCTCTGGTTTAAATAGCTCTGTATGTGGGAAGGAGTCCCTTCTGTTCCTGTGTCTCTTGGTGCTCTTCCCATTCCACCCCTTTCTGAGCTTTCCTCTCCAGTTCCATCCCTGTGTCCTAACTCAGCCTTCTCTTGTTTGGAGGTTATGCTTTTGTCATCTTCTCGGCTCATGGTAGAGCTTAATTTATCTTTAGATGGTGCAGGTTAGAATTTTGCCTACACTCTTCTGTGATGGGTATGCGGGTATTTGAGTTTTAGCTAATTAGCAGTTTTCTCTGTTGTCAGTGTGCTTGCTGCCAGGCAACACAAACCCCTTACAAAGTTGGTCTCAAAAAATAACACAAAGTTTTAGAGACATAGAGAACTGAAAAGGACACAGTGTTTTTCAGTTATTTTATCCTTATAAATCAAATAAACCAGACATTTTAAAATCTGGAAGAAGGAAAGAAAAAAAACCAACAACAGCTATGTTCTGGTTGTTTATGCCAAATTTCACCCTGGGGCAACATATTCATGTATCTCTGTTGTAAAACAAATATAGTGGATGGCTTGGTTATATAGTGTTAAATTGTTGGTTAAATTGTTACAGCTTGGCACTCTACCAGAGGTATTGTAGCTAAACCCCAGATGACACATAAGGCATGAGCTACTAATGGAGTCTTTCTTTTCTGGAGATGTAAGTGTTACTGCTCCACTGGAAGATGTTAGGAAGATTACTTTCCTAGGCCTAAACAACAGTTTTCTCTGTAATATGAGCCAAAAATGCTCCATCTGGATGAGACCTTCGTACAAGGTCTCATACATGACTGACATCTTGATCCCCAGAAGATGGCAGGGAAGTGTTTAAGAGGAAGATTAGTTTTATTTCATCATATGCCAAAACTACGTTTAATAAATCAGAAAGCATCAAACAGAAGTAGCTGATGGCAGACTCACAGCAAGGTTGGCAGTTCTTCACACAAGGTATACAATGAGCTGCAGGAAGGCTGTGGATTTGAAAATTACATAAAGATTCAAAAAGCAAAAGGGCAGATTCACAAAATTTATGTCCTTCAAGGGACTACTATGTGCAAAATAGTAATTCATGGCTCAGAAGGTGCACAAGCTGAAAACTGCTAGAGGCAGTATCATTATATGCTTGTCCTGCTCTGGTGCTGATTTCAAGTCACCACTATTGGCTGCTTCTGGAGACAGAACACAAGGCTAAGTGAGCTTTTAGTCTGATGTGCTAGAACTGTTCATGTATGAAGTGGCTTTGCTAGTTCTTATTTTACAAGTCAAGTTTTTTTTTTTTTTTTTTTTTTTTTAAATATTGAGCAGTGTATGTCATTGGTATGTCTTTCTCTTAATGTTTCTTGTGTTTATTTATATCTAACTTTAAATTACTGGAGAGCACGTTTGGTTGGGGCAGCCCTGATAGACTGAGGGATGAGAGGCTGGAGAGTAGCCCCATGGAAAGGGATCTGGGGGTTCTGGTTGCCAGCATGAGCATGAGCCAGCAGTGTGCCCTGGCAGCCAGGAGGGCCAGCCGTACCCTGGGGTGCATCAGGCCCAGCTCTGCTGGGTGAGGGAAGGGATTGTCCTGCTCTGCTCTGTGCTGTGCAGCCTCACCTTGAGTACTGTGTGCAGGTTTGGGCACCTCAATGTAAGAAGGACATAAAACTATCAGAGTGTCCAAAGGAGGGCCACAAAAATGGTGAAGGGTCCAGAGGGGATGACACATGAGGAGCAGCTGAGGTCCCTGGGTTTGCTCAGCCCAGAGCAGAGCAGGCTGAGGGGAGGCCTCATGGCGGCCTGCAGCTCCCTCACGAGGGGAGCGGAGGGGCAGGCGCTGAGCTCTGCTCTCTGGGGTCAGCGACAGGACCCCAGGGAACGGCATGGAGCTGGGACAGGGGAGGGTCAGGCTGGGGGTTAGGGAAATGTTCTGCACCCAGAGGGTGGTCGGGCACTGGGACAGGCTCCCCAGGGCAGTGGTCACAGCACTGAGCCTGCCAGACTTCAAGGAGCATTTAGACAGTGCGTTCAGACAGATGGTCTTGAGTTTTGGGTGGTCGTGTGAGGAGCTGGGAGTTGGACTCGATGATCCTTGTGGATTCCTTCCAACTCAGGATGGTTCTACGATTTTATGAATTGCTCATTGTTGCTGTCTTTTCACATGCTCTAGTTTGTGGTAGGTACTTGAGTAAGATTTACTTTAATTACTTGATCAGATGGTTAGTTAAAAAAGCTCATCTTGCATCACTTATGTTGAATTATGCCTCTGGTTTGTAAAGAATGTAAAGGTCTTTTCGTTTATGTCTTGTGGAAGACTGTAGAAATGAAATGTTTCACCTGTGATGTATAGTTGGTCTTCTGACAAAGAACTGCTCTGGGTTTTACCTCCTGACAAGCTGAATTTACTGACTCAGAGAAAAGAGTAGGGTCAAGTTTCTTGCACTGTGCTTTTGTGGATGCCCCTCTTAACTTTGGCTGTGCCTATCAGCAGTCTTGGGTGCCTTTTATTTTGCATTTATTGTCAGAGGACGCAGGTATTTTTTTGAAAGGGAAACCACTGAATGGAGACTTAAGGCTTTTTTACATATTTTTTTTTTTCTGTGTAGTTTGGAGAAAATACTTGATGTCTCTGCATCAGCTTTCCGTCTGAAAAATGGAGACAGTTTTTCATGTATTAAAGGAAGTTATATGAATAGATCCATTGTTGTCCTTCAGCCTTTAGATATTATGAAATAGTTCATACAAGAAGGAGGGTGGATAAGTTGGTCTTGCTATCTTACAATTAAATTTAGTGGTTAGAAGTGCTGAGTGAAATATGCTGCAGACTATGAGGCAAAATCTAGTCAAATTTTATGTGGAGCTGCATGCTTTCAGTAACTGCACTTCATGTGCACATCCATTGATTGCTGGGCCATGTGGAGCACTGTGAGAGGCTGCTGCAGCATATGTTGGGAAAAAGCCTTCAGAGAAAGAAACTGGTTGTTTTTCTTAAACATGGGCATGAAGGATCGTTTGTATCAGCAGAATAGCTAAGCCAGGCAGCAAAATTGGAGGATAATTGGTGGTGGAGGATAATTGTTGGTCAGTCTAGAAATATTGGTTGGAGTGGATGGCCCTGTCCCAGAAACAGTTACATTTGATAGAAATCATTGGTCCTCTTTTGATCCATGTGGTTCAAGTGGATGAAGAAGCTCAGCCCCACTGTACATCGAATATGAACAACTAATGTTCTGGCACACAGTTCTCACTAGCCATTTGTGCACCTATGTTTTAACTGAAAAGTAAAAAGGGAACCCGGAGTAAATCTAATATAGTTAGAGCTTTGGGGTACTTTTGATCCATCCCTCTAACCAGAGGGAAGGACAACTGTTTGCTCTCTTCTTGCCCTGAGAAAGAGGAAATGGTACCTTAATTTTTATTGGATTTTCCTGAGAGGAAGTTAAGCTCCTGGGTAGCTGAACTCTTACATTTGACTTCTTCCTCCAGGGAGAGCAGACTCTATACCCAGATAGGCAGTTAGCTAATTTGGCAGCTGATAACTTCAGACTGAAGATAGATGACTGTCCTCATCTCAAGACTTCACTAGAAGACACATCCGTGTCATAGCAAGGACTGTAGTATTTCCCTTGCAGGGAACAGCATATGGGAGATCACAGTGGTCAGCACATGGACTAGATGCTGTTTTTTCTCTCTTAAAATGATCTCCTTCTAACTTCACTGTTTCCTTCTGTTAGCATTGTGGAGTCCATTGGGTACAAAACCAATTCGTATTCATCTTATCCTTTACCTTTCTGATTTGTATCAATAGCATCCCCCCACGCAATCTCTGAGTGAAGATTTCCACCCATGTGGTCTTTACCTTACAGTAGTTACTCCTTCTCTCTTAGTCCTTTTAGTTGACCAGTTCCTTTCCTGTGGGTGAGAACTTCATGCAGCAAAGGATCCCCTCTACCCACCTGTCTGTTGACAGCCTTTTAGAACCCCAGCAGTATGAGGCAGGAACTTCATTTTACAGGAGCCATGCTGACTTTCCAAGCAGACAGTGTTTACACATGTGCTCAGTGATCTTATAAACTCATTCTACTGCCTTTTCAGAAGTGGAAGTCAGACTTATATGAAGCTTGCTAATTGCAGAGTGAGGAGATAATTGTTGCTATAAACTGTTGTTTGTCAGTGCCTCTTAAACCTGAACTATATCCTCCAGTCAAAAAAATGGGACTGCAAATTAAGTGTACAGATAAAATTTTACGTCTTTTCTCAAGCTGTGCCTCGAAACTTCACATTTAGTCCTGCATTTAGTCCTGTAATTTGCTTCTGACATCTTTTCTTGCCTTCATTCTTGATGTGTTAGTTCAGGTCTGCTGAAACGTTTCTCTCACTGTAAGGCTGTATATAGGAACAAAGTTTTTTTTTTTTTAGCCATTTCACACTTATCAATTATGAGACTTGCAAGGGTCAGTTTCTTGCAACAGTATAGGATTTGAAGCAATGTCATGCTGTTGAGCTTTTAATTTCTTCACCTTAAATGAAAAGAAACAGACTATTTATTTTGACTTTGTGCGCTACAAAGAAAGCTGCCTCAACTTTGACAGTCATGGATGTTTGAGTAACCCATAATTAGGATGCTGATATGTCTTCATTTCATATCTACAGTAACCATTACAAACATTTAGTGTTCATTACTGTTTTTTGTTTCTTACAGAAAAGAGAGTTTGATGTGGATAACTTGAGCAAGCCAGAATTGCGGATGCTTTTGAGTATAATGGAAGGAGAACTAGAAGCACGAGACCTTGTAATTGAAGCTTTGCGGGTAAGTTACAGGGTTGTTGTGGTTCGTATATATATATATTTTACATTCTCTTTTGCCAATTCTTTTGTACTGAGCATAGAATGTTATTAGTGGAAGAATAAATTATGATTTTTAAGCTTTAGGTTGACTAAATCTCAGTAATCACAAACCATGTTCTTGTTTAATTGTTGTCATTCAGTAATTCTGTGTAATTTTGGTGTAAAATACCAATAAAGCTTCAGGGAAAGAAGTGTAAAAATGTGAAAATGACTTCTTTAAATTCTTATATGCTGTAGAATCTGTTATTTGTGAAATGAAGGAATGACTTCAAAGGAAAGTTTCAGTCCATTCTTCATTTGTTCTGATGTTCTATATATTTGTACATCAAATCATTCTGAGAGACAGGAGGAGCGACAAAGTTGGATGGTCATGTCCAATTAAGACAAAGCTTTTTTTTGTTGTTGTTAAAAAAAGGGAAATTACAGGATATGTATTCTAGCAGCACACAGGTGCTTGATTAGGTGTTTTTTTTCTGTGCTAGGCACATGTGAAGGTTGGTTTCTGCTTCCAGAATTTGCAGTCTGAAAGTCAACTTAGAAGGCTGACTGGAAATGTACAAACAAAACTGTATTTTAATAATAAGATAATACATTTTTATGACTGTAACAGATTTAAATTTTATTCTGTTACCAATCAGTTTAAACAGAGCTGCCAAACAGAGTGCAGGCTTAGGGGGAAAACAGTCTTACATGGATTGAAAATATTTATAGCTCCACAGCTGGATAAAGGCATATTATACCTTTTAAGGTCTCTTAAAGAAAAACTGAATGTAATAAAATATATTAATACTAAATATTAGTAGTATATGCAATGATAATCAGGTAATGTGGGAATGTTTTCCATTTGTAATGTCACAGTAACAATTGCAAATGCATTTTTATTCAATTTTAATTTGTTTTGTGGTGGCTTCACGTCGTGATGCAAATGGAGCTTTAAAGTAGCTGTCACTGATGCACCTGCATTAATAACTAAAGACTTTATAAGTATAAAACTCTATTATAAAATACAATTTTCATTTAGTACTGACAATAAGGTGCTGGAAGCAATATGATTCTGGGGGATTACTGCATTTTGAATTCATTTGATGTTGGGCCTTCATGTGTGTGCATACATTATAAAGCTTCTCGATGAAATGACAATACATTTCAATTTCACATCTCAGTTGTCCAGTTGATAACCTTTCATTTTCTGTGACTGCCAGTTAAGATTTTGTAAAAGGGGGAACGTGTACACCTCCATTCAGAATCTGTATGGTTATTTTTTTCCTTTGGCTGGTTGGTTTTGGCTGTGGGAATGCAAGTATAATATTCAGACACTTTTCTTTACTATATGTTCATGGCCAAGCTACCACACTGCACACCAAATAATGAGATTCAATGAAATTTAAAAAAGAGAGTAAATGCTAAAAATGTGGACCGCAGTCTCAGGAGACAAAAAGTCTACATTGGATTCCCATGTAACTGCTGAAATAGGCAGCATATTAGTCTGTACATGGTAGTTTTTGATAACTAATACAGATCGATATAAAAATTGCTCCATTTCACATATGGTATAGAAACACTGCAAAATGATGATGTTTTTTTCATTTATTCTCCTGCATCTCAATTTCCACTTCCCATGTGTTGTAGTAAAATCCTCTAAAAAAAATCCATATGGAACTCAATCTTCCAGGCAATGTGCCTGGTTAGCTGTACCAGTACTGGGAAACTTGGAAGTTGTACCTGCTGAAGATCTGTAGCCTAATATGTTGGAATATGATAATTTGGGATCTTTTGTCTTCTTGAGAATCAGTTACCACAAGCCAGCAATACTAGCGGATAGGGCCTCTAAGGAACCCCCCCAAAAAAATAAAAAAAGAGCTGCTAGATAGTCAGATATAGTTCCTTTTTTTTTTTTTTTTCTTGTCATATTTTAAAAAAGAGTAACAAAATAATTCAATTGGAATTGTGTTGAATTTAGCACTGACTTTGATTCATTTTGACAAATGGACATACATTGTGTATCCTTAAATCCATAAGGAAAGGCAAATGACTTTTTCCATTATTTCAGAAGCTGATAAAGCTCTATTTTAAAATTAGTAAAGTTTGGGATGGGTGTTGTTTTTGTGTGTGTGTTTTTGTATGTGTGTTTTGTTGTTTGTTTTCCTTTTGTTTTTATTCTACTAGTACTGCAAGGCTTTTGTTTGAAAGCCTAATTTCTTGGATAGGTCAGAACTGGTTAATTTCAAGCCATATACTGAATAGTGTAAATTGTCTTTTACTGTTTTTAATTTCTGTGATGTATACACTTATTAAGCTATTTCATATGTTATTGATCTTTTTGTAAGACTAAAGAACTGGGTCTCTTAATCTCCTCTTAGAAAGTAACTTCATCTTTGTGGTTGTCATATCAGATTTTTTCTCTATAATCACTAAAGTTTAAATACGTCATTCTTAAATGTATGTGCCCTTATCCGTACTCATTTTGCAGGGTTTCACTGGGCATTTGTTAAATTTGTGCAATCGATAGTATTTATACATCTATTGGAAATATCTGTCCTGGAAGATTCTGACATTGGAAAGAACTGGTCTTGACTGATCACAAAAGAACTGGTAACGCTGAATATAGTTAAAGACTGACTTGCGAGGTACTACTCATAACCTCTCCAGCATTAAGATGAATCCATTTTAACAGGACCTGTTTGAAGCATCCGTTAGTCTGTCCTTTCCCCATTGTATGTGTTCTTACACTGACCTCTTGTTTCCTGCTTCACTAATTTTGTGTGAAGCCATATCAGGTGCTTTACTGAAAATCTGAGACAGATCTAATGTACTTTCTCTGTCTACAAGGCCAAGTATGTTTAAAATAAATAAGTTTCAAAAAACACCTTCAACATTCATAGGTGGAATTTCTTGTCAAGCTGACTTACAGGAGCACAGTGCCAAATGGTTTTTCTCTTGGTATACGCATCATATCATCACAATCAACACCTTATCCACTGTATTCCCTGGTGGAATGGAACACAGATTACTTTCAGAATTAAGGGGTAAGAACTAAGGAGTAGAAAAAATCTTCTTGTATAAGATATGGGTTGGAATTTGTGCCTTGATGTTTTTTCTTATTGACATGTTTATAGTTTATACGTTAGATAGCTATCACTTAAACCACCTAAAATATTGCTTTAAATGGATTTTTTTTGACTTATTTTGGAAATTTCCTTTTCATGATTGCAGTTTAATTTGTATTATGTTGTAAAAGTGTAATTTGGTTGTGTGGGTTCTGCTGGATTAAGCAGAAAACATTACTGACTTTGTTTTTTGTGGACTGAGCCAGTCTTATATATGGAGCAAACTCTACTACTGAATAGCTCATAGAAATCTAAAATAATAATCTGCTGAATGTGTTCTGTTTTCAGAACTTATTTTTTCTTGGTTTCTCTTGTTTAAACAAAAATAGCTGTAAAATTATGCATGGCTTGAGGAGTCAGTGAAAAAAATTAAACTCCAAAATGTATCAGTTAGTGCTGCTGTAATATTGCTTTCTGAAAGTGAGGAAATGCCCTTGGATTCCAGGATTGTGCTGTCTTCAGATGCTTCTTTTGACTGTTCATTTACACACATTGATTGTATCATAATCAGAAATTCATATTTTATGAGTTTCAGTTTAATTTCTTCTTGGTGTTAGTAGGAATCAGAGAAGATGCTAAACACTTATGTTTAGGATGTTGCATAGACTGTTGTTGTTGTTGTTTTTCCCAGAATTTTTCATAAAGGTGCAATCCAATGAAAACAAATAAAAAAGGCTTCAGAGTTTGTTACCCTACTTTAAAAAAAAAAATGAAGGAGGAAATTTGAAGTCTGTCTGCAGGGAATTATTTCTGTGCTGTGACCATTCTGTCTATTCAGTGTAAAATAAAAATTTAAAAGTGAGAAGGGCCAATAGTTTGGGATCATGGGAAGAAATCTTATTAAATTAACTAGTCATCCTGCTGGGGAAAAAAAGATAAATTCAGTTAGTAAAGTTAATATTATTGGTGTAATAGATTTTATTAAGGCACTTGAATTTGTGCCACATGAGTAATTAGAGAGAACCAAACCCAAGGTGTCATATATAATAATTAACTCCTTTTATGGCATCTTTGTGCATCATGTCTTGTTTAATGTTGAGATTCTGTTGTGTTTTATATAAAGTTTTGATATTTTGAAGTCTGGTTTGAAATGAAAATCAAACTTCAAATCCAAACTGCATTCATAAGAAATAGGCAAATGACATCTGTATGTGTCTGCTTTTACAATACATTGGTTTTTTTATAAAATGCATAACTGCAGATACATAATGACATATAGCATTCCTATTTCTAAAAAAAAGGGCTATTGTTTCAGTTGGTGAAGCAGGAAGCATTATCTGACTGGGTCAATGTCTTCTATTATTGCGGTAATAAAGTAGATTGGTGTTTTGATATAAAGGAAAGCTATGGGATTTCTTTGTTGTTTTTGCCCTTAGCATGTATAGTATAGTTATTGTTAATACAGTATGTTGTTATAGTATATTCTGATTTTTACAAGCCTTGGTATTTTGCTAAATCAATCTCTATTTGAACCCTACTTCTTTTTTGGGGAACATTTTGGGGAACTCTGGAAACTGGAAATCAAAAATTCAGACTTGAAAAAAGTTATAGTTACTATCATCTAGCACAATTTAGGTTGCTGTAGAAGGTCAGTGCTGTTGAGAACCAGCATCCTTGGAACAACAGACCTTTGTGACACTCAGGTCAAATTTCCAGATTTATTCTCCAAGCGAACAGTTAATTTGCTGTGCAGGGGAACATCAGGATTCACCTCAAGGGAGGTGATCTTTATAAATCTTTCTAATTAGCTCTCTGGCTTTGTAATAACTACTACACTGATAATTCTTTTTGAATCTGTAATTTCTTTATTTTAATAGTTCCATGGTGAGAATTACACCACAATTTAACAATAAGATCAGATTAACTTTTAAATCATTATTTTTTCAATACGAAATAATATAGTCTAATTGCCATTGTAAATGCATATAGTTAAAAAAAAAAAAAGGAAAACTTGACTATAGCTTCTTCCTTCACCTTTGTCAATTATTCCAATAAATGGTCTGTCTGTTACAAGGGGATACTAGAGATGATATATTCCTAACGTGGAGGTGGTAAAGTGGCCACGTACTCAAGGCATGGCACTGGCCACACACAGCTGTGACCTGAAATACAGCTTTAATTTGTGTGGTTTTTGGTTTGTTTGTTTTTTTCCTCCAGCCATAACTTGGTTACTGTATCTTCCTGGTTTCCAGAGGAGTTTTTTAAAGTGCGCTGACCTTCATATGACAAAGTGCTAATGTTAGCTGTCAAAATGGACTTAGAAAGTCCAGATGCTGCTTTTGATGGTGACTGTCATGAAGTTAAATCAGTAGTAGTTTATTTTTCTTTTAAAATTTTAAAACCCATCATAGTTGAGATTTTTATTTAATGTTATTCTTTTAATTGTTTCTTTTGGATATGTAAAATTCAGTAGGTAGTGCATGGCAAAGTGAAAAATGTTTATATTGCTTCTAAGGTGTGTGTTAATAAGTGTGACAAAAAATGCAAATATTAGATACTCTGGGGGAAAAATCCACAATGAAATAAAAAAAAAATACTATAAATTTTGTCAATACCAACAACAGATATATTTTTGTTTAATCAAAGGTGACTACAGTATCAGTGACATTGCATCAGTGGCAGTGTCTTTTCTCTGAGCTTAAGTGAGCACCAAATGAACAGGTGCTGTGTACGTGATGGCAGGATCAGGAGGGCAGCATGAGAATAACAAGGTGAATTTGGCTGTAGGTGTTTCATCAGTATTATAAAGCCCTACTGTGTTTTCTTCTTTCATGTGTGAAGTTCAGACAATACCAAAGAACTTAGCGTATCATATTTAGTTTGTGATGACAGTATACTAACACCTTTTGGGTTTTGGTAGGTAACCTACACTGATGCTGAAAAACTTGATAATTATAAGTATGCTTAGTATGGAGCCTTTCATGCACGGTTCTGCATTTCAGTAACAAATGAGCTGTTCCTTGGAGGGGTGGGGGGTGCACCTCAGGTAAGTAATAAGCAAAAGTTTTGGGAGTGGAGCTGCAGAAACCTGCAAACTGCATTTACATAACTTGATCTGTCTGCTTCCTGGTAAATTCTGTCTGGTATAAGAACTTCCTTCACTTGGCCAAGGCAGACTTTTGACTACTACAGGTTGAGGTTTTAATCAAGAAAATTTGTTTGTTTTTAGCTGGAGCTTTTGCATCCTTTTTATGTTAATTGCCTTCTGCATGTTGTGATGGGGTGGTACTGTTTTTTGTCTATGCTCTGTAAATTAAATGTTAAAATAGAATTGTCACTTGCATTTGAATAAAGTTTTGATCATGAACTACTGTGCAAAGTCAAAAAGAGTTGTACAAGAATGCTTCTAGAATGAACTTCGGGGTTAGAGGAGAAGAAATCTGGGAGCTCTAAGAAAAGGGGGGAGTGAAACCATATAGAGTTTGGTTGTTCAAAAATGGGCTGATAGGGAGGAAAAATTACATTTATATTAAGTGTGATCTGCCAAGGGAAACCGTGCCACCTGTAAACTTCGAAGACCCTTACTTGCAGTGATTGTAATAAGTTGTTGTGAATTTAAAATTCAAAGGTGAACTTCCACGTGAATCCCCCTGTTCTCCTGTACCAAAGAATGGAGCTGGAAGCACACAGGAGGCAGCTTCAGAGGTTTCTGGCAGCCAGCAAGACAGACTGTTTTGTAGCAGGTGTCTTTGAAAAATGGTGATTAGCTAGAAGGAGGAGCAGATGATTTTAAATTATGTGTAACAGAAGGTTATTGTTGTAGACAGTATGATGGTAATCGTTGGCCTTGGTGGCAAAAGTGAACTGTAGAATAGCTAGGTAATGCCTTGCTTGTATTGTCATTTTTGTGTGTTTGAATTTCTTTTCAAAAATTTATTTTTTACTGAATATTTAGGATGTAGTGATCTGTAGTTTGTGTCCTTACTCATCTGATCGTTACTTTTAAAAAGCAAGCATAATTAAAGTTTCAGTATTTCAAGCTATTTCAGATTCACTGATTGTAAGAAAAGTATGAAGTATGAATAAATCTCAGGTTAATAGATGAGGTCATTTTCAGTGCTTAGTTTTGAAGGCTTTCTTTATCTGTTATTTATTTAAAGAGGCCAGAGAAAGTGCCCTCTTCCCAGAGGAAGGCCACGAAAATGATCAAGGGGCTGGAGCACCTCTCCTACGAAGACAGGCTGAGGGAGTCTCTTTTCTCAGCCTAGAAAAGAGAAGGCTCCAGGGAGACCTTACAGCAGCCTTCCAGTACTTAAAGGGGGCCTACAGGAAAGCGGGGGAGGGACTCTTTGTCAGGGGGTGTAGGGAAAGGGCAAGGCATAATGACTTTATACTGAAAGAGGGAAGATTTAGATCAGATATTAGGAAGAAATTCTTTACTGTGAGGGTTGTGAGGCCCTGGTGCAAGTTTCCCAGAGAAGTTGTGGGTGCCCCATCCCTAGAGGTGCTCAGGGCCAGTCTGGATGGGACTTGGGCAGCCTGGTCTGGTGGGAGGTGTCCCTGCCTGTGGAAGGGGGATTGGAAATGGGTGGTCTTTAAGGTTCCTTCCAACCCAAACCATTCTATGGTACTATGAAACAACGCAGTATGTTCTTTTTTCACCTAATTTAAAAAGTGTTGTTATACATAACCTAAAAGATGTTCTTATCTTTCAAATCATGAGTTATGTCTTGTATCTTTTGTAATTTGTACTATGCAAGATCAACTTTTTTTTATAAATTTAAGTTCTGATACACTGTTTTATTGCTAAACATTTAAAGAAAGTAGTGCTGTTCTATTAAACATGTATGTGAGCCTCATTTTTAAGAATTGCATGACTGGGTACAGTGCTGGAAAATAGCTTTTGTTTGTCTCATTTAAAGAAAATAATCAATACAACTTGAGACACTGAATCCTAACACTAGTTCAGGAAAAGTGTAAAATGTTAGAGATTTTATATTTTTATAAAGTGTTTGGTTTTTTGTTTGTTTTTGTTTCTAAATCAAAGGACAGCCTTATAACTTATTCTTGATATTTTCACAGTCTTTGTTTCAATAGTTTGAAAATACTGTTTCTGATATTGGTGGGTTGGCTTTAAATATTAATATCCTATGTAAAAGATGAGATATTGGAAAAAAAAAATCGGTTGCCTATCAAAGTATTTACTTTTATTCCGTGTTTTTTTTTTTTTTTTTTTTTTTTTTGTAGTACTAGCTCTCTAAGTGTGGATAATTAACAGTAAATTATTTTTTCATCCTAAAAGATATCAAGTGGATTTTTTCCTGCAAGTATCAGCCTTGGATTTGGCCTTTCATTACGAATGGAGCCACATCATACCTTTTCCAATAGATGTTGGGGATGTAATAGCAGCAATTACTGGATTCATTAACTTTGATCTGAGGGATCCTGGTTGGTGTGGTGGTGGTGGTAGTTTTTTCTAACATCTACAAAGACCTCTTCTAGAAGCCACTGACAAAATAAGTTTTTAGTAGTGTTACATTACTTCTTCAGTCATTTGCTCCTAGCCAAAGGGAGATAGTATGCACTGAACAAAGAAAAACAGTGTAAACCATATTAAAACACTGTTTTCAGTGCATTGTTTACTAAGCTTAAACTTTACTACTCAGCTAGATACCCTTATTCCAGGCTCTCCTAAAATTGGGGACTAGTACTACGAAACTAAGATAAAATAGCTGGAAACTGTCTTTTTACAGCAATGACTGTTAAACTGATAATATTCTCTTTCTGTTTTTGACATAAGATCTGAATAACTTTATTGTTGCCAGGCATGTAACTACTGATTTAGTTGAAAGTATTCTGCTGGTTGCTTATCTGGGTAATTGCTTTACCTTTCCTACTTGATTTGCCCTATTCCCATTCATGTGCATGTGTAATCCAACTGACTCTAGCAAGTAGAGATGCACACACTTTTAAAAATAATAATAAAAACATCTATAATTGAAGTAACTGTTGGTTTCTGTGATCTTTATAAATAATACAGCTGAGACTTCACTGTCACAGTGACTTATTTAACTGTGTTTTCTCTGGCTGCCATCATTACTCTCGTTGCTGACAATGAGAAATGGAACTGGCACAGCCTACCCGTATTGTTATGTTAACTGTAATTTTCCATTTTTAGTTACGGGGACATACACAGGATGTTTCCTCTATGCCAATAAATGGTACAGTTAATTTTGTTGATGGCGATAATAAAGTGTAACTGATACATAATGCTTCTTTCCTTTCTGGGTGCATCTCTCGTGTGTGCAATTTATTTTAGTGCTTCTTCCTGTTACTGAAGAAAAATGTATAGGGTTTGTTCTTGGATCTTTCAAATTAAATTATGGTACTTGTATTTCCACTACTATGAATAAAATAAGTGATTTGGATGGGGTGACTTTCAAATATTGAGCAATGTTCACAAAACATCAACTACTTCTGTTACGTTTGGGTCTATGTGTCCCTGTGCTTTTTTCCCTTTCACTCTGTTTTGATGCTGTTCTGCCTGGTGGGTAGGTCTTTCCACCTGCAGCTCTCCCAGAGAGACATCTGTCTTAGCAGCTCTGGCAGAGTGCTAAAAATACTTAGTGCTAGGTGTGTTATAAAGACCAGCATTCCATTTGTTTAAATAAATGGAAAAATTGAGAAAACAGAGCAACAGTGATTATAGAGTTCTCTATGAAATAGCAGAGTAAAATTTTAGCTAGGTTCTGTGGAAATATAAGCTGTTATATGACCAATTTAAAATTGATAATTTAAGCATCTATAAAGAGAGTACTAGCTGGGAAGGTGCCTTAGATTTTTAATAAAGGGTGTCAAATCCAGAATGCAGATTCTGTTTACTTTAAAATGTTCCAATCAAGAAATCAAATGTATTTAGCTAGATGGATTCATTCATTCAACCTCCAGGGACAGTGGCAAAAATAAAATTGTCCTTGGATATAATACACATTACTCTCCTTTTTTTTTTTTTTTTTTTTTTTTTCCCAAAATGGATGCTGGAGATCACTTCAGAACTCTGAAATCTTAGACTTTACCTCAAGTAAATCCATACTGTTAGGAATTGTAAACACACAGTTTGCTGACCTTTTTAATTAATTCGTCTTGTAATCAAGTAATTGCCATGCAGTAATATAGGATGATATTTTTTTTAATTGCTATACAGTAATAAGAGTTATATTTTAACTGAGATAACCTGAAAAGATGAAAATAGGAAAAGAAACAGACTGATTTTAGTTACAGCTTTTTGTTATATCATTAGTATGCTTAGTCTGTTGCTGTGCTGAGGAAACTTCTACCTCCTAAGTATGGAGGTTGAAGTCCTCTTTTCTTTGGTAGAGGTGAAATCAGAGTTCCCGCAGTACTTCAGAAAATTGACTGTCAGATTTCCAGACAAAGAATTCTGAACTGATTTGCATGAATTTGAACTATAAATTTGAACATGCAAAGAAGTGTAACTGACCTGGCTGTGTAAAGTAATCAGAAATTTTAATTCTCTTCTGTCCATTGAGACTCGATATCAGGATGAAAATCTGTATTATTTTCATGAATAATAAATGTCTGGGTGGTTAGATAATCAGAGCATAGAGCAGTGATACTTCCTTACAAAATATTGGCCTATAACTTTCAAATGTTTAAGCATCAGACAACAAAGCTGTCATAAAATAGGCCTAATGTCATCTTTATATAGAACATCTGGATGATTATTCTCAATTAAAAACACATGTTGGTCCATGATTTGAGCTTTTTCTTTTTCTGCATGTAGAAACTCAGTACGAGGCCTGAGTTTCACCTTCTACATTTGTGTTTAAATATATATATATATATATATATATATATTAGATATATATATATATCTAATGTTGACTGTGTTTGGTTTTTTTTTTTTTTTGTTTTCTTTTCTTTTCTTTTAGTACTGATGTATTAGTAACTGATCTTAGCTTTGTAATATGGCCTTTACATTTATATATCCTTTTCTTCTTCCAACCTCAAAACAGGGTGAAAACTAGTAAAGAAGAATTAGAAATATGTCTATCTGTTCTGTGTGTGCCTCTTTCTTTCTTGAAGGTTTTTGTCAGGTAACAGGGAGAAATGGAAGTAGACTTCGCAATACTGGGGTAACAGTAAATTGGTGACATCAGGGGATATTATCTTATGGAATCAGACCCCAGAGGAGATTCAGGCTTGATCTTTACCTTAACTGTAAGCTGTTTCTTCAGTGCTTTCTGTTAGAGTGTAAGTCAGGTTTAAGTGTTAATTAAGTGTCTGTCTTCCTGTATGCAGAGACTTGATTAAGAAGTGACATTACTGCTAGGCCTGTTGTACTTCTGTTAAGTCTGCTTTTACGCGGAGAAGAATGATCTGTACAGCTTTTTGTGAACCACTTTAATATTTGGATACTTGGCATGAAATGGAGAAAGTTTGGTTTGCTGCTGTTCTCATCAGCTGCTAGTTAAGATCTGACCTTTTGTGCCTTAAAATGATGATTTTTGTGCATCTTCTTGAATGGAGGTTACTAAGGATAGCCTTGTAAAACAACATATAGTCATCATGCATCCAGAGCTTTGTTTTTACCCTGAAAAATTCTTTTAAAAAACTTGGATTTAGAGCTGTGCAATTCTGAGAGAAAGGGACACTTCAGAAGTTACAAATTTTAGGAAATTTCTATGGGCTGCTGTGAATGAGAGAATAACACAACTTTTTGTTGTTACTTTTATTTTAATGGTTCATGCTTAGGATAACTTTTCTGGAAAAACTGATTATGTCTCCGCTTTCATGCAGCCTACTTCACAGTTGAATTTCATTGATATTTCTGGATGGCTGTGATTACGCAGGCTTTGGCTGTCATGCGACACTGCCCCAAGACAGTTTTGAATGCTTTTTATGAGTATGTGTACCTTACATTAAAAACTATGGAGGAGTTATATTTTTCCTTACCAGTACCTCTACAAAAAGACTCTTTTATGATCCTGATCAGTGATCTGTGAAGAGCACTTTTTACAGTAAGAAGCAATTCTATAGTTCTGTTAGAGAGTAATCAACCTATACATTGGGTTTATTTAATTTGCCAATTGTGTCATCTTATTTCTCACATTCTTCTGCTGTTTTCACCCCTCTTGAACTAGCAGCTTGTTAGGATCTTCATTACTCTTCAGAGTTTCCATTATGTTTTTTTTTTCAGTCCCTGTAGCATCCAAAAAGTGTACATAAAAGCTTTTGGCTTAGGGTATTTGACAACTACTATGGAAACAGTTTGAATTTATTGGTCAAATATTTTAGGCATAATATTGAGTTCATTAAAATCTAACTCACTTGTCGAATTTGCGTAGGTATGCAGTATCATAGTGCCGAAGAAAGGAACATAAACTGTAGTTAAGTTTCTAAGAAGTACTTGAGCATCACGTGTTCATTGACAAAATCATGTTGCAGGATTCTGTTTCTTCAGCACTCATTGACATTTACACTTTTCATTTGCTCTGTAAAATGTTTTATATGTAAATAACATCTCATGTGGTACTTGGAAAACATTCACTTACATGTTCATTAAAAAAAAATAAAGGCACCCAAACCCTCAGTCATTCTTAATTAATCATAGTAAGATTGTAGTAAGACACATTTTTATTTACCAGGTATCTCTGAAAGTACTGCTTTTATTATGAGTATGTATTCATTGATAATTCTTTTTGGCTCAAACAAGTAGCCTCAACATGTTCTCTTTCAGCCAACTTCCTCTTTTAAGTATCCTGTTATCTTTTCAGTTTTGTACAGAATCAAGATGTCACACACACACACACACCCTCCTTAATGTAACATGTAGAATAAGCTTTAACTGCCTCCTATTCTGTGCTGGTTAGTGTCAGAAAACTTCTTGCCACTCCCCAATACATATGGCAAGAGATAATATTAATATGAACCTATCAACATCTGCTGAAATGATTTTAGTATATGTGGAAAAGGAAATTAATCAGAGGAACAAATGCTTTTGCAAGGAAGGAAATTTTGTTTAAAGGTTCTGGAGCAGCTTTAATTCAGTTCCGTTGTTCCACACCAGTGTAGGACATGCAGTCCTATTTTTGATGTTTATCTTCAGTTGCTGCATGGAAGACTTGTTGAACTTTTAACTTGGCAGGTAAATGAAGGGGAAAGTCGGAAATACGTTGGGGAAAAAAGTGCAGTATCAACCTTAAAAAATATTACTGCTTGTGTATTCTGCTACTAGTTATATAAACTGAGTATGAAAACTTATTTCAGTGATTGTGTGCAATTAATATCAACTTAGATTATTACCAAGAGAAAACTAACAGTATAGCTTATATTGTGTGATCATTTTTTTCATATTTTTCTCATTGGGCTTATTTCTTGGTTATATATTAATTGGTTGTATTTGTTTTTCTTTATTTTGCTCTGCTTTTAGTTTTAGGTTCACAGTAAGGTAGGTATTGTTTGAAGTTCCTCCTCACTCCCTTGCATTTTTGTTTAAATAATGGGACAAAAAGAAATCTAACTAGACTTTGTAATTCTAAGTCTAGTCACTGAAAACACACATTTTGTTCCCTGAAGTGCCACAGAAACAAATAAGCAACTACAGACCAGTGCCTATGCTGGGTTTTCAGCTCACCCTGCAGCCCATCACCCAGGTACCTCCACTCCTTTTGCTCCTCTCTCTACACATCCTGCTGCTAGTCTTCATCCCCCAGTAGATAAATGGGATCAGTGACTGCAAACGGTCAACTTGAGAGATGGAAGTGTCCAGGATGGAACTGCCAGGTGCACAGGAGTGACTTGAATAGTGTGAAAACAGGTAGTAGAGGCGGAAGTGAGGTGTCTTGCTGTATGTGGCAGGAGTCAGGCTCCTACCAAGGAATTAAGTAGTTTATTTTACAGCCTTGTCTTTCAGATTTTTGTTGGCTGCAAACCTAGGAGAGAAGATTTGAGAGAAAACCTTCCCCTTGTGTCGCACAGCTGACAGTGCTGATTTTATTATTTTTGACAGTATGACAGACTAAAAATTCTGCTAATTTATGATGGGTATTTTAATGATTCAAGGCAAGAAATAAGACCTCTTCTACCAAAAGCATTTGGTTGTTTTGCTTCCTCCAAGAGCTTATTTCTGTGCTTTGTTACTTGAGTTTGCTACAAGGGGGAAAAGATCAGACAGTTGTAGAATAAATCAATAATTATGGAATAATTTAGGTTGGAAGGCATCTAGAGAGAACATTCAGCCCAATCTTCTGCTTAAAGCAGGACTGATGTCAAGGATGGATCAAGTTGCTGAGGGCCTTATCCAATCAAGTCCTGGAAATCTCCCCATGGCAGGGATTATACATTTTCTCTGGGCAACACGTTTCAGAGCTTTTCTGTTCTTGATGAAAATAATACGAGTCCAACTGGTATCCTCTTTTCATCATGGGAGGACTGCTGCTTGTCCTTTCAGTGTCCAGACCTCTAACATGTTTTGTCTCCATGATTGTCATGGTTTTACACTGAAAAGTCCTATTTCTACTTAGCTCTTCTTCTTAAAAGAAGACATCTTGACTCTTTTTTTCCTTTCTGAAGATGTTTTTCAATTCTGCTTTTTTTTTTTTTTTTTTTTTTTTATGTAAACTCATAGACTATCCTTGAAATAACAAAAAGCTGTTGGCCAGCCTGCCCATAGATAAACTTCAGGCTGTTGTTCTGTAAGTGTTAGTTTCAGTCTTATTTTAGTCTTTTGCTTCAAACCCTGTGTATATAAAAAGGATATAAAAGTTGTGTATAAATGTGATGTTCTTATTGGACTGAATTGAAGCGCTGTTGTAAATCTGTCTAAGCTTTTGCCCTTTTGCAGTAGTGAATTTCTTGAATTAATTATTTTATTTTATTTTTTCTGTTTTAGATATTTTCTTGATTTGTATATACTTACCATCAGTTTCAAGAGCAATTCTCCAGCTGGAGGATTTATCTTAAGATATCATTTTGCGTAACAGTGGCATATGCGGCAATTAATAGTATTTCCCATGGACACCTTTCTATACCTTTAAATACATTAATCTTAGCCCTCTAATTAAAATATTAGTTAATGTGCAAATGGGTATGTACAGGAGAATAAAGTTGACAGTTTATAAATTCATATAGCACCTTTCACAATGGAGCAGTCATGATTAGTTTCTGTAGTGGGTGCATATTTTTTCTGGTTTTGAAAATTTGCTGTTTGAAAATACATTCAGTTAATTATTCACAAGCAGACATTTAAAATGTTATTTTCTCTATATATTTCTCTGCAATTTAAGTTAATTTGAGACACTGCTAATGCTGTTTTAGCACAGCCACCAAATTATGCAGACTCTTTTAAAGAATTAATTACCCTTGTGACATTAGATTGTACATTCCTCAGATAACGAGTGCCATCAAAAGTAGGTATCTTGATATTTTGATTAGCTCCTATGACTTGAAACTCAGTATTAAAAGATGATGTAAGAGAGAAAACATTCCAATTCTAGCGTTTCTGTTTCTCACATCTAAGGTATTGGTGAAGTGCAAAGGAACAGAGCTATTATTTAAGAGCTAAAGGACCAATGTACCCGCCCCCCCAAAAAAGAATATACATATCTATTATTAGCTTCATGAAATGGTGTTTGGTAACAATGCTAGCTTAAGGTATTCTGAATTATCTCTCTTTTTTTTTTTTTTTTTTTTTTTTAAAAACCAATTTGCTACTGCATTGCCGTTAGGTGTATTGGCACATGTTTGTCAGCTGCCCTGTGAGAAAAACTGTGGGGTAGATCCTGTGGAAAAATTACCTAGGATACCTAGGAAAAGAAGCCTGGGGTTTTGTCATCTGTGCATTTTCCTCACCCTGGTGACAGAGCTGTCCCATGGGAGCTTTCCCAGCCTCAGTGAGGGAGTGCTACCTGGTGATGGGTGAATGAGCAGGACATCACTACTTTTATCTGCTGTTTCTCTGGAATATTTTGCCTTGTGGAACCAGGGCCTCACTGAGTCAACAGACACCTACATTTTTACAATCTATTTCATTCACATTCCAGAAGTTCTGCTCTTTATCCTGCCCAAAGGTTCTGCCACGTTGGCTGAGGCAAACATATAATCAAGCACCTGGCTCCAGCACGATGCCCCAGGTATACTTCAGACACAGTGTTACACTGAAAAGTTTGTATTTCCAAGAAAATAGATGATGTGTATTCAAAAGCATGCCACTGAGAAAGAACTGAATGTGGTACTTCCTTCTGCATAAAAACATAATTGATATAAATTCAGACTTTTGTTTTAGGTATTGTCAAGGTGATTGTGTTCCAGCTCGCTGCTCCCTTTTCACTTTATAGCTCTTCTTTTGGTAGACAAGCATGAAAGTGGTAATCTTTGCCTAAGTCAGGCCATGGTTATGCTTTTCAAAGCCTAAAAGCCGTCTGACAGAAGAGAAAGAGGTAATGTCAGGGAAAGAGCACACTTGGTTCTGTTTTTTTTCTTTTTTAAAAAAAATTATTATTATTATTTATTATTTATTTATTTTTTTATTTTAATATAGTGCTCTAGCAAGTACCTACATATAGTAACTACTGCAGGAGCCCAGAAACTTATTTTGGGGAACAAACTCTGCAGATTTCTAATAATAGTGTTATATGTATGTTAAAATGTCAGTGGTTTTCTGTGTGTGCTAATGGTATTTCTGGAAAACTAACTTCAAATGAATGCCCAATGACTCAGCAATGTTCCATGAAGTTCTGTAGTTTATTTCAAAATATCCAGACTGTCTTTTCCTTTAAAATATTAGGGTTTTAATGTGAAGTAGGTGTTTGCCAATTTATCAATTTGTCATAAATCATAATGTTGGGATTATAATAGGTGTTTGTATGTGGGAAGAGCTGTGATGCTTTGAGTCATGATAGGTGTGCATTATTTATGTTTATTCTTCTAGGTTTATATACAACATTTTGATGAGGGGTTGATTTCTTATATTAAACACTTAGCTTTAAGCTGATGAATATTAATACCAACCATGATAATCACTCAAGATGACCTTCTGCTGTTCCTTGCTATTTGTATTGTCAGTAGAATGTATTGAAAGCTAGGGTTGGCGCGATTCAGAAGAAATGAAAATAGCATGATTTACAAGATTTTTTATTAACTTCTGTCACTTAAAAACAAAACAACAACAACAACTAGTAGCTTCATCAATATTATGATGTGTTATACAGAAAGATATGTTTTTGCAACTGTTAAATTTTTTTAAATTAATAAGGCAGTTAGCAGGAGAGGAAAGTGGATGATCTGAGTAAAATGTTCATGTTAAAGTTAACAGACCTTTTCATTTTCCTGTCAGACCATGTTTAATTTCTTAACCTCTTCTCTTATATATATATATATATTTTTTTTTTTTTTGAAAAGCAGAAAACGCATTAAGAATATTTTTGCAGCTCTCCTCAGTGCAGAATATTCATTTACTGTTTTGCAGTTCCCATTGTGGAAATGGTAAAATGCCTGCGAAAGCCTCTGGTGCTTTCGTACACTTGTTATAGCGTCTTGGCAGCCTCAATTAGTGTTTTGACATTCTTCATTCAGTGTTTTTCTTTTCAGTGTTTTTTTTAGTATGTTCTTTTATTCAAAGTGTCTATATTTAAAGTAATTTCTATTTTTATCTTTCTGTGGCACGACAAATTCCAGAAATACCCGATAAGTAATCAGTTTCAGCTGAACAGAGAACTGAGTCTCGTGTGCAGCGAAGGGCTTTATGCCTGATGGCTGTTGCCACCTGTTCAGACAAGAGGAGGAGATGATGGAGACTATTTCAACTCTATTCACCCCTGTTGATGTGTTTGAGACTAGTTGGGAACATGAGCAGTGATATTAACATTCAGCTCTGATCAAAGTCATCCTGGGTAATGAGCAGATAGCCAGAGGCCACTGTAGTGTCTTTTACTAGCTGCATCTTACTTTAGGACCAACACTGTGGTTTCTAAGATAGAATGATAAAAACTGAGAATACAGACAAATGTTAATTGATATTGCTGTATATACCAAGCCTCCATTATAGTCAAAATGGTGTTCTCACCTTTCTGTTCCAGTTATTTGTTTTTACGTGAGCTGTGTACAATATCTTAACAGCCAAAGAGCTTCAGATCTAAGGTCCACCTAGCCAAATATTCTATGGAGTTACTGGATGCCCAGTCCTTGAATTAGATAATTAAACTGTAACCCCTTATTCATCTTAGCTGTTGCCATTCATAACTGTATGTTTAAGGTGGATATTTATATCTTCTCCACCATTTTCTAAGCAGAACTTCTCTAGCCAGGATGATTCTTTCTCACGTGGCAGCTGTTCTAAACTTTTGATTGCCTTTCTTGTCCTTCTTTGCCACATAAGCCCCAGTGTGCTGAGTGTGACAATTGCATGCAATATTCAAGATACAGACAAAACATTAATTATACTTTGGCAACACGATGTCTGCTCTTTTGTTCTTTAATTTTCTCTTAATAATTCTCAGGATTTGTTTTGTTTATTATATGATTTCTACTGAGCATTGTACTGAAACTTGTGTGACAGTAAGGGAGAAAAATAAATCATGCTGGATCCAGCAGCCTGAGAGGGGCAAGGCTGCTACAGCTCTACGGCTCTGTGTCCCCGGGTCCAACCACTAGCAAGGCTGAAGATGTATATGCCCAGCACACACACATATACGTGACATCTATACGTGATCAGCACTACAGATCGTAGACAAACCCCTGAACACAGGGAGCACCGCTGGCTTACTCCCACTCCCCGCTCTGTCTGGACAAGCGGGAATCCACTAATGAGAAATGTGTTTTCATGTGTGTATGTATAGATGTGTGAATATACATGTCATCATATATACCCACCTATACATGTACAAGGTGGATACCCCTCCTCAGTGTGCCCAGTAGTGAGTCCCAGTCTCCCAGTTGCTGGTATCAGGACATGGGAACCCCTGGAAGCCCCTCCCCATGCCTGCTGCTGGCACAGACCTTCGCACAGACTCACACACAGCTGGAAATGATGCCCCTGGTCCCATAGCCAACCTCTCGTGCTCTCACACCTGAAGACACACAGGTGCTCTCACACCAGAGTTGGCCCTTGGAGCCCTACTCTCCCCTTGCTCCCAGGCCACTTCACCCACTCCTGGGCTGTGCTGGCTTCACTTCTGTTGTTGATCACACGCTGCCTCTCACACCCACTCTAGCTTCAGTCACTGGCCTGTGAGAGACGTGGGTCCTCAGCCCCATGCTCTGACCCCAGCTGCTGCACTCACACCCCATGCACATGTGCACACAGAACAGGGAGCCCTCACCCAGGACAGGGTTAGGATGGAAGTTAGTAAAATGAGCTGGACTGTGGAGATCAGGCACAGGGCATGGCCAGATAAGCGTACTGACCAGCAAACTAGTTAGATGTGACTGCCCTTTTTTATCCATTTACCACTCTGTCTTCCTACTCTTTTTCATCCCAAAGTCACCCGAACCTCTCCCTTGCCCTCCTTTGGTTTCTTCTCTAAGCATTTCACTGTAAGCCCTGTGTGATCCCAAACCGCTATTGCTTACATCCCATGTTATGTCCCACCCCTAGGCAGCAACCTGCAGAGGTGCTCCTACTGACTCAAAGCAACAAGTTTCACACCTGGACAATTCTGGGCTGATGGCTTTGCTGGGACTGCCCAGGCCCAGACAAGGAAGGCCTTAGTTCAGGTTCTCCCCTGCCACTGCATACCCCAGTGCTCCTTTGAGCTGTGGAGATGGCCCTGTGGTGGGCCCAGCAGGGTTTTATTCAGGCTCCCCTTCTACTATTGTCTCTCTGCACTCCTTTGTGGGTGTGCAGATGAGCTTTGTCACCTAACCTAACAAACAGTATCTGTTATAACTCAAACATCGTGTATTGGGAACATGGAGTTTTGCATCAGTCATCCCAAAGCACAGGCTGTTCTAGACTTCCTGATTTTTCCAGTCTTTAGCTTTCAGATTTTCTTGTAACAGCTTTAATTCTTAATGTCACAGATCGGTGTGATTTTCTTTCAGCTGGAGTCCATCCTTTCTATACAGCTTCATCTTTTCCTTAGTTAATGAATCTGAATACCCAGTCCCTTTACTGTTGCCTTTGCCTCTGAGATCTGTTAATCTACTTTGCTTCTCATCTTGCTGTTGGTCTCTGGGTTTCAGGCTGGAAGCTCCGGTGGCCTTTTTTTTATTTACAGCTGAGCTGCTACCTCGCTGTCACTTCCTTTACTCTGATGTCTCTCTCTGTATATAAACAGAATGGCTTTTACACTGCTGATGATTTATGTATGGATTGTGCCTTCATCTCCATTTAAATTCTTAACCTGCTTGGGTTTGTCATCTTGTTTGCTTGCTTAGCACTTGAATCCATTTAGAGTCAGGTTTTTGCTGTTGATTGTTTCCTTTATGTGAAGGTTGAATTCCTAAGCTACGTAATGCCCTGTAATTCCCGGGTATAAAGCCAGGAGTTGCAAATATAGCCCCTCCCCACTAACTATTTTATTTTATTAAGATAAAAATTAGAGCTTTGAAATCTTAGGCTAATTAGGGGTTATTTGCAAAGCAATTTATAAAAGAAATAACTTGGTTCCATTGGCTTATTTTTGTCCCTTAAACCAATCCCTATTTGACTTGCAATCCTAGCTAAACTTCCTCTCTGAATGAACACTGGGAGCTTTTCTGAGTTGTACTTTTTGTTTGTTTGTTTGTTTTTTAATATTTTCAGCTTCTACTTATGCTATCAAAATGGAAAATAGAAGTAAAATATTTCAAGCATCAGAATAAGTATCAGCTGATCAGTATCAGAATAAGTAACTGCATCTGCTGCAGTTAAATTCTCTTTTGCCTTTTAATTTCCTGCAACATCTTAGTTTTGTGCTCTCTATATAGGCAAAAGTTGGGCATTCACTAAGGTGCATTATTTGTAGCTTGTCTCTAGAGTTTTTCTCACGTGGTTCTTAAGATCTTCTTTGGTTTCCCATGCCCTGAGTGTGTGTCACCTTTTACGACCTTCTTTTCATATGTTACAATTTTAACATCAAGCTTTTGGAATGGTTTCCTAACCCATTTGGTTAGCCTGTTCCTCTGCTTTTACACCCCAAAATTTGCTTATTCTTCATCTGGTTTTGCTTGTTCCTGAAAAATGAGCTTCCTGAATTTGAAACAAATCACACATAAATAACTCAGCCCTTATTTTTGAGGGATTCCTTTTTCTGATAGTATTTCTCTGCACTGTGGTTTTTGTTCTGATTTTTGAGGCATACTTGAAGGAGTTGCTCTGGTGGTTGGCTTAGTTTTAAGGTAACAAAACTTCACATTCCTCCAAAGTTTGTAGATTTGGCTCACTTCCTTATACTTCCTGTTACATATGCAGGCACAAAAACACCATAACAAAATCTTTAGAAATCTTTCAATAGTTCTGTTGTTTGTTTGTTTGTTTCACAAATTAGATGAGACTTAAGCTTGAGATTTTGGAACAATATTTTCTATAAAGAGCCTTAGAAGTTGGTACTAATATGTGGCCTTTTCGCGTACTGTGTACTAAATGTATAAAAAGCCTTCTCTGAAACTGATCTCGTTTCCATGTTGGGCTGAAGAACCGAAAAATTATCAAGAAAAATATCATCTGATCTTTATTGTGTAATATTTGTTTTGCTAATAAAGTGTTGCACTGTATTTTGGAAATATAATTGTGGTTTTAAATAACAGCTTGTAGAAATGCATGATAATGAAGTTCTTCTTGAGCAGAGACTTGAGAAGGGTCTTAATTTCAAAGAGCCTTGGAGGTATTTTTGTTCTCCGCTTGTCTGTAATCGTTGCTTAAGCAAATCTCTGTATGTGTAAAGATGCTCTTACTTTTTTATTTTAAAAATTCTTATTTTGGTACTGCAGTAAACACATGAAACATGTTTTCATGTCTTTCACTAACATAATGTTAATACACCGAAATAGAAAACTGTTTTAGAATGTTTTTTTTCCCTTTCTACTCTGTGTATCAGCCAGTTTCCAAGATGTTATTTTGTGATATTTCTGAAACTGTTCCAAACTGAAATTTCTGTGTTAAAGTGAGACGAGGAAGGATTTTATGTAGCAAATTGTATTGACTATGATGAAATCTGCGTGCAATATATCTGTCCAATTCTATTAGAAATTGGAAATACTTAAAGAAAACATTTTAAAAACATGTGTAAGTATAACCTTCCCAATGGATTAAGTCTGTTCTATGTGTAGATGTACTCCAAAGAATGCATTTAGTTTTACTTCTTTATCTATTATTTTATGTTTTGTTTTATTTTGTTAGGCCCGGCGCAAAGAGGTTTTTATCCAGGAACGATACGGAAGGTTTAATCTGAGTGACCCATTTCTGGCTCTGCAGAGAGACTTTGAGGCAGGTGCTGGTGATAAAGAAAAGAAGCCTATCTGCATGAACCCTCTCTCCATTTTAGAAGCCGTTATGGCTCACTGCAGGAAAATGCAAGAAAGAATGTCAGCTCAGTTGGCTGCTGCTGAAAACAGACAAAAGAAGGTACCCTGCTACCAACTTGCTTTTTCCTTTTCCCTCTCCTGATTTGTTCTTTCATGATACATTTCAATTTGCTCCTTTGTCTTAACTTGATTATCGTCACGAGTGTTAATTTTTTTTTCCTGCTTAGTTGTCATATATAGTGAGATGCTAGTTGTCTGGTGATATTTTGTGGTACACATCATTAGTTCAATGAATTTAGCTCCACTTATGGAATAAATGAAGTAGAACTATTACAAGTCAATGCACTATATAAATAGGTTAACAGGAAAGCATTGTCACTATATATTTTTAAACTAACTCCATTGAAACCTAGGGGAGCTACTGTTATTTTGCATAACCTAAACTGCATGAAGTAAATCATTTACTTGTGTTTCTTATTAGGTGGCTCTATTTCATAAAACAGTAAGAAAGTAAATCACAACTAAAAAATATTTTTTGAATATTTAGAATATTTGGTGTAATGAGAAAATTATTTTGGTACAAATATGATGCCAGAATTTTTTTTTATTTTTTTTTTAATAAAGTTTCATATTGAAAACAAAACAGTGTCATTTTGAAAGTGAATTCCTGGGCAATTCCTGACATACCTACAGCAGGATGTGTCTGCTTGAGCAGGGGGCTGGACTTTCAGAGGTCCAACTTTTAAGCCAAACTTTAAAGAACTACACTTGAAAAAAAAAAAAAAAAAAGTAGTGTTTTGAAAGCGTGTCACTCATATGCTAACTTTTTTGCTCCTTAAAACAAATAGGGATTTTGAGTGAGACTCATGTTCTTGACTCTCTACAGAACTTGCATCTTCTTTTTTTTTTTTCTTTTTTTTTTTAGCCAATTTGAAAGGCTGTTTCAAAAGGGCACCCTCGGTTTGTAGAAACGGATGACATTTCTCTTAACCATCTCCATTAACCTCCACATAAATTATTTTATCAGTGTTTTACCTTCCCTTAGTTCCACATTTTCCTGTCTGTTCTCCATCTCTGAAATCCTTCTGTGGAACAGATTAATGAAAGTATTTTGAGGGATTTCTTGAAAGGTTCAACAAAATATGGTGACCCTACCTAAGAAAAAGAAGTTAAACCCAGACAAATGTGATCTAAATACATAGCCAGCTTTACCTCCTCTAGGAGTGGTTCCTCCTTCTCTAGATGTGTGATGCCTCTATCTTTGTGTTTCATATTGCCTCACTATCTCACTCTTGCACTAAGTGGTGAGGTCTGTGTACAGCTCTGGGTACTATTGTCTCTGGATATCGCTGGACTCAGACAGGTTCTGAGTGAGCAATTTTTCCTGGAGACTTATTGCCTATGAATATAGTGACCCTGAAGGTATTCTTTAAATAAAATCATTACTTGATCCTAAAAAGTAAGTCATAACAATGTGCAGGAATGTAGAAAAATGAAGAGGTGCACAAATGACTGTCAGTTACGGGTTTACTTTATACCAAACACCTAATCCCCAGATATCATCTGCTTTGTGTTAAGTTTCCAGCCCCTTCCATCTCTTCAAATGCCTTTCCTGGAGTTGCTGACAAAATTCATTTTAAAGTTTCCTGGAAACTCAAAACCAGATCATCAAAATGACAGTTTTTGGTCTGTCAAGTGTTTGCAGATAAGTTAGTATTGGGATACATGATCATAGATAGACATGATGGTTGGAAGAGGCCTGTTGATGGTATTTAGTATAACTTTGTGTTTAATGCAGATTATTACCAGCAGTACATTTGGTCATCTGTGAATTTGCCTAGCTGAGTCTTGAAAATCCCCAGGAGTGGCAATACCGCAGCCCTCCTGCATTACCATCGTTGTGAAGAATGTCTTAAGGGGCAATTTCTCGTTACCCTTTTGTTATGGGGTCCCACCTTCCATTGCCAAGAAGAATTTGGCTTTGTCATTGCTGTAAGAGCCCTTCAAGAAGTAGTAGTATCCTGCTATTACATCATCCTTCAATCTTTTTTTCACTAGGCTAAGCAAGGTCCCTTGATTATTTCTCACAACACGTGCCCTCTGTCTCTCACTTTTAAAGGGCCTTTCCTAGTCAGTTTTTTACTGGTCCCTACCAATGTTCCTAGTACATACAATAGTACACGTCACAGAAACTCAACTTGTAGTTAGTTCAGAAACTCATAAATAATTGCATCTAGTTCCAAATCTGTCATCTAAAGGAAAAAGTAGTGTAAATATTCATAGATGTGTTTTTTGTTTGCTTTGATTCAAGCAGACACAGCCAAAAAAAAGCAATGAGAGGAGATATAGGAGAGAAAGTAAAATGAGAAACTAATGCTGCTCTTGTCAATTTGAAACCAGATACAGGAACATATATATGTATGTATGTATACATGTATGTTAGGGATTCTTGTTTTATATACAGTGCTTACAAATAAGATAATAATTTGGAAGGCCAATTTCATCCCAGCTGCATGTTAAGATCTACATGTAATTTTTGGAAAGAAGATAAAAGAAAGAAAGAAAGATAAATTATCTTACATTTTCCATGATTTCTGTACCTGTTTTAGCAAAAATACATACATAAATAAATATTGGTTTATTTAGTAACTCCATCATTACTGAGTAGTTGTGTTTGTCTATGAGGGACGGTTTTGTGAAATTTAAAACAATGAAATGCGTGAGAAAAAATCATGATTTTTCTGCACATTAAGAACTGGGAATGGGACCCCTCCTAAATACAGTATCATCATAATAGCTTCTTAAATTAGTTTGCAGCCATACTGTCATTAACATAACTGAAGAGGTACTGTTGCTGATACAGTTTATTTAACAATGACAGATAAAGTCATACCTTATGTGTTTTGTTTTATATTATATATATATATATTTGTTACTGTTTTTAAAGACAGGTGAACTTGGTTGTGTGAATTGAATCACACAGATTGGGTTGGTTAACCTGGGATGAAGCTGCAAAACCACAGTGGAGATCTTCCACTGCTAAACAGTTTTTGATGTATTTGAAACCAAGGTGATGTTTACAGAGTAGATATAACTTCCCATAATGATTTCTTTCTCTTAGTTCACTGTTGTTTATTATAATGGTATTATTTCAGGAAGAAATTTTACTATTATTAAAATATTTCACATAAATGTTGTCACCACCTGTTTATGCTTTTTCCCATTCTTCATAAGAAAACAGAGGAGAAATTTACATTCAGGTAACATGATCAGAAATGTTGGTAAATTGGTTCAGCTAGAACAAATTCCTGCAGGATTTGTTGTCTATGCCCTCTTTGTCGTTTCTCTTGCTTTCCTTTTTCATCGTTTTCTTGTGTTTGAATTCTACTTAACATGTGGGGAAAATTTATTTTGGGGACAATGAGCTATAGCAGGTGGGATTTATTTCTGTTCCAACTGCAGTCTGTCTCTCTTGAACTCATCTCTTGATAGCATGAGTTTCAATTGTAATATATGGTACAACCAGAGAGTAACAAAGCTCTTATTTTAAGATGTCATTTATATTAGTTGTAATTTAAATGCAGTTTAATTTGAAATGAATTTCAGACACATCCATGGTGGTATGGAAAACATTTCAAGAGCTAAGAAATTTAACCTGTTGTAAAGGACAAGGAATTGTGGGCTGTAGCAGCAGGCTTCTGAAAAGCTCTTAGTAAAGCATGTGGCTGGTTTTGGTTTCTGGTGTGCTTTTTTTGGAGGGTGGGCAGGGGAAGCTGTTAGTTTTTGTTTGTTTGTTGGTTGGTTGGTTGGTTTTGTAGTTGTTGATGGTGTTTTTTTCTTCTAGTAACCAAGACAAGTTTTAAGCAATGAATGAAAGAGAAGATATTCCATACCTATTACCAATCTCTTAGGCCATCTCATTTCCTACATTACTGTTTACAGTAGATATATGCACTGTACTATAACGTCTTAAGCTCTGAAATCAGTATCAATTTGACCAGGATACTAAAATCTGAACCTTTACTCTTAATATTTCTCCAACTACTGAAGTGAAACATTTATTCCAAGTAGGAATTAAATATATTACTATTTGCCACAGCTTTCACCAGATTTTTTTAAACATTGTGAAATGTTCTCATATCACATTGTAGAAGCATGAAGCAGTTTCCTATTGCAGTTGAAATAAAACCTGCATGAGCACTAGATTTTTTCTAGGTACCTGATAGTATTTTTCCAGAATAGTAAAAATGGCCACTTAGAAAATGCACTTTATCAGTACAGTTCTGAATTGTTCTTCCTGTAT
The DNA here is from genome assembly GCF_011077185.1 of Oxyura jamaicensis. Taxonomy (NCBI): domain Eukaryota; kingdom Metazoa; phylum Chordata; class Aves; order Anseriformes; family Anatidae; genus Oxyura; species Oxyura jamaicensis. The sequence goes on from NC_048893.1 coordinate 25,662,986, forward strand.
AAATCTCTACATAAGTATTAAGCAGAATTGATAACTAACAAAAAGAGCACAGGAGAAGGAATGGTCACTGTCTGCTTTTATTATCCAGATGAGTCATACAGGAAATTACTACATCAGTGTGTAAACAGAGTAGAAAGAAAGAAGCCAATTTTTCTTCTGTTGTAGTTTGACATGTGTAAAAGTTTACCTGGGAAAATGCAAAGTGATCTGGGTTGCCTTACTATTAATAATTATTTTATAAAATAGTGCGTTAACTTGTATTTTTCCAGTGCTTTTCTATGAGACAGTCTTTGAATAAAAGAACAGTTAGTGGGCAAAATGAGTTAGAGGCGATGACTGTATGAATGAGTGGAAAACTTAATTCTCATCTATTTTCTGCACATAATAGGTAGTCTTTTGATCCTTGCCTACAGCACAGATTATACATCAGTGATGTCAGCGACACATTCTGATGTTAGTAAGTACAGGAAGATGTTTGTGACTATACCAAAAAATTGCTCTCAAAAATGAATGTATTTTTATGAATGTTAGTAAGTAAGGCAACTGCTACGGGCATGGACTGTGTTTTTCAACATTAATCTTCTTCAGTTTGAGGAAGGCCTAGAACTTAAACTTTCATTTCTGGACTCGAAGTTTTTGTGCAAAGCTCATTTCTTAATTCTGGCCAATTCCTTTACTGAGAAGAGGACTCTGTCATGTTATTGAATCAGGTATCTAATTTCAGTGCTTTCCTAGTTTCTGGAGAACAGGGAGCTCCTCACTCAGAAATCAAGAGAATTTAATCAATTTGTGGAGTCTTTATGTTATCCATAGAGCAAAGCAGATAGTTTTACTTCATCTCTGCATTGCTCTTCAGAGATGTCTGTCTCTTTCTCTTGCTTATAGGCACTTGCATTAGATACCACAAATCACTCTTCTGGGCAGACAGGTTCATTTTAGGCATACTCTCAAAGGTTAAAATACTAATGTCACATTACTACTAGGTTATGTTGAAAGTCTACATCTTGCTAATGAGAATTTTTCTATATGTTTTCTTACAGCTGGAGATGGAAAAATCTCAGTTACAGAATCTTGAGCTGGAGCACAAAAAGCTATCTGCTCGTCTTGAAGAAGAACGTGGCAAGAATAAGCATGTAGTATTGATGCTAGTGAAAGAGTGTAAGCAGTTGTCTGGACGAATAGTAGAAGAAGCCCAGAAACTGGAAGAAGTGATGTCAAAATTTGAAGAGGAAAAGAAAAAGGCTAGTGAACTGGAGGAGTCTCTTGCAGCTGAGAAACAAAGGAGTACACAAATGGAGGCTCAAATGGAAAAGCAGCTGTCTGAATTTGACACTGAGAGAGAGCAGTTGCGTGCCAAACTTCATAGAGAGGAAGCACACACCAGTGACCTCAGAGAAGAAAGAGATAAAATGATAAAAATGATTGAGCAATTAAAGAAGGAGAATGACAGTAAAACTAATCTTTCTCTTAAAAATAAAGATAAAAATAAAGATAGGAGCCTTGTTTCTGTTTCTGTTGAAACAGAAGAGCTGAGTTCAAGAACTATTGCCTGCCAAACAGATCCTGTAGTTATAGACAGTAGCACTGAGAATACTAAGAAGTTGCCTTTAACTGTATCTGTGAAGCCTTCCACAGTGAACCCACTAGCGTCTGGCAATACAAAAATGAATGTGTGTGCCAATGCAGCACTTGTGAAACCTGTTATTGATAGGCAGTCTTCACATAATGAACTTGTCCCTCCTGCAACTCCTGTTCTTACACAGAGTCAAAACAGAATTGAGGAAAATGGACCAAGTACAGGCTCATCACCTGATTTACCAAGTAGCACTTCCCCCTTTCCAAATAGTACTTCTCTTTGCACTCCTTCCACGCCAACTGTCACAACTCAGAATTACGCAGTAACTTCATCTATGCAGAGTTTGCATTCACCGTCTGCCAATGCTACTGGCCATCCAGGTCTAAATCCACGAGTCCAAGCAGCTAGGTTTAGATTTCAAGCAAATGCTAACGATCAAGACCAAAATGGAAACACAACCCAAAGCCCTCCCTCAAGGGACGTATCTCCTACTAGTCGTGACAACCTAGTTGCCAAGCAGGTAGCTCGGAATACTGTCACCCAAGTCCTTTCAAGATTTACCAGCCCTCAGAGCGGCCCTCCGTCGCGGCCTGGGACGTCACATTCAATGGAAGCTGGCACTTACCCCCCAGTCGGTAGAATGAATTTAAAAACGCCTAGTGTATCAAGAATTGACAGAGGAAATCCTCCACCTATTCCTCCTAAAAAACCAGGGCTTTCGCAAACTCCTTCTCCACCACACCCACAGCTTAAGGTTTTAATGGATAGTAGTCGATCCCCAAATACAAATGTAAAAACTGACAGCAAAACCGTGACCTCACCTCTTTCAAGTTCACCACAAGGAATCAGGGTAATAAATGAGGAAATTATTTCTAAGTCCTCACCTCAGCTGCCACCAAAACCTGCTATAGATTTATCTGTGGCACCTGCAGGCTGTGCCATACCAGCCATAGCCACATCTCAGGTGGGTGCCTGGCCTTCCCACTTCCCTGGACTGAACCAATCTGCATGTTCAGAAAATTCCTTTGTCATTCCCACCACCATTGCCTGTAGCTCCTCCATAAACCCTGTTAGTGCTTCATCCTGTAGACCATGTGATTCAGACAGCCTCCTGGTAACAGCATCAGGTAAAGGGATTGATATGCTACAAACTGTCTCCCTCTGAAGTAATGTTTTGTTTTTACTCTAAATTTCTCATTTGCTTTATTTACCTTTTTCTTTTGTTTCCTTTCTAAGCACTGAAATTTACATTTATATTTTTTCCACATTCCAGGGGTATGGGAATTCTTTTGCATGATTTAGTGATGTCCTTCATTAGTTTGCTTCCTCAAGGAGGTCTCAAAATTGAAGGTGTTTTTTTTTTAAAGTTAAGTAGTTCTAACGTGTAGAGCAAATGGGCAGCGGATTATGAAATACTAAGCAAATTACCTTTTATTAATATTTTTATTTTGGACTACAAAATGCCTTCTTAGCCTGAAATGTTTTGAACTTTTTCTCTGCTGATGATCTTCCATGGAATATGTGTTTCAGTTCCTTTCAGTGCTTTTAGAATCTTTTAGAAAATAGGGCATAGCTGTATTCTTCTCCTACGGCACTAAATGCTTGCAGCTTAAGGTACATTATTGCCTGGCTAACAGTGCAGTTTGAACTATAGCACTTCATACCTACATATATTGAGATTTTATTTCCTTCTTCTGTATTTTTTTGGAAGGTATTTATAGTTGTAGGCTTTATTAATAGCTATACGTGGCATCTCACGGGTTCACTTCAACTGATATCAGCAAAGGCTTGATGTTGGAGAACATTAAAATCTAAATGTTATGTGAACAGTCCAAGTCTGGAGTCAGTGCGTGCATCTGCTATTCGTTTTGCATTGTGGTGAAGACTTTCAAGCCTCATTTGTTGCTAGCTTCAGGATATCTTCCTGATGACAGCTAAATGAACAAAGAAGGCCCTATCTCCTTTTGAGTTAATTGCAGATCTCCTATAAATTCTTCTCAGCATATGTCCTTGCTGGGATCAATAGCACTGAAAGATTAGGTAGAAGCCTTTCTTTACCTTCACTTGCACTGCAGTGAGAAGATGGTTGCAGAGTTGAGCGCTTTGGACACAAAAAATGTTTTTTAACATTGAAGAATGTTTGAATGATCTGAAACTTCATACAGTTATTTTCAGTTCAGTTATGGTCCTTCAGTTATGGACCTTGAAATTTTATGCTGAGGGGAAAAAAAAAAAAACAGATTTAATAAATGTATGTGCAAATTGACTTTGCCTTAAAAAAAAAGTTAGACCAAACTCAGTAACACTTTTTTAAGTAAGATGATGTGGCCAGTAATGCCTGAATTAATGTCACTCGTTCACTTTCTTTTTTCGGTTTCTTATTTTGAGTATGATCTTACTGAAACCTCTTTCCCATATCTGCATTTTCCATGCCCTCTAGCCACAGATTCAGTTAGTTTTGCTAATTTGCTGGTTGACTTTAATGTATTTTATTCACTTTTTTTTTTTTTTCTTTTCCAGAAAATGTTTGGAATTTTTTTTTTTTTTTTTTTCAGTGAAGGCAGAACGTAGTGAAATCTTATTCATTTTTAATATTCGATTTTTTAATATTTTACAAAAAATGTGAAAAACATTTAATATGGAAAGAAATTGAAAGAATCCTCAACTCTCATATTTTTTTTGGTTTGCTGATAATTTCATGTTTCTTTCTTCTTACTGTGGAGTCAGAAGAATTGACAATAGCCTAGTCACTAAGGTATTCCTTTTATTATTTTGAAAACAGTTTGTCCTAGTTAGGTTGGATTGCTTTAAGAACATATCAATAGTGTGATTTTTCACTAAGGGAGTGTTCTAGAAAGAACAAGTATTAAAAGAAAACTTAAAATATGAGTTCAGATAGTTTCAGTTACATGTTCTATTAAATTAATGCAGTGATACCTTCCTTTAAATGTGGGGCACTGTACTCCATTGCTCTTTTCATTCCTGGTAAGAAAAGACACCAGCTTTTGTCATTAATGTTGAACAGACTGCACATAAAGAAATTACAATGAACATTTATGGCCTGATTCAAAATCTGTGACAGTGTTTTCATTAACTTCAGCAGCCTTTGAACTGGTGCCAAAGTGCTTCTGCTCTGTTTGGATTCCTACATTTCAATGGCTCTAAGACTTCGAAATGGAAATGAATCTAGGCAGTTGGATTTTCATACCCCTGGGATTTCTGCTTTCACTTTCTTCTTGGTTTTGCGCTTTTTATGTCACTTTTCAGTGAAGTATGTTTTTTTTTGTTGTTTTGCTCATTTCTATAGTGATTTCTTTAATTATTCTCTCTATTCAATTGGCTTAGAATATAAAAGTGGCGGGAAGGGTGGGTAAGGCACTGATCTGGGCTCTGAAATTAACCATCTCCACATTCTGAAGCTGATGCCAGAAGCTGTTTTTGTCTATCCCTCTGCCCTTCATCACTGCATGTCCTACAAGCTTTCACAGATGCTTCACATTTCCTAACTTTTTGCATCTGTAATGATGTACCTTATTTATTGGTATTTTCTAATATTGATGTATTTATTTTCTGTTTAAAGGCAGCCTGACTGTATTCATTTACATTGATAATAGAAGCCAAAGCTACATATATCTTATTATCCAACTTCTGTATCTTTCTGTGTAGAAAGATTGAATCCAATGATAGCTACGTATAATGAATTTCATCACTGAATTGCCACAGTGTAATTTCAAGGTGTTGGAACTAAAATTAAGATACCACATATGGCACAATAAACATTCTCCCTTTTTTTTTTTTTTTTTTTTTTTTTTCTATTTCCCTTAATGCTTTAAAACAACAACAATAAAAAACCTGCATTGCACTATTTTCAATAAGGAAGGATTCCCAGCAATACTATTCATATTACAAAACAGCTTTGCAGAGTGGACTTCATGCTTACAGCTTAGAGTCAGTCTCCCCAAACTCTTTCTGAAATGAGGAAGAAGCTTGAACCAAGATTGTTCTGGAGTGCCACACAAGCAGTGTCCACTATCAACTACCATGTTGAGACAGTAAAAAACACATATCAACTGCCAGTTAAAAAACATTGATGTATATACTAACAACAGCAGCACAATTAGTATCAAAGAATAATAAAAAAATCAGAAAAATAAAGGCACTTTTATAATGGAGAGGATAAACAAAAGTTATTCTTAAGTTCTTTGGGTATTTTGTAAGTCAGCTGTTCTCAACTATTGGAACTGTAAATGTAGTATTTTTTATCACTTAAAAGATGTTGTTTACTTTGTATGTTCCTTAGTTTTTCTGCAAACTTTTGAAAACCTTCAAAATTATTCATTAAAAATTTTGGAAAAACAAATATTAATAAAAGTATTAGTAGTCAAAAGGTAACTTATATAAAGATGGATGGAGTTAACTTTAGAGTTTTTCATCAGTTTAAAGCTGAATTTATAAGGTAACTTCACAGCTGTACTGATGACTTTTATACTCTATAAATAAGTTGAAAGTAAGCTAACATTGTGAAAATACTTCTTTTACATACTAAGCTAGTAAATTTAATTTGAAATGATAAATTCAGCTTGCTTTTGAAACAAATATAACAATATTCAGCACATATTTCTTTGTTGTTTTGAATTGGGATCAAGCTATGCTCTCTTTATAAGTGCTGCTCAGCTGATGGTTTCTGATGTAAGTCTGGAACTGAATTAAAGTTTGCGTGGATCTTGCAAGGTTCCCAAATCTGTTACATCCATAGAGTTCTTCTGGGGGGGATTTCCATATTTCATTTTTTTTTCTAAAATGTAGAGCTTATCCTAGCAGGGTGCTATTTTGGTTCTAGGTGTTGAAGGTTGGATGGCACTTAACAAGTCTGACGGAGCTGGAGGTAGTGCCCTGCAGCTCCTCTTCAGTGTTGAGTGTCACAGAGCTACATTAAAATCTAGTCAAACTTGCCTTGTATTGCCAGATTTCAGTCTGATATAATATCATGTGTGTGACTACAGAATACGAATAAACTTACTTATTCAAGAGGGAAACAGAGAATGTGGAATTTCCAAAGGTAATATACAAAATAAGAAAAGATCTTTCTCCTATTTTCTCTTTCAGTCCTTGATCAAGGAAGAGTGCACAAAATTTTTTATGCCTTATGCAGCAAACTTCATATTCTTAACAAACTCCCTGCTAAAGCTGAAAAGTAATGAATGCAATGTTTAACCAAGATAACTCCAAAGCTTTTAAAGCTTTGGGTTGAATACTGTCTTTGAGCTGCATAACTTGAAAGCTTTCACTAGCAAATTTTATATAACCTTTATTCATTCACAATGGAACATTTATAATATATCATTTAAGTATTGCTGAGTAAAATGGTCATTATCTAAAGGTGTTGCTCAGTATTTATTTCTGTATTATTTCTGCAAATTATTTTTTTTCCCCACAAAGTTATTGAAAGTTACTTGAAGTTATTAAGGGTTGTCTGCATTATTTGTCTATATAACTATGGAGGTGATATACTGAGGTTTAAATAAATTTACACATAAAAATAAACACATTTTGTTTTGGAAACCTTTCCTTAGATATTTAAAGTAAAAGAAAGAAAACAAACAAACAAACAAAAAAAGCCTTTCCAGCATGTTCAATTAAAACTTATAGCAAACTTTCAGTAGTTTCTGAATGTTATTACTATAAATTTTAAATTTTGGCAGACATACTGCCACAGCTACAATTCGTAATGAGTTTTTCATTAACCTGTTGAAATCTTATTTGTTTGCATTAACAACTTGTCACCCCTATACAAAGTTTTTATTCTTCAAATTATGTTCTTGCAGATAAAGCATTGTCACGTAACTTGTGCTAAACTAACCTCATTTAATCCTGTCATTTTGAAAATCCTTCTTAATTTTTGAAAGAGCACAGAAAATGCAAAGCTTTATTTATTTATGTGTCTTCCCTCTAACTTCTGTTGCTTTAACTCACAGGCTGGTCTTCCTCCCTAACCCCTTTGTTAACAAGTGGTGGTCCTGTCCCCCTGGGTGGCAGGCCCACCCTTCTTCACCAAGCTGCTGCCCAGGGAAATGTCACTTTATTATCAATGCTGCTTAATGAAGAAGGACTGGACATTAATTACTCTTGTGAAGATGGCTATTCTGCCTTGTATTCTGCTGCTACGAATGGACATACAGGTGAGTGGTTCTAAGTTTTGTCACAGCATTCATGTGAAATAGTAAAGTCTTCCTTCATTAGCTTTTAATATTAAATTAATCAATTGCATTTTTTTTTAATAGTAGCATCTCTGAACCTTCCAACAGTCAGTCTTCATATTTTATAGGTGACAATAAAATGAGTTAAAATTATATATTAGTAAATACTAATTCTGTTGATACAAGGTCAAAGCAATGATTTTCACACCATTAACAAAGGCTTTTGAACAGCAACTTTCTCTAAATCAGAGTACACTTAACTTTTAGTGAAATCGGGATTATTTTTTCACAAGAAAAGGTGGAATGTAGTGCCTTAAAAGCCATTGCATTTAAGACTACTTTGCTATTTTATCTAACAATGTATAAGTTAAAGACATAATCCCTGATTCACTGATTAATATAGTATCTGGAGAAAAATATTCCTTTTTTCCTGAAGTATTTTTAAAATCAGAGTGTAAACCTAGGTTCCAAAATCCATAGCTGGGCAAATGGTATATGTTTTTCTGACATATTCAGGGTTAATTTTGCTACCAGGCATGAGGATAGGAGGAATTTTACCATTGTTCAGAATGTATTTTGCCTCTCTTTGCTAGGTGCTATGGTTTACCTCCTAGTAACATCTGTGCCTTTTCATCTGACAGATTCTTTGCTGTTGCAATGACCCTTATACTATTGCAAAAACCTTTATTTTATTTTCTTCCTTTGGCACTTAGTATTTCTTGCAACTTTTTGTCTTCAGTATTAAGGGTCCACATTTATTATACAGCGTGGATTTTTTTTCCCTTACTGAATGGATGTTCTGTACATTTTTCTAGATTTATGTCCATTGGTGGTGTTTATGGATGACAGTGCTTGCCCCAGTTCTTCTCTCATCTTGTATTCCTAGTATGTTTCCAAGCAAATGCCCTGATTTGCAGTTACAATTACTAAGCAGCTCTTAGTGACAGCAAAGGCAATTTGGTTTCTTGTTTTCTTGTCAAATTTTCAAATAATAGGCACTTGGAGAAGTTTGAAAACAAAACAATACAAACAAGCATACACATATGCATCCTGTAGCTGTTTGGTACCTTTTCCTTTTTAAGATAAAAAATATATGGATATAACCATAGTTTTCGTGTTGCACTTCTATTTATAGTTGACCAGATGTGAAAGATACTTTGTTTTACAAATTGCATTTTAGTGACTAAGTTGATTGTATGAGTTCTTGAATGAGAGAATCACACAGCAGCAACACTGATGTCTTCTTAATATATTATATGAAAATTGAGAGTGATGCAAACAATTAGATTTATAGTATTTTTGGAGAAAGGTTTTTGTGATTAACTTTAATATGTAATCCTCTGTTTGTTACTTGCAGTTTGTTCCCAAGTGCATTGATAGATGCAGCTCTTCAAAATGCAGTCTTTTAAGAATAATGTTAAAGCATACAGATTTAAGAAAGGAATTATAGGGATAAATCTCATACTTTAAAAAGTCGTTGTTAATTGCTTTCTTAACTAAAAAGATGGAAAGAAATGACACTGATGTATTTTTAAAAGGATAACACCATTTAAATTTTACGAAGTTTTTCATTGTGTTAAGTAGGATTGTCAATGGTAAGTTACTGTCTTCTGATTGATTTCTTTCTTTCTTTCTTTCTGTGGAAGACTTAACACATATGCTTACACTGGAGGGTGAGAACACCATGATATGATTTATTGGGAATACATTCAACCTGGAGTTAGTGACTAAATAGATTCAGTGATTTTTGGGACCCCTTGTTTCCTCTTAAGTCAACTAACCAGATTTTTTCTTTCTCCTGGGATATACTTGACCAGAAGAAAAGAGTAGCTCTAGACTTGTTAGGGGCCAGTGTAGTGAGTACCTCCCTTCAGAAACAACCACCATCTTGCAGAGTCTGGGAGGAGTGGAATGCAAATGGTCTCCACATGCTTTCAATGAAGAAATATAGTATTTAAGATCTGTAGATATCTAAATAAGGGTAGAGCACACTGTAACCAAGACTGTGGCAGCAGCTGTTGTGTGCTTGCAGCCACAGTCTGTAGAGAAAATTGACAGCTACACAAGATAAGAGAACACTCAAATATTCTTTCCTAATCTGTTCTATTTGCAAAAAGGCTAGCCTTCCTGTTCAGAAACAGTTGCCCTTTGAGAGCTGTAGCTTGGGGATTTTTTTCCAGCGCATGAAGCTCATAGCAGCTTCTTTGTTTCTGTGCACACACACCGTCCTCAGTTCCATGCATCTGAGAGAAAAAACTTCACCCTAAAAATATACACTAAGTACTTTATTTCTGTTTGAATGGACACTAGGAAACTGTTGTTGTTATGATTTAACCACTAAATTGGGAGAGCTGAACAGATTGTTTGTCAGGCTATCTTGGTTTGATCCATTAACAAAGCAGGAGCCACTTGAATCTATTATGCGTTTGATAACATGCACAGCAGTTCACGTGGCTGATGCATAGAATGGTTTGTACTGGAAGGGACTTAAAGGTTATCCAGTCCCAACTCCCTTGCCATAGATCTGGTCACCCAAAGCCCCATGCATGTGCATACCTGAGTAGTGCTGGCAATCCCGACAATCTCTGCCACTCATGAGGTGGCTGAGAAAGAGAGAATTAAGCATTAAGAGTTCCTGAAACAGATGTAAAGAGAATAATAATAATGTCCTTTGGACTCAACTATGTGCTAATCACATGCTTTTTTGGTATAATCAATTCTCCTCTATCATGAGCATTTGGAAGCTGTGGCACCATCGTTGATAGGAAAAACTGGAATGGTGTTGGAACTAGAAAGGGATAAGGTACAAGGAGATAGAGCTATGTGAAGTCAGCTCTGCGAAGCCACTGGATATATCTGCATGGTGTTTGCCAGCTCTCTGGAAGAACTAACTACCCCACTTTGATGCAGAGCAGTAAAGTCTCCAGGTGTTTGCTAATGAACTTTCACATTTTGTTTTGACCAAAACCTTTAATAAATGATGACATCAGTGTCTGTCTTTCGCCTGCCCTTCTGCCCAGTCCTCTCCACTGCTGATTACTTTTATGGCAGACAGCAGTGAACTGGAGTTAATGAGTCTGAGAGACCAATAATTGAGACCTCAATTATTCTCATCTAAATCCCAATTAAAATCCATCCAAAGGACGCAGGCTTCTTGGAGACTATTGTTCTTTTATGTGATGTGCTACCAGAACAGGTTGTATAGACCTTGCTAGCTCACATGGTATGCCTTATGAAAGTAGCTATACTTCCTCACGCTTGCACCCGGCCTGGAGAATAAAGAGCTCTTTTCAGTGATCTTCATCAGAAACAGTATTTTCACATAGATAAGCTACTACCTGAATGATCTGCCAATCAATAATTGTGAGTTAACTGTACCTTTCTGGAAAGGTGGTCTTGTTCTGTGCGTTCTTCGTTGCTTTTGCATGGCTAACGTATGCTTTGTGAAGAAACCAAAGAGTATTCTAGCCAAATACTTGAAACTGCTAGGAAAAAAAAATTGCAATATCCTTCAAAAAACTTTAGAAGTATTTTAGGATAGCAAGCAGGAATCCTTTTTAATGTAAGACTGGGATTGACAATGGAAAGAGGTAAAAATGATGTCGATGTAAAAGTATTCTTTTCTGTTGCAAAGGGATTGAAAATACAATTTGCTTTTAATTAGTATTGTATTACATGTGGAAATACTAGTTAAATTTAGCTGGCAGAGAGCTTCTTCATGACTTAAAAATACTACAGGTTAAATTAGGTAGTTTATCTTGACAAACAACTTTAAAAAAGAAGTGCCATTTCAAATCAGATTATGTATTTAAGAATCTTAATTTGCAATGTAACGATTTACAGTGTTTTAGAATCTTACTTCTTAATCTTAAATTATTTATTTAATCAATTCCACATCTGCCATTAATAGTTGAAAGAATTGTAACATCAGTGAGTATATTCAGAAATGTTTCAGTCCAATTTCTAAATAAATCTAAAGGTATTTTTCTGGTGTCTAGAAATGAACTTCACTATTCAAGCTTGGCTCCAGGATCTTACTCAATGCTGTAATGGGATGCATTAAGCTTGATCAGAAATTGGGCCAGGAGTTTATATCTGGTGTTCAAGCTGAGCTTATTTTCAAAGTAGTAGTTTTAGCTACAGAAGACTTGTTTTATTTTGGTGTAGAAGCAATTTTAAGAATATGGTGGAGATTTAGTATTTTCTTCAAGCTTTATTGAATTAAATGATATTCCAATATATGGATGAACATCAATATAATTACTATGTAATTAATTGTCTTAATTTAATTTAGCTTGGTGAAATCAGGCTGCTATTATTTGTACCATGTTATTCTGAAAACATCTGAATAGGAAAAGTGTGGGGTTTTTTTGCTTTTGTGATCTTATTAGTCATTGCAATCCCATGTCCTAAAAGAAGGTTGGCCAGCCTGCTGTTTGAGTTCCGTGCAGTTTGTGAGCATTTCCACTGTGGCTGTCGTTTTGGGGACTTGTCACGTGGCTGCCGTTGGGGGCTGCTGGGTAATTCAAATTTCCAGCTTCGGAAATACCTAAATTAGCTAACACTAACAACGGGAGTTGCCATTAATGGGCACGTTTTTGTATCCCAGTCGAATCCAGCCCAGGCCCTTTTTTTTTGCAGGAGAGTGGTAGTGCCCCAAGGGAGCAATTCTCATCTCTCTCCTGCAAATTCCTTCCTGAGCTTCTAATGTGGTTCGCTAAGATGTGTGGCATATAGTCATAAAGGCTGGCAGTTGTTGCTCCAAGATGATGCTCCTTGAGCAGGTTTTATCTTCTGGTAGTTTTAACCACTTGTTTTTGTTGCATCACTCTATGTTTATTCTCAATTTATAGATTGTGTGAGATTGCTGCTGACTGCAGAAGCACAAGTTGATGCTGCTGATAAAAATGGCTTTACACCCTTGTGTTCAGCAGTTGCTCAGGGACATGTCAAGTAAGTGAAGTCTTAATATTTTTCTCATCAGCTATTACTCTCTTTGTATTCTGTTTACATTACTTTATATACTTCTCTTACATTACACTACTATTGCATTCTTAGCTGTAAGTGCATTTAAATATCATTTACTGAAAGCAACTATTCAAATTCATATTCATATGCTGTTCTGTTTTCAGTATTTTCCCATTTTTTGGTTTCCAATTGGAGCTCTTCAGGTTGCTGAACATGTGTACTCTTACTAACTACAGTGTGATGCTAGTCTACATGGTAGTCATACCTCTGAACTTCTTAATTTTCTTCATGTTCTCAGCCACAATACAGGCTTAACAGAGAAATAAGGAGAGAAATTATTTTTGCATTAAATTTCTGAAGCATAGAGAACTGTGATTTATCATATACAGAGACAAAAGAAGGCTTAAGTTTTCTTATAAGTGATGGAATCGAATACTTTAAACAACCAAAAGAGATTTTTAATGTCTAAGTTTTTGTATCAGTAAGTTTGAAAAACAGAAAATTATGTATGAGTCAAAGAATATTTCTAAGAACATACAGTAATTTCTTTTTATCTTTGAAGCTCCTGTTTTAGAAAGATTGGTGTTTTATGACAGCGTGGTTTGAGAATTCTGTCATCTCTTTATATTGAGAACAAGTGCACAACAATTCATCCAGATGATTTTTTTCCTCCCTTTTCTTTAAGTGGAGGAGGTGAAAGCTAACCCCATGTTTCCTTTTTGCAGTTTTACTGTGTATCATGGAATTATAGGAAATAAAACTGAAAGTTGGAAGCAGCTATTAGATAACCTCTTCCAGAGCACCCTTATCCAGAATAAAGCTTTTTTTTACAGATGCAGAGATGCAACTGTATCAAACAGTATGACTAGGAGTCTTTATTACAGACTTTACATTTATTTTATGTATGTTTGGTTTTGCTTATCTTTCAGTTTTTGATTTTTTTTTAGTCTCACATTTTAATATTTGTAAGGGTTTTACTGTGATACAGTAGCATATAGGAGTCAAAGTCTTCGAGTGTTGTTACACTCTGATAGGCCCTGTGCCAACTAGGTTATCCCTATCCTTTCTCATGATCTTCCACAGATGTATAAGGAACATCAGAGATTGTTGCCACTTCTTAAGCTTCTTCAAGCTTATCAACTAAGGAATACCTTTCACTGGAAGTCTTTAAACCAGAAACACCCCAGTAGGTGTTTTGAGCACAAAAATACATGCCTAATGAAATGTTTCAGTATTTTAAAAAGTATTTGTAAAACACATATATGATTTGATAAGATGAACCAAAGTTACACTATTTTCTCTCACTAAAATAAATATCTTAGATTTTTTCATTTTTTTTTCAATACGAAGCTATTTATTTATTTATTTATTTATTTTATATTAAGCACACTTTGCTTTATATTGTCTGCTGTTACGATATTTCAGACTTCATATTCTTTTGCTCTTAGAGTTATTATGTAGCATGAAATCCCTAAATGCTTTTCTTCCTTTCACTTTCTTAGATATTAAACATGAACCAAATTGTAAAAGTGAGTGTGGAATAATAACAGGGACAGATGAAAATATCAGAGAGGCTGCAAATGCTTCTAGCTGTTTTTATTTGTTGATTACTTGAAATTTCTGGCTCAGCAAAAAGGCAAAATTTGGGGCAGTGTTGTAGTCTGTTTTCGTTCAAGTGTTTTGTTCCATAGTAGGTGGTACTTGTGTTTCTGCAGCAGTAAGAATCTGGGGTTACTGACAACAATAAGCTACTATCAATTACACACTATTTGTCTGTGGTAGATTTGCTAGCTGGTCCTTTGTAACAGACATGTCAGTCAACTTTATTCCTGAACACAGACAATATTGTTGTTCCAGACAGAGTTACAGACTCAAAAAAAAAAAAAAATAATAATAATTGACAGCTCTTTGTGGTTGTTTGGTAATATTACCAATTCAGAAAATGCTTTAAGAAAAACTCAAAATCATTTCCCATATGGTCCAAAGCAAGCTGACCTTAACTGCCCTTGACATAAAAAGTGAGTGTAGCATTTCCAGAGTCATCTAGTTCCCCAGGGAACACTGTAGGATATTCAGCAAAGCCTTCTTGAAGCTGTTATTTACGAACCTGCAATTAGACAGTCTTCCTTGAAGTGTCAGAGAATTAGAACTGCTAGATTTTTAAAAACCTGCTAGCATCATACAGTACAACAGCCTGAATACAATGCAAAATGACAGAACAGGTATTTTTGAGACAGCAGACTCAAAACTCAATCTGCAGTTTCTTAATGGAGCTGTCTTGCTTTGAGCCCATCTTAAGACAATTTTTTGGTTTGTGATGATATGGTTAGGGTGCATGTTCAACATATGATAAAGTAGAACATTAATTTTGTTTTCTTTCAGTTTATTTGAACATTTCAGAAAGTGAAGCTTGGTCATTCACACTGGAGTAAAAAAAAAAAAAGTCTTGAACAGTTGATTTTCTGACTAAATATAACCCTTACTAAGAGCCGGTTTTTCTAAGTGCTTCTGTTTTTTCCTCTGTAATTTCTTATATTCTCATATATATGTAATATTATTTATATATATATATATATATAATATTGTTTAAAATATTTTGTCATCCTGTTTACTCTAGTATGGTCGCCTTACCTTTAGTTATATGGCATTGTGTTAGTTGCTTTCAGGCTTCAGTGTTGCTATCCTTTTATTTTTATAGACTGATAAATACCGAGCATTGGAGATGGGGAGTTATCTTACATTAAAACCTTTTTTGAACTGTAGAGGGAATAGGAGAGAATTAAGATTTTTGTATAGTCTTCAGAGTTGCTGAAAAGCTGAGTTTGGAAAGGGAAAAGGGGACAACCCTGTTGTAAGAATCAGGAAGAGAACCGGACTTACTGCTACAAGGTCATGAGGAAGTACAGGATCTTGGATCCAAATTTAGGCTCCTAATGAGTCTCCTCAGCACTGCACCTCGTCTTCTGTCCTCCCTGCTCCAGTAGCTGCTGCCAACACACCCCAAAACATCCTGCCCCTTTTGCTGTCCCTTCCAGTTTGCTTCTCTTTTGCTGGTATCTAAAGCTAGTCCAATCAACAAAGAAACCAGTAGTTTGATAAGAAGAATGGGAGTTGCTGTGTTTTGTTTGTTTTCTTCTTGAAACTATTTTAAGGATCAATAGTCACAAAAGAAATGCTACTTTATTGCTCAGCTGTCATAAAGTTTTTTATTAGCCTTGTAAAATTAAATGTTAAATCATAACATTAAAGACATAAATATTATTTTCAGATTTGTGTGTTTAAAGTAACTTGATTTTTCATCTTTATTGTACATAAGTATTAAATTATATACCTATGTATATATGATGAATAAAATCATGGGTTGATCTGTATCTATACAATCAGTACTTCCCTTCCCTTCCCCCCCCCCAATTAGATATTTAAATATTGTGAATTTTAAAGTTTTTGAGTGTCAAATATGGGACAACTATACTAACTTATTGTTTTTTGTAGGTGTGCAGAATTATTAATTATGTATCAGGCTGATATTAACCATGCTGCTGAAAGAGGACAGACACCTTTGTACCTGGCTTGTAAAAATGGAAATAATGATTGTATTAAACTCTTGTTGAAAGGAGGAGCAGATCGAACAGTAAAAACCAGTGTAAGTGAAAGTAGTTTGTGAAGTTAAAATACACTGTATAATCCTGAATAATTACAAACATCTAGGAAATGTTTACATTGAAGTGTTTATTTAAAGTTTTCTTTAAAGCTGGAATATGTCACGTCATTTGAAATTAGTATTATTTTCTTTTCATCCTACTTTCCTTTTTTGTTAAGCTGTGTGTTTGTCTAAAATCTCCTGAGGTACGTGACTTCCATATCATTTTACATACTTCAGATTCTGTCTGCAATTTGCTCTACAGACTGTTCTTCAGCACCAGACATGGAAAACAGGATTCTTCCATTTTGAATTATTATAAGGTGGAAAGATGGAGATAAAGATTTTGTTTCCACCTTTTATGTTATGAGGTATTGTTGTCTTTGATGGACACCACCCCCACCCCACCCCCCAGATTTGCTAGCCAGGATTGTAATGTCTCATATCACAAATGACAGAATATGGCGAAAAAGAAATCAAGTGTGCAGGAGAAAAGGAGGACTGTCTCAAAAGTAACATCTAGGTACTATCTAGGTACTGCTCTTTTCAGGTAGTTTCCTGATTTTTTTTTTCCTGAAGATTTTGAAGTAAGCATGACAATAAATGTGGGGTGTAGGCTGTCCAGAAACAGAAAAGAGTGTTAGCTTCACAGTACATTTTGCTAAGCATATAGGGATTTTTTGGATTCATTTATGATGGGTTTCAAAAGTAAGTATTTTTTACGTGAGACGAGGGAAAGTTATGATGTCAAATACATTAAAATATCTGGTAAATTGATTAATGCAATATGATATAGATTACTGATCATTAGTCATGTTAATTTGATACGTAGTAAGGAAGCGGTCTTCTAACAGCAGGTACTGTCCTTTATCACTTAGACTACTCTAAATGCTTTGAAGTCTCCATCTATTGCCCTGTCCTTGTAGAAAACTGTAAAATTAGTGTGCTGCATTTCCTTCCCTCTCGTTCCTACACCCCAATTACATACATGTAACTCCATATTCCCAAAGGATTATGTTGTCACTCTTGCCTACCCTACCAATTTCCGAATAGAACATTCCATTCAGATTCATTGCTGATATGAGTTCTGCAGACATTTTCCTGTGTTTGGTGGGAGTGTACTTTTTGGTTTTGTTTCTTCAGGATGGCTGGTCACCCATTCATGCAGCAGTGGATTCTGGTAATGTTGACAGTCTCAAGCTCCTTATGTACTATGGAGAGCCAAACAATGGGAACTCTTTACCTGATATAGAGCCTAATTCAGACTACTTTGATTTGGAGACGAGAGAAGATGGCTGTAGCAGTAGAGGAAAACCTGTTATTTCTGCAGATCTCATCAACCATGCTGACAAAGAGGGCTGGACTGCTGCTCACATAGCAGCATCAAAAGGCTATAAGGTCAGTCTATGTGAACAAGTTACAGTAGTGTGATAGAATTTAGGCAAGATAAATCATTATTTCACTTTGAACCACTAAAACTTAGATGTCAAGTCTAATTTTCTTATATAGTTTGTTGTTACACTTGATTTAACAGAGATGGAAAGAGGCTTCCATAGGATCATTTACCCCAGGAGCTACATATCCGATTTAAATGGGATTAATCATTTTTTTAAATGCATATTTATTCTTGGGAAATTAAAATAAAATAAAAAATTTAAAAGAGAGAGAGAGAACATGATTACCTGAGATTTAGACTTTCAAAGTTAAGCTGACGTGAATCCCACTCTAAATGCCAGGTCAATGGGTGACATGTATTTAACGAAGATGTTAAATGGATATAGTTTACAGTTGCAGTTAGGGACAATTTAACTACAAACAATTTCCCTGAAGGAAAAGAAATATTAATCACATCTGTGCAATAATACATTATTTAATTACTAATTTTGGGCAGCCTTTTTAGCAGGCAGTTAATAAGCTTGGGGGCAGGAAAACTGATAATATGGAGACAAACATGACAGGTTTAACTGATTACACACAGGAACGTTTCTGGACATGGAATAGTGTTCTTGACTATTGAGAAGATTGATTTATTTATATGACAGCTGTCAGTCAGATCCTACTGTCACACTTTTACCCAAGGAGAAAGCAAAGAACAATTACTAAACACAGAACAGAGTGAATTAGGGTAATGCAGTGCAAGATTTCAAAAAGTATCTTGTGACTGCATGCCTAATTCAATATCTGCCATTATATTTGCTTTTTTCCTGATAAATTTTATATGAAAAATTTACAATAGCCACAGATTTGAGACTTAGTATATTAAGTTATGTTTATTTTATTAAATGCATTTTTTGACTCAGGAAAAATGTTTGGGCTATTGAGAAGCTAAAGAATGCTTAATACATCTTTTAAGTACTATTAACAATTAATCTCCATACTCTAATCCATACTCTATCTATACTGCCACTGCTGTGTCCGTCATGACACTACATGATAGTTGCATGTAAACAGTTCTGGCACTTGCACAGTAGTTCAAGATTGTTAGGCATCTTGATTAATTCACAGGTGAATTATTGTAAGGCATCTTAGCCACTAATTGTCGCTGTTCTGCAGGCCAAAAAACCTTATTCTACTGAGAAAATAAGCTTCATTTTCTGTTCTTTCCCACCTCTTTTTTCCCTCCCTACTTCCTACTTTCAGCCTCACAGTTCAACCCTCTCCATTCTGCTATCTGCCACTCATTACATTCATTTAAGAAACAACCTACAAACCTGATGAGAATATACAGGATGATTTTTTTTTCTCCTCGTAATTTTTTTTTTATGGAGAATTTAATGAGGAAATTAATTTTTGAAATGTTTGGCAAGTGCTGGAACTACTATATAGTAAAATCTACCTCATGGGAAGCTAGGGCTTAAATGACTGAAATGTGTCAGAGTATCATGGGTACCGACAGATTTCTTTCTGTAAGAGCAGCTACAAAACAGTTAACAAAAGCTAAACTTGGAACAATTGAAACATTTATAAGCTGCTTCTCTGTATTTTCAAGATTTGTTTCTCTGCTACAATTAGATGCAGAGGTTAACAATACAATAATAATCAGTATCATTAGTGATGACGTACTTTTTGATATGGATATTTGTCCTTCAAGGCATGTCTGAGGATGCCAATGCTTTCATGCAGGCCACCTGTATTGTTGTTGAATGGGTGATCATTAAAAATCAGGAATTAATTGGTCTTCTGACCACTGATTTCAAATCAAAATTTGAAATGTAGTTTTGTGAAGGCTTTTTTTTCCTAGTTTTGAGATGCCCATATAACTGATTTTTTTTAGTTACAGTATGATTGTACCAATTCAAGTTTATCTGCTTGTATGCCGTTTGTAAAGAACTGTAACGACTTTTTTGCTTTTGTCAACCATGCCCCCCCTCACATATATATATATTTATTTATTCAGTCTTCAAATTTTAAAAGGCAATCATGCTGTTGGTATCTACACTGTATGATCTACAAAATGTTTGTGCTCTGAGTTTAGTATAAATGCATTGTTATTATTTCACTGCATAGCTACTATGCCTGGAGAAATTTGGATTTATCTGCCAAAGGAGAGGCTTGCAAGGTGATTTTAAAAGATTCTTTTTCTTTTTCTATATACCAGTAAAATGTCAGGCATGACAGAATCTTATACTTGCTGAAATGCAAAATGAAAATTGGTTCTATGGATTCATTTGAATAGTTTCCTGATTTAGTCTTTATTAAGCTTTAGAATTGCCTTTTTAGTATTGCTTGAACATCGAGAAACAGATTTTCAAAACAGGATGTACTGAAAGGGCTCTGTTGTATTGTATTGTGATGTAGTGCTTCTGTTTCCTTATGTGAATATCTATACTAGTGGCCAGATGTTAAGAACTGCTCGTGTCAATGGATCAGCGCTTGAAGCTTGAAGACTGTAGAAGCCTGGCTGTGTTATGTTCTGCTTTTTCAAGATTTTTATTTGAGACTTTCAAGACTGGTGTATAAAATATTTTTACACCTATTTTTCATCTCAGTGAGGAATATTGCTTGGACACCCATATATAGAAATTCAGTAGCTGATCTTTGGAAATGCATGTATAAGAGTTTCATTTAAGAGTCATAATTGTGTATTGGTAGAACTCTGCAATGCAGCAAATGGACAATTAAATAATACAGCTCTTACCTTTGCAGAACTGTCTAGAAATCCTTTGTAGCCATGGTGGACTAGAGGCTGAAAGAAAAGATAAGTGTAATCGAACATTGCATGATGTTGCTACTGATGATTGTAAACATCTCCTAGAAAACTTAAGTAAGTAATTGCTATCAATAATGTATAAAAATTATTTTAGTAAAAAACGAGGGGTAAAAAAAATATTGTCACCAAAAATTTTTCTTACTTTAGCAAGTTACTATTCTCCAAATTTTGCAAAAGAGTATGATAAAATTTTGCTGGAGATTGTCACATGATTTCTATCTTCATGTTTTTAATCTATTTGAAAAGATGGTATATATTGTATGCATGCAGGCATCCATATCCTTGTAAAATTTCTGAATTTAATATTAGTAGCTAATTTTTTCCAAAGCTATTATCTTCTTTGACCTTCATTCTCATCTTTTAATCAAATTCTTGCAGAAAAAATCACGGAGTGTTGGATAGCTGTCATATTTCCTCAGGCTAAGACAACCATCTAGTCTTTGAAAGCACAGTTTTAATTGTCACTTGTTTATAGTGTTGGGGATTGTTTGTTTATTATTCAGAGCAAGTCTTAGAGAAAAATTCAAACAATTTCTTTTCACCCACATGAATAACTTCTGTCAGAAGATTGTTCTTTTCTTGGAACCTGTCTTATTCTTTGTCTGTAAGTTTTCTTAAAATCTGGTAGAGCTGGCTTACCCCTGTATTTCTTGAGTTACAACTTAGTCCATCCACTCACAAGTTCTGTTTTCTCTATTCTTCTGTATAGTCAGAAGTACCAGCTTTTGGATTTGTATTCTTTGATTTATTCACTTTCTTTTGTGTTTGAGTTGTGGGATGTAGGTCTGTGATTAGTGAAGTTCATTGATTATCAACAAACTAAAGAACCTTTCTCTGAGCTGTTTCTGATTTTCATCTTCAGCTGTTATAACATCTGGGTTCCTACCATTTTACCATAAGTGCACAACTCACTTCATGATAGAAACTTCTCCTCTATGGTCTACTGCTTTATCAGACTGAAGCTAGTTTCCAGTGGCTGAATCTGTAGCCTGCTAAATAGATGCTTGTATTATTTTCATTAGTCCTAATCTCCTGTCAGTCTGGTCAGGCTTATCATGAATCCAACTGCTTTTATCAGGTCAGAACCTTTGCGCTGCATTTCCCATATGGTTCATTTGTTAAGCCTGTAGTTCGTATCACCGCAATCATAATTAGCTCATACACACACACACACACAGTATCTGATCTGTAGAAGCTTGGAAATACTGCTGTTGGATGTGTATGTACACCTCACCAAGCCAAGATGGCATTTTGGGTAAACTGGGTATGTGCCATCCTCTGCCTTCCTCACAATCCAGTAAGGTTTTCATTGTACGGAGTTACTTGCATGTAGGACACTTAAGATGTGCGCCAACTTGTCTGAATGACTGGGGGTCAGGATTGCCAGCTACTCTGTAGAGGTCACCTGCGCTGAGGTTTAGGCATACACTGTAACTCCATCATAGCGGGCTGTTCCCCTGTAGAGAACCCCCTCTGTTTCTTATTGTCATTACTCATTTCCATGACGTCCAGCCATCAGAAGGGCAAGTCTTTGACACGTTTCTCACAGTGCTTTATCTGAAGGATGCCCTTGAGAAGTCTTTTCCCTATGGTTGGCTAATGCATTTAAATCGGAGCTTTTGTGAAATCAGAAAAGCTTCATTGGTTTGTATCAGGTGAAGATTTGGCTCCTGAGCTCAAAACCAAAACTAAGAATTTTGCAAGATTCCAGAATAAGCTGACACCATTTTTTTGCATTGCATTTATTTTGGATTACAGGAATAATTTCTAAAAGGTACTGGTTTTGCAGTAAAGTTTGAAAATAGTTTCATTTTCATTGTTAGTCATCTGATTAATCTATACAGACTGCTGCTTCTCTTGAGTTTTATTCCAGTTTTCAAAGAGTAAGCTTCAAAATAGCAAATTGATTTTATTGTCTGTTTCTTGTATGTGGATGTAAATTTTCTACTTTCTTCTTTCAAAATTTTCTTAGTGTTTATTCAATAGCAAATCAAACACACAGCTCTAAGTGAATTTTCTTAGATTTTGTTTAAAGACATTTGGCTCAACTAACTGTGTTTTCCACTTACACGCTAGAGCCAGTAAGTTCCTTTTTGCATTGATAATAAAATGGGCACATCCACAATAAATTGAAACATTAATGAGCATGCTACCATCTTAATTTATAAGAAATTAGTCTGTGAAGAGGAAAACAAAGTTGAAATAAATTTTATCTTTCCCCTTATTATTTGAGCATGATAATACTGTTTTTTTTTTGTTGTTTTTTTTTTTTTAATAGATACCTTGATATTTATTTTTCATTATTCCTCTGATTTTATGGTGGTGACCTGTGCTCCGCTTTTACATTTGCTCTTGTCCTGGTTTCAGTTAGGACAGTTATTTTTCCTCCTAGTAGCTGGTAGGGTGCTATGTTTTGGATTAGGATGAGAAGAGTGCTGATAACATGCTGATGTTTTAATTGCTGCAGAGCACTGCTTACACTATGCCAAGGACTTTTCAGCTCCTCGCTCTGTCCTGCCAGCGGGCAGGCTGGGGGTGCAGCAAAAGCTGGGAGGGGACAAACCCAGGACAGCTGACCCAAACTGGCCAAAGGGGTATTCCATACCATCTGACGTCATGCTAAACAATATATAGGGGTGGCTAGCTGGGCTGGGGGGGCCGGCTGCTCGGGGTTGGGCTGGGCATCGGTCAGCGGGTGGTGAGCAATTGTATTGTGCATCACTTGTTTGTACATATTATTATTATTATCATTATTATTTTCTATCTTAATAAACTGTCTTTATCTCAACTCACAGGCTTCACTTTTTCCGTTTCTCTCCCCCATCCCAGAGAGGGAGGGGGGAGGGTGAGTGAACGGCTGTGTGGTGTTTAGCTGCCAGCCGGGTTAAACCACAACAGCTCTTCTGTAGCAGGAGTTATGTTGTGGCTTTCCTTTTAAATATGAGGTGTTACTGGTCTTTAATAATATTATTTGTATTGGGTTTTACAGTTTTTTTAATTTTTCTGTTTTTCAACAGATGCTCTTAATGTACCTGTAAGGATTTCAGTCAGTGGCATTGAACCAGCCCATTGTGGTACAGAGGAATTTGATACCGAAAACACAATATGTGCTTTAAATATCCGCAAACAGACATCATGGGATGATTTTTCAAAAGCAGTA
This sequence comes from Oxyura jamaicensis, assembly GCF_011077185.1. Taxonomy (NCBI): domain Eukaryota; kingdom Metazoa; phylum Chordata; class Aves; order Anseriformes; family Anatidae; genus Oxyura; species Oxyura jamaicensis. Next base: position 25,686,737 of record NC_048893.1, read on the forward strand.
AATCAGGCAGTGACAAATCATTTCCAAGCAATCGCTTCTGATGGATGGAGGAGCCTAGAAGACCTTTCATATAATAATGCTGCAGAATCCAGCATTGGCCTCAGTGCAAGCAGTATATTATCTGTCAAACTAGGTATGATTATTGGTGTAATAGAAGGAAAAGTGAATGGTTTTCCTGAATTCGTGAAATCTTATTTCTTCCCATAGTTTAAAATATACTAAAAGTTACTTGTGACAGTTGCTGAATGTTATCAGTGCTTTCATGACTATACATTCATTTAATTAAAAATTTTATAATCACTGTTTAAGTATTACTTACTATAAGGTAGAGTAAGATTAAAATATCTTCGGTTTCTTGATCTTTTAGATATCAAACTAAGAAAGGCCAATACAAAGTATGAAATTTTGAGCATTGCTGGCATGAAAGTATGCTTTTAACTGTGTATGGTACTTTAACATCATCTTGGGGACCAACCTAAGGTCCTATGACATTTAGTCCTTTACTCAGTTTAGTACTCCAGAGGAGGTATCTGTCTTACAGGTCAAACAAAATGAGTTAAACCAAAGCCCACACTATCGTCGTCTGTACAGTACAGCCAGACTGTACAGTAAATCCAGAATGTAAATCATCAGCCTAGGTAGAACAGAACTACCCCTGTTTTATATAGCTTCACTTATCAATGTATAATATAAAAATATTTTAAAAGAATCAAAATAATGAGAAAATTGACCCTAATGTGGTCAGTTGCATAGGACACTGAAAACTCATGTATATCATCTTCTCCACCTCTCCCCAAAGAAAAAAAAATACCACCACCAACAAAATAAATCTATTCCTATTTGACTGTGCAAATTATGTTCTTTTACTTATAGGGTAGTGTATTACATGTAAAGATGTAAAGACAATCTAGCTATTAACTTGTCTATTAATTGGCAGAAAACAGCAGTATCATCAGTCATATATGAAATAATAGTATAATTTAGTACATGAGACTGGTCTATTTATCAAATTGGTCAGTGTATACACACAATCTGTAAGTAACTGATATGCGTAAGTATAGGATACTTTACATAGATGCAAAGAATCTCTCATTTTTTCTTTTTAATAGGAAACATTTCATGGTCAACAGGTCAGATTTTTTCCCAACCACCATGGGACTTTCTGAAGAAGAACAGAGCTGAACATATCACAGTGTTTTTGTTTGGTAATTTGCAATTCCTAATTTTCAGGTTTGACTGTTTAAACACTCCATGAAATCCATAATTTGAGAATCATTTACTGCTGGTTTTGTTCTTCAACATTACTCAGTCCTTAGAAATATCATATCTGGTCAATTGTTTAGCTTGATTTGAAAGGGCTTACAACATTTAGAAAATACGGTGTCACACAAAAGCCCCACTGTCTTTTTTGATTGTATGGTAGTATCCATTTTACGTATGGCATGGATAACTCTGAATCTGTGTAGCTAGATGCCTTTCATTTCTTTGTTATTTTAATTTGCATAGCCCGTAATTTTAGGAGATTGCTGTAGAAACAGTATAAAAAGCATGTGTATGCATTATACGTGCTTATCAACATGAGAGATTCAGAAAAGTTATTTGCTTATCTCTTTTTTAAAGGACCTCAAGAAGGCTGCCTAAATAGTGTGACTTATGCATCTATGATCCATCTTCAGACTCTTCAGAATTACCTCCGCCTGGTGAGTACCAAGCTAACTTCTCACCACATGCTATTCATATATGAAATTATTGCATTAATAGAGGTGACTAAAAAAAAAGCCTTCTACTCTAGGAAAGAATGTCAAGATGTCTAAAAAAATAAGTAGGATGAAAGCTGCTACTGTATAAATAAAATTCCCACTAAACATTCTCCCAATAATTTTAGTCACGTGAGGCCATTTCCTTCATTCTTTAAATAATTGCCATCTGATTTACTTTACTGTTTAAGAAAATATATTAAAACATCTTTGATATCTTATTTCTTTCCAAAGTGATTTCATTCCACTTTTTGAGGGTAAATTAGAAATCATGTAAGCAATTATTTGAGACTTTAATTTTATTATCAGCTTATATATATATGAAAAATATCTATCTGTGTGTATATATGTGTGTGTGTACATGCGTGTATATATACATATACATATATACATATCCTGTAATTCCTATAAGTTATTTAATATCTGAAAATATAGAGATAATTGGGTAATGTGAGTTAACTTTCTTAGATCACCTGTCAAATTGGAATTAGTTAAAAAAACTACATAAATTCTGTTGTGTCTTAGGATATCATTTTATGTTGCTTAGAAGAGCAGTTGTATGTCATAGATTTCTGCTGTGTTTAACAATATAGCACAATGATGTGTGTGTATTCTCTTAATTACTTTTTATAGATGAAGTAATTTTACAGTTAAGATAGACAAAATAATTTTTATTCTGCTGCATCATAATTTTGTAATTAACCCATTTCAACTGGAAATAAAGTCCTTACACTAAGTCCATAAGTCCTTCGCAGCAACTAAAACTACTCTTTAATGATTGTGATATTATTCAGATATATCTATTCTAATGTGAATCAATAAATACTTATCTGTGATTCCTAGACATATCCTTCCTACATGAATATTCAAGTTAATGAAAATAATACTTTTTTTCCTATGGTTTTACAAATAGAGATATAAATAGGAACTTCCCCTTGGAAAATATTGTGGTACACAAACATTGTCTATTTTGTATCTTATATAGTAAGAATTATCAACTCCAGTAGTGAAAAACAATTTAATCATTTATTAGGTTCTGATTCTCATGTGTGTAAAAGAAAAAAAAAAATCCAGGTGTATGAACTTTCAAGAATAATGTATTGTCCGTATGTAGGTTGAACAATACCGTAACGTCATCTTCCATGGTCCAGAAGGAAGTTTGCAAGACTACATAGCATATCAGATAGCGGCCTGCATGAAGGTATTAATACAAATATATCTAGTAAATCATTTTGCAAATTGGAGTATGTACCATTTCACCAAATCCATAAATTTTCAACACAGCAAAAACAAGTGGCTGCAGGATCTACATGTGATATCATTAAAGTGGAAGTGGATGCTGGATTCTCCAAGGAGCAGCTTGCAGAACTGTTCATCAGTAGTGGTAAGCTTATTTCAGCAGATTGACTTTGGTAATTTGTAGGAAAGTTTTTAATTGTACAAAGAAAATACATTAAAACATTTTGCATAGTGGGTGGCATGTTTTAAGAGAACTCATGGTTTATCATGATTTTACTTGGGGAATAATGGTAAACGTCTAAACTGAGGTAGAAATAAGTATGACAATCCAGTTGGGAGTTCTGTCAAAAGTTTGTGAAATTTAAGTAAAATTAATAGTTCTTTATATGGCTTTTTTATGTCTCGTTTCTTTTTCCCTTTGTTTGTGAGCCATTAAGTTGATTTCTATGCTTCAAACCTACTGAATGAAAAATGGAAGTATTATTGCCTTACAGTAGCTGTTCAAATGTTTAAATATATATGGGAAGATAAGTTATTTTTGATTTTTGTGTGGTCCTGTACAGACTCAGGAGTTGGACTTGATAATCCCTGTGGGTCCCTTCTAACTCAGATTATTCCATGATTCTGTGATTCCAGGTGTAATTTCTTTCTGTGTCAGTTTTTGCTCTCCCAGGAAATCCCAATCACAGCTGGGAGGTAACATGTGCCAATGATTATTCCCACATACCATTTTGAATGCCACCACATTGCTGGAAGAGAAGAACACTTAGTCAGAATTCAGCTAGGCTTTGGCATTTACCCTGCAGGCCAGAAACTCATTCATGATCTGGTTTATTTAGTAGCCTCTGCGTCTGTAGGAAAGCTTCTTTTTGAATACTTTACTCCAAGTCAGTAACACACTTTTCTTAATAGCCTGTACTTGCATTTCAGCATTGTGCAGCTGTCTGAGTCTGTTTTGATGCCTGTTTCTTTCCCCATTGTTTTGTCACATCTTCTCCCCTAGGAGAACTCTATCTTCCTCCCTCAAAATAGTTTCATTATACCCAGAGGACTGTATTTAGGACTTGGTAAACCTGTCCTCCCTGCTGCCCAGCCATATCCTCTCAGTAAAACAGGGCAATAATAGTCAGGAAATTGCAAATATGTAAACAGCAATCATCAGCTACAGTCAGTCATTGCAGAAAATAGTATGGTTCAGTGAAGGTCATGTAGGATGGGAAACCAAAATTTTTAGCGAGCCAAAACTTTAGGGAATTGCTGGTTGGAAGAATCTTCTTGTCAGAACTTCTTGGGTGTTTTTTGTTTGGCTGTTGCTTTTGTTTGTTTGTTTTCTTTTTGACTTCTGGGACTTTGTATGCAATTTCATGTCCTCCTCAGAGAACCTCAAAAGCTTTCCAGACACATAAGAATGTGGTCTTTTGGAAATAAAAGAGTCTCTTGGAAATAATAGGTTCCAGAAAAGCCCTCTTAGTCTTGGCTTCTCCTTCAGTGGCATTGAAATATCTGAAGATTTCTTCATGATCACCGATAGGTCTGACATCAGTGTCTTCAGTTCAGTCATAACCTAAATATATTCAAAGACTGATCTCAATCTCCTTCTTACCTAGCACAAACACTTAATGTGCTGCTGCCCAACTTTAACGTGCGAAGAAGTGTATATTTGTCTGCTGGAACTCCGTCAATTGCTTTCTCCTGGCAAATTTCATATTTGGAAGGACTGTTACCCTTAGCATTGTAAATATTCAGCAAGTTCAAGCCTAAGTGATACAAGTAATTAGAAATGACCTGATTCTAATATCATTCTTAATCAACAGAAACTCAGAGAGGTGTCAGTTTTGCAGGTGATTAATTTAGGCAAAAGTAAACAAAGTGAAGAACAGGAGTGCATCACTGAATTCAATGCCCAGGTACTGCAAGCAACTATCTTACAGTTTCTTAACAACATATTACACATTTTTGAAAACTAGCTAGATCTCCCTACTTGTTTTTTTATATATATATATGTATTTTTTTTCCTGTTTTCAATGAGTCCTTCTGGAAGTCTGTTCCAGACTACATTCCCATGTTTAAAATCTGATTTCCAGTCTGAGTTTTTAATGTATGGTTAAAATGTTTGCTCTCTTGATGATTTCTTATGTGTTTATTTTATCTAGCTCTTTCCCTCTCATAACATTTACATCCCATGTATGTATACCATGTATTTGGAGACCATTCTTGTTCTCTATCAAAGTTTATTTTTCCTAAACAAAACAAGCTGAGACTGCATAATTTGCTGGGCTTATTTTCCAGATTTCCTATGTTGTTGCGCTTTCAGTATTGTGTTGAAGATCATGGTACTCTCTGCTTTTCACTCATTAAATTCTTTGATTTCTTTGGGGGGTTTTGTGTGTGTATTTTGTTTTGTTTTGCTTTTAATGTCCCTTATAGTATTTGTGATTTACGTTATTTTTATAACTGATAGCCATTCTGTTTTTGCACTGTTACTCAACATTTTCCTTCATGACTATCTCTTGTATCACCTTCAAAAAGTTCTAAAATAAAGCAAAGGACACGCAGGACAAGTGTTTTGTTTAATATCTGTATTAGAGAAGCATTGTTCTGGGATTTTGTGTTAACGGGAATGCTTGCAAAGACAAGTGTTTGCCCAGAGAAGTTGTGGATGCCCTGTCACTGGAAGTGTTTAAGGCCAGGTTGGAGCAACCTAGTCTAGCAGGAGGTGTCATGGCAAGGGAGTTGGGATTAGATGATCTTTAAGGTCCTTTCCAACCCAAACCATTCTATGATTCTATAACAATGGCTATTTAGGCTATAAGGTGTTGAAATCAGAAAAAAAAAATAAAGGAAAATATTTGAAATGTGAAAAAATGAAATATATGCCTGTTAGATTCAGATGCTACTATTTGTAATCAAACTAGCCTCAAACTAGCTTTAATTGTTTAGAAGATTCTTAGAGATACGGAATGATGTTTTGAAGAGAGGATAGTAGCAAACAAATAGTTAATCTCACCAAGTGATTAAGTTTCATATGAACATGGAATATTCTTTATCCATTTATCACTGCATGGAATAAAGAGTACATGTTAAAAGCTTAAGATGTATTAGCAGCAAATGAAAAAAATGTTTCCAGAGATCTCTGCTATCATCTTGCTATTTATTTTCAGTGTCCTAAAATCCTTTCTATAGATGAAAATTCCATTATAGTCATTTCAGGATTATTTTTAGCTTTTTATTTTTTTTTCCTCACTGCACAGTGTGAGATTCTTTCCATTGTTTTTTATGCTTTTTGTTTTGAACATATTGTAGAACATGTTAAAAGGAAAAATAAAGTATAAAAAAGCCTTTGTTGTATGAGTAGCATTAAAACTGTATACATAAATAAAAATCAATTCTCATAAGTAGACATTAATGGGATTTTTATATTTCAGCTTGTCTCGTCCCAGTTAAACAGCCTCCTGTAAGCAAGACAACCATTGTGATTTTAGAAAATCTGGAGAGAGCTTCTTTATCTGAATTACTAGGAGATTTTCTGGCACCTCTTGAGAATCGTAGTTCGGAAAATCCTTGCACTATTCAAAGAGGTATTTAAAGAATTTGGTATAGAGAAATGTTTTTACTACAGTTTTATTATAATACACAACACTTGGAGGGGAAGTTGGAGGAAAAAAACATAATTTGTTAAATTTTTGTGGTTTATTGCAAAATACGACTAGCTAAAATCAGCATGTTAAATTTTAAGGATAATTTGTGGTTTGTTTTTTTTCTTTCTAATAAAAGCAAGACACAGTTACTTAATATGAAATCAGGTAGAGGCATTTGGCTATTTTAGTAAAATGTTTTATGTTTCATTTTTAGCAAATGGAGCTTCTGGTGCCTTTTACTTTCATGAAAACTGCTTTTTACTGGGGACGATCGCAAAGTGTCATCTTCATGGCTCTGACCTGCTAGTCCAGCAGCATTTCCGTTGGGTTCAGCTTAGGTGGGATGGGGAACCAATGCGTGGTTTGCTTCAAAGGTTTTTAAGAAGAAAAGTTATAAACAAGGTAAGCACAACTTGAATCAGCTTCACTGATTTTGTTTATCACCAAGTCTATGAAATAAGTACAGTGGTAATGTCAAAAGCTGATCAGATAACGGAGTTGTTTCAGGAAAAAAATACATTTCCAAGAATATTTGGGAGTCTTTTCTGTAAATGTCATGCTTGACTTAATATAGGAAGGTATGTAACTGTGGCATAAACACACAGGTTGGCTACAAGAATAATACTGCAGGTAGTTGATTATCCACCATATGAAATCTCCTTCAGTAATTTTTTTTTTCATCTTCTGTGTGAGCATGATAAGGAAGAATCTGTTTAGCAAATATTAAATCCCTTTCTCAATAAATTGTCTGTACATCTAAAATAAGATAGTTATATGCCCTGTGTGTACTGTCTAAGCTTTATGCAGCAAAAAGAGTTTTCATAAGGAACTCAAACAGGAAAGAGAGGTGAGAAACATTAGTAAGGAGGTTGTTTTGAGCCAATAGGCCTGCTGAAGTTGGAACAAAAGACCAAAAGAGAATAGAGATGGGAAGCCTGTTTTAAAATGGGTAAATAAATGGATAGGGAAAAAAAAAAAAAAAAAAAAAAAAAAAAGTGGGCAAAAGCAGAACTGGAATTTTGAATGATATTTGGAAAAAACAAAAAAAAACAAAAAAAAACATTCCTGTGTAATAGTAGCTGCTGTAGACAGTTAGGCAGTGTTAGAGAGGGGGAGGGGAGTTTAATCAGAACAGCTGCAAAGGAAGATAATCTTGGCTGCAGAGTTTTGGACAGGCCTAAAAAGAGAAATTGTTTGAGGAATAGGAAGAACTCAGTAGTAGAGAGTCCTGATCTGGGAGAGCAGACCTAGTGTTAGTTCAGAGTGTACAGCTGTACATATCTTGGTTATCCTTGGGGATGTCATCTTTTGTGCCCTGTGCCATCTATCACAGTTCTCATTTATAAAAGCTTACGGATTTGAAGAGATTGTAAAGATGAAATTTCAGTTATGATAGTGAGGAAATTGTAAAATACTTCTAGATATACTTTAATAGCAAGAACAGGAATACAGAATATAAAGAATAAAGGGGAATGTGTCAATTGAACTCATACCAAATTACTCCTCTTAGATTACTTTTTACAGTTTCTTTTTTTCTGATGTTTTTTCCCGATAAGTTTTAAATCTTTGGAATCGTTCTGAGTGGTTGTCTGGCTGAGGGTCTGAATGATTTCCAGAATCCTTGCAAAGGATGGAGGAGAGTAGCAATTGTGTGTAGGCAAGAAGGTAGGACAATTGAAACTGGTGTCTTGCAAATATGCTGTAGTGCTGGAATGAGATACAGACCAGAGGACAGTGCAAAAGTATGTATCAGAATTCTCCTTCATCCTTTAAGGATAGAGGTTGTGTTCTCAAGCCTACACTGGAGAATATCATAAAGTCCCTTTATGAAAGGACAGGAACACTTTGATCCTAGGTCATTAAAGATCAGAGAGAAGGACTTCTCTTTGTTTAAGTATGAGGCCAAGAAATACAGAAAAGCAGGCAGTTGCAGAAGCTGCTGTATTTTGACTTGGCATGGGCTGGATCAAACTGCTTTGACTACCAGAACTTGCAGCATCATGTAACATGTCATTTTCAGGCTATTTTGTTTAGACTAACAGCAGTCCTTAGTCTCATAGGGAAGAGTCTAACAATGTAATAGGTTCCTACCTCTGACTGAACCTGAACAGAATTTGGGTAATTGGCTCATTATGTTTTTTTGTTTTTGTTTTTTCTTCTCTAAAGCATGTATGCTGATGGTGGCTATTTGGAGAAAAAAAAAAAAAAGGAATGTCTTGTATCTTCATCTTAAATAATGACTATGAGTGCCCAGTGTGTTAGCATTGTTTTTGTTTTTTAACATGTGTGTGCACCACATGGTTTGGGTTTCAAAATAGGGGAGACCAATGTTAAAATTAGAGGAAAAATCAATCTCTTTTAAAAATCTAAAGGAAAATAAAATCACCTTCATTGTTTCAACAGTACAACAGTAGACTATTTCATAGATACTTGCTCTTTATTTTACTAACTTGCTTGTGCATTACTGTTCATGTTTTCAGATTAAAAGTTCTTTCTCTCCTTGTTTTGGAGATGTATTATGTATTTGGAACAGTTTAAATGTTTTTCTACATTAATATTAAATTGTTCACCTGTAGACTGTAGTTGTTCAAGAAGCTCTGGCTTCAATGCTGGCAAATACTATCCCTAGTGCATCTTTTAAAGCTTCCTTTAATTCAAACTATTCCAGAGGATAATCCTAGGATTAGGATGATGAAGACTGTAATTTGGACTCAGATGAGATAGAAGATCTTTTTGGCACCAAATAATTTTCCTTTAACGAGGCATACTAAAAATGTAAGTCTTACAGGAAGGCATTTTTCCCTCACTGCTACTAAATATAAAACTAAGTTAGAAATCCACTTCGTATATGCCTGGATCAGACATTCCCGTTCAGTGTGATAGTATATTCTTTTATCTGCCCTATTTTTATTTTATATATTGCATAGGATATGGTAAATGCCTCTTGTAATTCTAATCTTAAACACCATATAAAAAGCAACGCAGTCAAATTTGTGTCTGAGTTTCCTACAACAAAGTAGGGGCATGTCAGTTCACTGATAAGGAAGGAGTCATAGTTGGGGAAATAAGGTTTAATACAAGAAGAGTTCAGTATATGTTATAGAAAAGTTTGACCAGCTTTTGTCTGTTCTTGGTTTTCATAATAGGAGGAGGGAAAAAAACAAACCAAAACAACAAACCAAAACAAAACACAGGCCTTCTTGGGGCTTCAGGATAAGTGTATACAGCAGAGGTCTTGCATTGTGTCAGTCATCTTTTCTCTCTCTGCAGTTCAGAGGCAAAGTACCTCCTCCATGTGATCCTGTGTGCAAGATCATAGACTGGATTCTTGCTGTTTGGCACCAGCTGAACTCTTGCTTATCACGTCTTGGAGCACCTGAAGCTCTTATGGGGCCAAAACATTTCTTCTCTTGTCCAGTGGTGCCAGGGCATGGCCAAGCAACAGTGAAGTAAGATTTCTATTTCTTGTTTGACCCTGTTCAGTGCCAATCAAATATTTCCTACCAATATAGCAGTTATGTTTCTCCCCAAACTCATCTGACTCAGCATCCTTGGAAGTATTTTAGCGGAAGTTACTGAAAGCTTTAAGACATTTGTTTGGTATTTAATTACCAGAAGGGCAATTTTGAAGGACAGAAGTGGGAACTGAGTGTCTAACACTGGTTGGAAATCAGTCTTTTGTTGTGACTTTTCTGTTATTTTCCAACACAGAGTTTCTAAAATAGCGTGTGTACAGGAATGGCTAATTTTGCTCAGCTCTTTAAGGGTTCTGCTCTTCATTCCAAGACAATACTATAAAGAAAACTTTTCATTAGGGAACAGATCAAAATAAGAATCAAGAATTCAGAGCTTGAAAAGTTGGTAAAGTTTCCTTTTGAAGTTGCATATGAGAGAAATCTGGAGAAGTAGAATGCTTTCTCACCCTTTCTAATGTCTGGTATTATTTCTAAACACATTCAGTTTCACAGAAGTATTAGCTTAGTAAATAAAGCAGATACACTCTTTTTAGCTGTGCACATGGTTAGATGTCCAGTGAAATCAAAGAAGAGGGATGAAAGTTTGTCTTTTCCTGCCTGGTACATATTGCTTGAACATCTGCTCACATTCCAACCTCTGCAAATATTAGCAAGTGAAACAAGAAATACTTACAGAAGTTTAAGGTATATTGATTTCACGCTAGGATGTTGTTTGGCTATATTAGAAAGGTAACAAGCCCTAATCAAGATTTAAACTTAGAACTCAAATAATGTGCTTTTTTGGGGTATGTGATGTTACTTTTCTCACCATGTTTCACAGCATTCTCCTTGATTGCCCTTCTGTTCCCTCTCTGACTTTTCTCCCCTACCAGTTCCTGCTCACCCTTCGTCCTAGGTCTTTTTCGTAGTGCATGCAGTAGCCTTCTCACCTTTTTCTCTGTCCAGATCTTATTAAATTTTACATGTTTATTTTCTCATCTCTTTTTAAAGGGCAAGGTTTTCTAATATCCAGAGTAATTATCAAATTCTAAATGTGGATTTAGCATTGGCTGAAAATGTTATGGTTGCTATGAAATAAAAAATGAACAAATCACACCATGCATTTATCTCCTGTCTTCCTCTTGATCCGTGTCCACTGAAAAGTCTTAATCAGTTATTTATTGTGATGGTATCAGTAGAGGGCAGAAAACATGTTGCTTAGATACCTTAACTATGAATTTCTCAGTTTGGATTTGTCCTGAGTAACCTTGACTAGATTCACAATGTGGTATTTTGAGGTAATTACCACAGCTCCATAATATCTTTTACATTAGTGATATGCCACCTGACTCTTCATTTTAATGCAGTTTTTGTCTACTAATAAACAATTAGAAAGTGCAGCTGCAGTGAGCACTTACCAGACACTTCAGGTTTAGCAGCGTGATGCCTAATAGTGTAGTCATATAACTAGCAATAAATAGGTTTAATTAACAGCTCACTGGTTGTTGTTATTTCAATCTAATTAGCCACTCCTGTCCTTTTGCCCCTCTTCTCCACTGCTATTCTGCTGCTTTTTGTATTTGTCAAAGCCTCACTGAGTCAGTTCAATTCATTAAGGTAGTAGCCAGCTACTGGAAACTGAGTTTGTTCTGGGCTGGGTGTTAGCACAAGGTAAGTGGTAAAACCAGGCGACTGGAAAGGGAGAGGGAGAGAGAAGGCATAACAGGAAACTGTTTCATGCTGTGTGCTGTTCATGTAGCTTCACGTGTTTTGGAAAGTAGACTGAATAAATTAGGAAAATTTTAGCTGCATTTTTTTGTTTGTTTGTTTATGATCTAGAAAATCAGCAATGGTGTTCTAATGGGGAAGAGTTTCTTTTTACAGCTGTTTTTCAGGGATGAGCAATACTATATCTTTCCAAAATATCGGATACATCAAAGAACCGGGGACTTAATCAAAACATGCACAAATGAAAACCAAACATAGGACTGAATTTAAACACCAGGCTGGAATTTTATTAAGAGAGGATGGCACTGTAAAGCTCATCAACCATTAACTGTTAGATTAAATGGGCTAAATTAATTTTTATCTTTGCAACATTCACTTCTGTCTATTCCTACTAGCAATATTGCAGATTGTCAGAAGCTTACATAAGCCGAAAGTGAGAGGTAAAGTTATAGTTCAGTAATTTATAGTAAACCAGTGTTTACTTTCATAGCTTAAGTCAGCTAGCAGAAGCAAACTGTGTCTATGTGGAATGAATCTACAACATCATGCTAAGAAGCTTAAAGGAACATCTTAAATATGCATTTTACAGCTTATTAACTGTACTAATTCTTGTGTGAACTAATATATCTTTTACCAAGCTTATACAAGCACTTTAGGGTATAATTATGTCATAAAAAATCAATCTATGCTTCATAACTAATGAAAAATATATATTAAATGACTCATGCATTCTAAATTAAAGAAAAAAAAAAAAGTTTTCTTTCTAGCCAGCCCAAAAAGCCATCATTTAGGGTAATAAGATGGCTTCTGTGTATCAACATATGAAGAATATGGTTCACCTCAGTGAAATAGACTTTTTAGCCTTCGTTTTTTCTGAATGGATTTCTGCAAATCTCAAGCATCATTATAGCCTGTAATTTCATATAGACCTTGGATATAATCTATGTAGCTCTAAATTTTACTCATCTACCTCCTACAAGATGGTAATGAGGAGAAAAAAAAAAAAAAAAGTTGTATTTGATTTTAAAAATATCGATACAGTGTGAAATAAGCCTCAGTCCTGAAACTGCTAGCCTTTCTCCCCTGAGAACTGTAAGCTGTGACAAATACCACTAATTTACTTGTTAATACACTTTTTTTCACTCCTGTGCTAAAGAAGGTGTAATATTTCTCTCTTAGACAAAAATCCAACAAGAACCACATCCCATTGAATCAATTTTTTTTTGTAATCAGACCCAGTCTCTAAACCAGACAATCTGGAAAATCCACAGCATCCTGGAAACACAGTTCACCATAGATCAAATAAACAAAAGGAGAGAGAGAGCAAGGCAGCTGTACAAAAAGAAAGGTCATGCAAGCTGGACAAGTTTGGAAATGGAAGAATACTAGAAAGGGTGCGATCAGGACTGAATAGCTCTTTTTTCCCACCCTGGCAGCAAATACGCTATGAATGAACACCTGCAAGCATGGAAACTTTTCCATGTGCTGGCAAAGGTGAAAGAGAATTTGTTTTTGTTTTGGTTTTGGTTGGTTGCTTGCTTGCTTTTCTTTCTTTTTAATATACATGAATACACATTTTTCTGGAACATTCTTTCTTTAAGCTTTAGAAAGAAAACGATGGTTTATGTCCACATTTGAAAGAGGAAAAGCGTCAGATGGCAAACAGTTTGCCAAATCCATCAGAAAAAAATATGTCAAATTGAATATAAAGCAAACAAATAAAGCCTGCCTTAATAAAACCAGTTCCTTGCTGATATTGGGTACAATGGGATGTCCAGATTATATGTGCATCCTGAAAGCACAAAATCTGATGTGCTACCCAAAGTATTACTACAAAATCTAGGGGGGTTGATAATTTTCTCTGAGGCTAAAGGGTTGTTTGTGCACCTACAGGTGGATGTCCAAGTTATGGAATGCTGTGATAGCTCCCAGAGTTCAAGAAGCAATACTCTCCAGAGCCTCTGTGAAGAGACCGTCTGTACCAGGACAAACAATAGCCAAAAAAAATCCCAGTCAAGGTCAACAGGCTGTTGTCAAAGCTGCTCTCAGTATCTTGCTAAATAAAGCTGTTTTACATGGCTGTCCTCTACCCAGAACAGGTAAGAGCGAGCAATCAGAAAGGCAAATAGTTGTGTATTGCCAAAGCAGGGCTTTTAACTGGTTCCTTTTGCAAAACTTCCACAAAACATAACGTACCAAAGTTGTACAAATTAGTCAAAGAAGCACCATTTGCAACAGTTCTTTCTAACATTGTTTTATTTTTTTGTTGTTTCAGAGTTAGATAATTACATAGCAGATTTTAAGGGTGGGAACTTTCCTTTATCCATGGTTTCAAGCTACAAAAATTGTGGTAAGAAAAGGGGAGAGAATGCTTCTTGGAGAAAAGTGAGTACAAGTCCTCGCAAAAAGTCAGGCCACTTATCCTCCCAGTCATGGAATAAGCAGGAGACAAATACTGAAGGTAAAGTTTTCTATTTGAATTGTGGGGAAACAAAAAGAAAAAACTGGGGGGGGTTTAAACTGAGTAGGTAGGAATGTAACTTTTTTCCACATCATGAATTTAAAATTGGCTACAAAATAGCACTTGTTTATGTTTACTCATAAAAAAATGACTTTTTCCCCCCAAAATTGTTTCTATGTCACTATGAGGTAACCTAATCAATTCTTTTTTTTTTTTTTTTTTTTTTTTTTTTATAATGCCCGTCCTGTTGTCTGATAATGAGGTAGGCTTGTAGGCTTTGGCTCTGATGGTGGGAGATAGAGCAATAGTTACACATCTTACTGCTGTGAGTGGTGCTCTGTCATTCCCTTCCTCACTACTGGCTGTGAGGAAGCTTCATTATTTGATTGCTTCTCTCCTTCGTCCCTTAAATCAGCACCTGATTTAGAGTACACACACAATGTTTTGGAGGGTTGTTTTGTTTTTTAAATAGTTATATCATGTAAGGCTTTATGTCACCGGGTTTATGGGTGTGTATAAATGCAGAAGCTCTACTAGTAGCTGACACTTTTGAAATGTGTTTTCACCTCAAGAACATAAGCCATCTAACAAGCAGTTTACTACAAAGGGATATCATCTGGATATATGTAGAAGCAACATTCATTCTTTTGCAACTACACATCTGTCTAGAAGGGAAACTTTGGAATGCTGTAACCAAATACCATATCGAACAGAATAACTTCTAGAGGACAAAACCAAATTACTTGGTTTTGCTTTCTGAGAATGAAGGTAACTCTCCTTTGGACAGGAGTGTTAGGAAGGAATTTAGAGAGGATTTTTTTTTTCCTTCATTTTAAAAACAGGAAGATTTTAATCTCAGTTGCCTTATATATAAAAGACTGAAATACCTGATGCCTGGTACTTTTTAATGTTAAATTGAGCTATTCATTTCTTCAGCTCTTATTCAGAAAAAAAATCTGCTTTTGCTGAACTGCAAATCTAATGTACTAGTTCTGCTTTCTAGTTCTCTGTTTGAATTGTGAATAAATCTAATCCCACTAAGATTAATCTAATCCCACTAAGATCCCACTATGATCTGGAGAACTCAGATGAACATAAACTGAAGTAGGATGGTTAGCACTGTACTTTGTATGCAGAGATGCTTTTGGAGTCAAGTTAATATCTATAAATAATATTTTTTTAAACGTGCTGAATTTAATTTCATTTCTGCTATGTTGTTCCTATTAAAAATAAGGGCATATTATTTGATTTTTCTTAAATGAAGCTAAATCTTTACACATTCATAAGTGAATTCTGTTTGAGAGAACCAGTAACAGTGCTTTGCACAGAAATCTGATGTTCTGACTTCCACAAAAAGGCATCACTTTTGCTATTTTAGCAGTCCCATATGGCCCTGATGCTACTCTGAACAGTTTCAAGGGATATATTCTGAACTTTGGAAGACTTTATTGATGTAATTAGCCAGTAAATGGGAATACATTTTCCCCATTTATCACAGATTTTTTGAAGAATTCAGCAGACGTAATAATACACTAATAACTCAAACTCTCTTTTTTTTGCAGGTGTAAAATCTAAGAATGTGTTGCAACCAAACTGTAAGAAAAGAGCTTCTCTTGCCACAAAGTAAGTTTTAATCTTTGATATTTGTAACACGTAGAAGCAATAAAGATCTTGAAATGGTGTGGTAACCCAGCAGCTAACAATGAACAGATGAAGAGTTTGCACTTGATAATGTTTTGTCTTTACAACTGCATAAAAGAAAGCCATTTAATTTTCATGTCTGAGAGAAAATAAAATTTGTACACTTTGGTATAATTTTAGAATCAATTTCTGTAATTCAAAACTTGCAGCTCTTTGTGTTCTTTTTATGTAACAGAATAACATATGACTTAAGAGTATTATGTAATATCTATTCAGCCATAAAAAGCCAACCTTATGCTTTTTTCACTTGGCATTTATTTAAAAAACAAAACAAACAAACAAAAACCTCCTCTGGCTGTTTTAGCTTACTGAATGGCAATTTGCAGTTGTACCATACCTGCACTTTAATCTAAATAATACTGAGTTTCTCTAAGAAAGGGTATGAATTAGTCACATGGAACTGCATTTGAAATTTGACTTTAGTCCGAAACCTTTATGCCACCATATTCACAGGAACAGAGAGCATAGAATACTTCAGGCTTCCAGTGTGCTGGTTTTTTAAAATCAAAATATTTGGAGTTAAGTCCAATGATGAGATGAGAATAAAACTGATTGCTTCATTAAAAAAAAAGACAAATTTTTTTGAATACAGTGGGCAGAATAATTCTTTCTTAGAATTTCAGATTAGAGAGAATAATTTGAATAGACGGGACTGTTACTGCCAATTAATTATTTTTCCTGTTTGTAAAAGTAAAAACATTTGGAAATAAATTACTGTTTTCCAGGTGTATATAGTATTTATTTTTGAAATTCTATATCTTGTTTTTTTTTATAGTTTGTTTTGGGTTTGGATGGGTTTTTTTTGTTTTTTTTTTTTTACTAGGTCTTCAGAGAAGGATCAATTGAGAACATTAAATCTAGAGCAAAGGCTGTCCCTTGGTTCTGATGATGAAGTAGATCTTGTGCAGGAACTTCAAAGTATGTGTTCCAGCAAATCTGAGCCTGATATAAGCAAGGTAAACATAAGGCTTTTAAATAATTTACATAATTACCATATGCAGCTGTTTGCTACACGCTTAAAATAAATTTTTAATTTATAAGCACTGCTTGAACTGAAAAAAATTGTAAAGTTAGCTGGCAATAAACCAAAGTAAACTAATAAATAATACATTTGAAGGAGAGTGTTCTGGTTTAATACACATTATTTTAAATTACACCTTCACTGTCTTGTATCGCAGAGCTTTTTGCAGTAGAGGCTGAAATTTATTAGTTCATAAGTGCTACAGACAATAGCTTTCTCTGCGTTACTGTTCCCCATATTATCTTTCTTGTTATCGTTGCTTCCTCTGGGAAACTTTTTTCAGTCCTAAAGACAGAGAAAGTTTTTCTTAGTATACATTGCACATTTTGTTTGTTTAATGTAATCTCATTAGCCATAGAACTGGCTCAAAGCTCATCTGCTGTGTAGGCAAAATTACATTTTTCTGTCCCATGCAAAAAAGAATGGATTGGCACAATTCTTTTTTCTGGCAGAAGAGGGTGAAGGCGGCTTGCAAGACTCCTAAGTCTATGACTAAGACTTATGCTGGAATGGATTTTGGGGGGTTATGGGAGGCCTGTTGAGCAGAAGGTAGGGACGTGGATCTTTCTCACTTTTCCTTCCATAACAAAAGCATCCAGATATCCCTGTAGCTATGGCTATTTTTAAATTTTCCTTGTTTTCCTCCTGGCAAAGCTGAGGTAGATGTCTGTGACAGCAGGCTGTGTTCAGACTGGAGCAGTTGATCCATGTCTTTTGAAACACAGAGAGAGCAAGCACGCTTCTTCAGTCCTAAGCTGTTGTCTAGTTATTCCATTCATTATATCTTCTAGGATCTCCTTGAACAATAGTTTCATTAGTTTTGCTTTATTAAGTATTCTGTTTATCCTTAGAAGACAAACACGTTTTTATTAAGAAATGCTATGTTTGGGAAGATTTTTCAACGTATTTAATTAAAGCCTTCCTTATGTTATTTTTGGTTTGGTTTGGTCGGTTGGTTTTTGGGGGGAGTTGGTTGGTTGTAGGTTTTTGTTTTTGTTTTGTTTTGTTTTGTTTTTAATAAAAAAAGTACTTGCAATACTTGGATGAGTCACATTCTCCAAGCTGGTCAGCTAATCACTAACTCAGCTAATGGTATCTGCCCTTGAAAGAATGGGATGTGCTAAAAGAAATGGTAACCAACTTCAAGTTGTGTTTAATAACATTTAAAATGTAATTGGTTGTTGACAATTCAAGGAAATGTGGGTTAGATGAGGAAGGAGATAGATGTCACTGTCTTTTGTTCGGTTTCCTCATCATGGGTGGAACCATCCATGGCTGTAATTTCTGTTAATTCCCTAACTGCCTGGTAGAGGCTTACGGAAGTAAGGGTGCTGTTGTATGCTTGCTTTGTGTGATGTAATTTCAGGCTGCCATCAAAATAAGCACGTCAACTGTCTAATTTGTGCTTTCACTGCATGTTCCTGCTGCCTCTGTTATGATGGGACTGAGTACTTTTGCAGTTGCAGAGTGAATCGGGTCACCATGCCCCAGGATAAAATACCTAGTTTTCAGCGAGGTCAGAAGGCTGATCAGATTGTATCTGTTACTTCATGGTCACAAATTTTGATGGAAAATAGCAGGAAAGAAACATGGCAAGAGGAAGAGAACAGGATCATTCCTTTCTGTGACATCCCTGAAGCTTGATAAAATGTAACGGGAAACTGCCCTTAAGCTCCACTAAACAGTATTGCTCTGGAAAAGATGTTCAGTCTTCTCTGACAATGGTCAATGTTAACACTCTCTTTCCCTCCCCCTTTAAATTCTGTCGAGAGTAAGAGGAAAGTTATTTTATTTGTTCTTTGGATATCTATGCATTGCTACTATACATTCTTATTATGCAACTACATGAAAATCAAGTCAAGATTCCAAAATTTGGCAAACAGAAACATAATTTATTGTGTGAAGAATTCATAATTTTCTTCTTTTTTAGATTGCAGATTCTAAGGATGCACTACTGATGTTCAACAACTCTCAGAACAATCCTGTATTTTCAGCAAGTGGTACTAACCCAAGTAAAACAACAAAACAAAAGGTAGGTGAAGAGTTTTGTAGTAGTCGTAAAAGTGTCTAGAGTTTAGGTGTCTCTAAAATCTGAGTTCCTGATTGGATACAAAGAATGAATGTTCCAGTGCCCTGTTTATTATGAGAATAAACTGTCGTGATTCTTAGGAAACTCGTTGAACACACCATGCCAAGATTCTTCTATGTGTCTTAATGGAAACTAAGATTTATTAAACAATGGATGTATCTACTACACGTTTTTCATGTTTATATGAAGCCATCTCCCTAGGCCAAGTATTGTTAACATTCCTTCAACATTGTAAGTTATTTGTATCAGATTTTGAGAGAAATAAAAACTCTGGTTTCTTTTTTCTTTCCTTTTTTTTTTTTTTTTTTAAAAAAAAAAGAAAAAGTAAATCTATTTAATAAGTTTGCAAAAGCTGAAAACGTTTTTTAATTCTTGAGTTAAAATTGCTGGCTCATGGTTTATTTTTGTACCCACTTTTGCAGTGATTACCAAAATACGTAAGATTTCAAACCAATTTTTTCCTAAGTGTTTTTATCTAAGTAGAATTGAGTCACTCTGATGTTAGAGCTTTCAGTGAGAGAGATTTTGAGAAGGTATATAATCAGGGTTTTTGAAAAGTAGGATTTTCTTGTTTAAAAGTTTTATTTCTCTGCCTATCTGTTGCTGTACAGTTGTCTTGGCATATTATTTATGAGATGCCAAAAGCAACACACTGTTATAAGGTTGGTGGCTCTGCAAAAAGATAGTCTAAATGTGAACAAACTTTACTAACTTAAGAGCAGCTTCAGAGTGGGAAGGTACACTGAATACTACTGGAATATCTATCAGGTCCACTATCTGTTCTTTTTTACAGAAATTAAAAATAATTGTTTAAGGGTTAAACAACCCTACTAAGTGTAAAGATGTATTATTCCCACCTTAGTTTTCATTCTCTGGATGATAATTTCCTTTTCTATTGTTTTTGAACACTGAGAGTACTTGTGACCATACAGCTCAATTAACCTTAGCCAGCCCAGAGTCTGTTGTCCGTGTTCTCTTAATGGGCATTCAGAGACTTGGGTTCCTCTAGAGATCAACCCAGATGCTGTCTGTCTGTGGTAAATTGTTTTTTGGAGGTACACTGCCTATTCTCTGCCAGTACAATAGTAGCCCTGAAAATAGTTTAACTTGTGCACCTAAGCATTAAAAAAACTGAAGTTAGATGAGATGACTTACCACCCTGACCATCATCTTTTTTCATATTCAAACATGCAAAATGTTAAAAATATTGTCTGTAATTTTACTTGAAATGCAGAGAACAGACTTCACTGAATGGAAGCAATTTTAACATTGCAGACCCATGTTTAGGTATCCTGCTTTTGACTGTTTCTCTAAACACACTAATTTCAGACAGTCCAAATCAGCCCTTTATATAGTAGTGATGCTTAGATAATTTGGCAAGTCAGCTGACCTGCTCATTCCCACTATAATTTGTTCCTAGTGAATTTATTTTACTTTTAAAATTCCTTCTAACAATATAAGGCATAACTAAATGCCCATTTTTCCCTTTTAGCTGTGGCTGCAGCTGTCATTTCTCTGCTGTGATGAAAAAAAAAAATCTGTTTTGTGACTCTGAAAATTGCGATATTTGAGAATGAAAGTTAAGATTTTTGAATGCCGATGCAAAAACCCCATTGACTTCTCTTTTTTTGGTATTTTAATATGTTTGTGATATTTTCTTCTGGTCATAGAAGAAAAAAAAAAGCCGTAGTTACTACACCAAGTAGTAACACACTCTCATATTAATTACATATTAAACTGCAAAGAACTGCAAATAACAAAGGTTTTATAGAGGTGGAGGGTTGGATGGTTGTTTTTCAGGTCAAGTACAATAATTATGTATACAAAAAATGCTTTTTTTATTCACAGGATGGAACCCGTCCTCTCAGCAGCAGTCGAACTGTAGAAAGCAGCAACAGTAAATCGAAGACAGAGCTGGGTGGTTCAAGAGTTAAATCTTTTCTTCCTATACCTAGAAGTAAAATCACCCAGCCTTCTCAGAATACTAAAAAAAGCAGCAGCAGTAATACAAGGCAAATAGAGGCAGATAACAACACAAAAAGAGAGATTTGGAATTTGCACAAAAAAGAACAAATAGAAAAATTTAATAAATAAACCTGCCTACCATACAATTTTCTGTGTTCGCATAATCTCTATTGCAAAGAACCAAGTACTCAAATTTGTAAATACTTTTTTAAAATAAACTGTTTCCCTGTAATGTAAAGTTTGTACAGGACCACAGTTTTATTTGTATGTAAATCAGTTGGATATTATATTGTTTTAAATGTCAGAAACTGGCAGTTTTGCCACCTTCATAGATTTTCTTTCTGTTATGAAAATCACTCTTGTTTAAATGATAATATTCAGGGGTATTACCACAAGATTCTGTTTGTGTATATACTGTACATAAATATATTCTATTAAGTTCACGTATTAAATTGCATTCAAATGAGTTGCACAATATGTACAGTACTGGCTTAAAGCTATTGTACATGCATTTTAAAGACATGTTTTTATCTTCAGTTAATGAAAAATTAATGGAATGTGGCAATAACTAAAATGATCAGAAGTGCAGATCAATTACTTTCAGCTACAAGCCATATTAAATACTTTGATTTCCCCATCATCTGCCTGCTGAATTGCAGTTCTGTTTCTCCCAAGCTTCTCTTCATCTTAAATGTCACGAATTTGTGTTACAACTTTCATCTTTCAAAGAAAGGAAAGAGATTGAGAAATTAAAATGCAATAAAAGTTATTTTTCTCAGACTCTTATTCTTTGATAAATTGAAGAAAATGTGGTCATTTATTAACTTAGTTTTTCTTGTATACTGTAAAAAAAAATTATATGCTTCATTAGTGTTCTTTAAAGTACCCAAGAAATAATAGTGTTTTACAGAAACAAATTTTACTGGAAAGGAATTTGAGCACAAGCTTAACTACAGTATTACAAGAGATAATGGAGTAGTAATAACATGAGTTACTATGTAATTATCAATTTCTATTGTGGATTTAAGATGTAATTGCTGTGAAATGATACTTGAGTTGCAGTGAAAATGAAGTCTTTTTCATTTTTCCCCACTACAGAGGCAGAACATTTTCCCAGGACAGAGTCTCTATGAAGGGAATATTTCCCCAGTCTCTCCTTATGGTAGTAGTTATTTACTTGCGCATTGTTATAACGTGGCAACACTTGCTGTCTAGAAACCTCATTGGATATGTAGAGGAAAATACAGAGTTATCTTGAGGTCAGACTTAGTTGCCTTCTGTTGAGTTATCAGGAGATGGTTTTGAGAGCTATGGACATGGTCACGCCTATCATTTCCACAGTAGCTTTTTTTCTCAAGATAAATCTGAAAGAGGAAAAAACGACAAAACTGTTTCCTACCAGTTCACCTTTATATGTAGAACAGTCATCCCAAACTCATGTCAATAAAATTTTTGTACTGCATATCGTCTATCTTTGTCTCTTAGTTTGTATGTTTGTGTTACCTCTAATAGATACAGTATTTTAGAAGGTTATTTCTGTAATTGTTTCCCTCATGGTATAACCATCATGATTTTCAGTAACCGCTGTTTTATTAACACTTCAATACTTTGTGCAATAGTAGTAGTTATATGCAACTGAATAAGGGTGATTGCTGTAAAGGCTGATTTTTTATAGTAATTTTGGTGCTGAAAAATGGGATGCTGCTTTTACAGTTGATTTTACAGCAGAATGAGTCAGCTGTGAAGTGCCGTAGATCAGAGAAACGGCTCTCAGAAGTTAGCATCCTTTATGTGCAGTACTTACCACACAAGCTGCAATATCGAGATTTATAATAGCAATAAATGTATATATTTTTAAGAGCTATAAGGAAAAAAAAAAAAAATCTGAATTCAAAGCTAGATTTGTTCTACCTTGAAGATACACCTTAGAAATGGCAGGCCCCATTTAGATGAAAAGTTAGCAGTGTGTTTCTGCGTGAGACCATCTTAGGCACAGTGTCCTAAAGCCTGTTTTTAGATATATTTTCAGGCTGTCTGTTGTCTGTGAGAATAAAAAGTCTTCTGTGCTGTACTTGGAATGAAAAGCTGCAGAAGACTGGGTAACTTTGATCATTTGCTCATTGTTTGAAAGTCTCTGTTGCTAAATTTAGCATTGCCTTTAAATCCTCTCGTTATCTTCTCTTTCCAGCCTGCTGTCCTAATCCCTCTCCATCTGCATCTTTTACCTGGTTGACTTCTGCCTGCTGTCATTCCGTTTGTCTGTCAGTTCACCTCAGTCTGTGATCTTCATACATCTTTAATCACATGGTATTTTGCAGATCTGCTAATTCAGTCTTCTCTCCAAACTGCTAAGCTCTCATTAGGCCGTATCAGTTCCTGCCCTCACATAACCATGAAATAGTCTGGATGCGAGCCTGGCCTCTCCAGTGCTTTGTTATTGGGATAGATCGTGCAGAAGCAAGGCAAGGCTCTGCTCATGAGTTAGAGGCTTCACTGTCTCCAGTTTCTTTCCGTGATGCTGCAAATGGCACATCTCGTACTTCACTTGGATCGGTGAACTACTCTTATTTGGGTTCAAAAAAGGCAAAATCTTTCATCTCCATGGCTTCTTGTGTCTTAGGCATAGAATGCTAGTGAATAAAATTAGAAGTAGTATTGTTTATACTCAGAACAGGAAATTGTTTGGTGGGGAATATGATGGTTTGTAAAGGAAATAGGTTAATGGATTGCATGTTGCTGGCTTTGCAAGATTTTTAGGAGGCAGTTAATTGTCCATTAATGAATAACTGTACCCACTGTCCTACATGGTGTTTTTTTTTCTCCCCAGTGCCAAGCAATGCTAAATTATAGCTGAGTTGTGGTAGAGCTAAAACATGAAGCTGACAGAAAAAGGAGAAAAATATATCAAGATTATTTTCTAGATATAGTACGTAAATAAAATGCAACAAATTTTAAAGTTCTGAACTGGCCTCTAGCAATAAGCACCAATTCAGAATTAATCAGAAGTGGTTCCCAAGGTTCCCAGAACTGCCACGTTTTGAGGAGCCAAAGGAGTGTGGTGTGGTCCCCCAGAGCCCAGGAAGGTGGGAATGGGGCGCTGGGCAGCTCTGATGCTGGTGGGACAGGCAGAGGGACATAAAGTTTGTGTGAATAGGAGAGGTGGAGCTTACAGAGAGATTCATAAAATGCTAAAGCTGGTAAGGTACCACTTAAGCAACTGTGAAAGCAGAAATGGTTTTTGGAACAGCAGACTACTTCGAGCCCAGCGAGCAGTTTCTGCTAATGACGATGATCAAGCTGCTTTGTGTAGTTATTTAGTACGTAAGATTTATGAAGATGAGTCGATGTGTACATTTGAGTTTGTTTAGGCTAACTTTGGGTGGCCCTTGCTGTCCTAAGAGGTTCTTGGTGCTGAGCGAGCAGTTTGGCCGCCCTTTTCCCTTCTCCTCTGTGCGTAAGGAGGGCTACAGATCCTTCGTGGGGCAATTTCACTCTTTTAATCTTTTTTGGCTTCTTCATAGCAGGCTGTAAAAGTAGTACTGTAGTACTAGAGTCAGCACGCTCCTTGGCATTTATTACACATGTGCGCAGACACACACCCCTTTAATAGTGTAGGTGTGTGCTTTCAAGTTACAAAGTGCTTTGGGAGGGGCGCTCTTTTTTATGTCTGGCTTGTTTTATCAAATGTATATGGAGTAAAGCACATACTAGAAGAAAATCCTCTTAAATAACGTTCAGCCTGTGCTTATGAAAGTCATTGTTGATCATTCTTTTCTTCCATTTTGTTGAGTTATATTCTCCTTTCTGTCCTTCTACTGTGCTCTATTTTCCACCAAGAACAGTGCGTGCAGCTTTCCAGCTTAGGTCCAGGCAAACAGCCCTGGCAGCTGTTACCCCACCAGGTCCCAGAATGATTTTTCTAGAAGGTAACGTGCTCTTCTCAAACCTGCTGGGGGACAGCTTTTCTACTCCTCCTTAGGGAGGCAGGCACCAAGGTATCTCC
This sequence comes from Oxyura jamaicensis, assembly GCF_011077185.1. NCBI lineage: Eukaryota > Metazoa > Chordata > Aves > Anseriformes > Anatidae > Oxyura > Oxyura jamaicensis. The sequence goes on from NC_048893.1 coordinate 25,711,794, forward strand.
TGCCCCAGCCTGAGCACCGTGGCTGCAGCAGAATTTTTGGACCTCCCTCGGAGGGCAGGGAGAGAACAACTCCAGCGTCTTGCCAGGGTGCTTTGGGAAGTGGGGTGCAGTGATGGGAGCCAGGACCTGATGGCAGAGGGGCCTGCAGCTGGGTGGCTGGGACATTATGCAGCACCCCAAGGGGCTGGGGGCAGGCAGCTGGCGGTTTATTTCACTCACTCGAAGCGTTTTATCTGAAATGTGTGTATCAGCAGCATCTACGTGTGTCCCCTCTACTGTATTTACCTTTCTCCCTAGCCTGGAAGAGACCTGTGTGACCTGGGGGCTGCTGCTGGGAGCTGGTGATGCCCAGTGAGAGGGTAAATGGGAAGTGGGGAGCAGGGACGGAGCCTGGGTGTCAAAAGCCACGCTGCCTCAGCACGCTGTTGGCTTTGTTTGGCCATGAAAGCTAAAGTGGCAGTGGGACAAGGCCATGGCAAAAATAAAAAATAAAAATGAAGAAAATAATAGTTCCATAGGAGCTGAGGTGGTTCATAAATGGAGCAAGTCACAGAAGATCTAGTTAAATCAGAGTTCAGCCCTGATTTCCAGCCCTGGGGCTGGAGTTTTGTCAACACCACAGTAGCTCTGTACTGGGACTTGATGGTGAAGAGGAAACGCAACACGTGGGGCTGGCAGTGCTGTGACCCTGTCCAAGTGCCCAGGGGACACCATTTCCTTCCACCATGACCCTCTCCAAAAGCTCTGGGGGCTGCCACTTCCTTCCAGGGCCCCAGAGCACCACATAGGCCAGGCAGGGCCCGGGCAGGGCTGCTGAGGAGTGAGGTTGGGGCCCAGCAGCAAGCCCTGGTGCCCGGCTGCCCCCCAGCAGCCCCAGGTGGGCTCCCTCAGGGGAGGGCTCTGGGGGGTGGCTCCACACGTGTTTATTTTTTTCCAGTTAAAGAAAATAAAAATAATAACAGAGGTCTGTACCGCTAGTGCACAAAGACAGCATGGGGCAGGGCCCGGCCTAACTCTGAGGGTGCCCTTGTTCCTGACAGTGTAATGTGACATCAAAGGCCAGTGGCAAAAAATAAAATAAAAAGAATGCAATCCAAATATAAAACTTTTTGTACAAATATATTTTTCTTTATAGTACATAATCACTTTGAAAATACATCATTTTCTTAATAAATGTTTGCAACAATATTAAAATAAATAAAATATCCTAGAGAAAGTTCAGTTTCATCACAAAACTGCAAACCAGAAGAGTATAAAAATTGATTTCATTATTAAAGTCTACTTCAGAGAGGTTTCTCCTTTATTTTTATTTTTTATTTTTTAGGCCACAGTAAGAAGTAAAGGTGCCAGACCTACATGTGCAGACTGTTAGGAGTTCCTCTGTAGGAGTCCTGTCCTCCGGTGTGTGCTGCTGTCAGCCTGCAGGTGTGTGCAGGCTCGGGCTGAGCCTCCCAGGTTTTCCGAGGAAATTGCAGTTCTCCTGTAACTGTGGAGACAGGGCAGATGGTGACAGGCTTGCCAGTCAATATCCTCTCTTCCTTCATTATCACCGACGCACACGGAGCTGTACGCCGCTATGAAAGGGCATTTGGCTTTTTCTGCTAGGTAGGAACTGCTGCTGCTGCATGAAGAACAAAGAGGAGGAAGTATGCTGTGCGTGTGGCTGATAGCATCTCTTAATTTGTTCTCAGGAAGTGAATCCAAAGAAACCTTTTACATTTTGATTTTCACATTTTCCACCCAGGTTTGATTATTTTTCTAACATTCTGCCTGCTGCCTGGACCTCTCACCCTAGCAAGAACATTTCTAAAAGTTTTCTGAAACAATTACATTGGGCTAAGCAGGTTACTTCTGCGTGCCACCTAGTTTGTACCGAATTAGAGCAGCTTGTGAAAGGAGGTCTGGTTTTACCATTAAAAGTGGCATGTCTTCAAGGAACATAAGAACCCGCACACAGAAGGGAAGTCATTCCCAAATGCACATGCAGTCACTGCAGCAAATGCTTCCTGCAAGGGTACATTTGTGTGCAGTCCTACAAGTTCAGAAGTGCCGGTCCTGTCACCACGGGGCACTGCTGAGAGCTTGCTCCAAAAAGAAGGGTGCCCGCACCACATCTCACAGCCTCGTCTCCTGCACTTCTTCCTCTGTCTCCTCCTGCAAGGCGGTGATTTTGGGTCTAGGCTTGTGCTTGCTGGAGTTCCTGCGATGTATTGGAAGCAGCTTAAGGCGGTCAGCGTGGCTGATGGCTTGCCTGAAGGAGCTCTTTTCATTCAGCAGCTTCTGAATCGATTCATATTGCTTCATTTTGTTGTCCTCGATTACCTGAAACATTTCCTTCCATTAGATGGCTAATGCCAGTGCTGACAGAGTGCAGCTAACACAGCTAACAGAGCAGGGCAGAGACATGACAGAGAGCTTCTTATACCAGGATAAGTCTAGTTTATGCTTTGAAATGTCTAATTACAACCGTAAGAACAGCCGTTAAAAACTCAACATGTGGCAAAAGTGCCAACTGCTCAAGTTGCAGCATGCCATTGGGCTTGTTGCTTTCTCCTGAAGACTCAATTTTTAATGCAGAAATAACTTGCCAAAGTCCCCAGGTACTGTGGTATTTCCCTGGCACTGCTGAGATGATGCAGTTATGGAAGTGTTAACTGCAGGACTATTACAACACAGTTATCTCACAAGGAGAGGGAGATGGCTGCCAGCAAAGTGCCAGAAATCCTGCTTTGCTTTCTTCCCAACAAACAAGAAAAAGACAGCTCTCCTCTGCTTGGAAGGACAACAGGTTTGCCCAGCGAGGCTGTGCCAGCCTGCTCTGTCAGAAAGGAAATGACAGGAGAAAAGTCAGCTTCCCTTGCTGGCATGGCACTGCCAGCACAGGTCGGATGAGAAGGAGCTGTTTGTTGGCAGGTGTTTATTAGCAGCTCTGCTTAGGCTGTTCGGAAGGTGGGAGACCTCCCGACACTGGCTGCAGCACAGCCGTGCCCAGCACGGGGTCCGGGTGCTGGCAAAGGCTAAGGCTGAGTGCTGAGACAGGAGCAGGGCGCCCCAAAGGGCGTGCAACCTGCTCATTAACCAGGCCGCGTGCCTCCCGCTCTGCAAGTGCACCCGATCAAATATACTTGAAAAAAGGTGTTTCACTCTGCTAATGGAATGAAGATCCTCTCACGTGGAAGAGTAAACAATCTACAGAGAAAGGAATGTCATTTTTAAGAACGATTATGTAAGTTGCATTTTATTTCCTTTGCTAACCATTTTTATATAACAAAGGAAATACCCCAAGACCTTAATGCTTAGCCACCTTGATTAAACAAGAAAGGAATATTCAAGTGGCTTTATGAAAGAAATCAAAGACTGACCATCAGCTATTTTCTCAAGAAAGCCCTCTTCCCTCTGTACCCTCCTATCACCCAAGAACAAGTGCAGCCTGTTCTACTTCTGCTGTTCAGTCCCTGAGCCATTTGCCAATGCAGGGCACCAAGATCAGCAACCAGCTAGCCTGCAGTGGTTGAAAGGGAGAATCCAGCCCTTCCAGGCTGTGGCCTAGCTCATCTGGATGTAGATTGCTACAACAGCCCTCGGGGAAGAGCAGACAGGAGCATGTTGCTCCCATGCAGGTGACAAGGTTGCTCAGCTGATGGATGATGCCCACTGTGAGCTCGGAGCAGCAGACTTCATCAGTACAGCCACTGCCATCAATTCTGCTCAGCGCATGTTGCGCATTTGTCAAACATAATGAGATAACTGTCCCCAGATTACGAGAAATGCTCACCAGAAACCGCTGGCACTCCAGTATCGCTTCCAGCCTGTGCTCAGAGAGTATCACAGTGCAGTCTGCAAATGCGTGCTTCAGAGTTTTTCTAATCACTTGGGAAGTTCTGAAAGGCAAATAATCATCAGTGTTCAGACTGCAGCGTACATGCCCACACCATCTGTAACTTTATTCACAGTATTTAATCACCTAGCTGCATGGTGCAGAGCTGACGTGCGTGTACACCAGCATGTAAGTACAGTTCTGCGGTGTCTCGGCACACTGCACTTGTGCTGTGAAAGCACCCGTCAGCTATAACATGAAGGTTGTAACTAAACTTCTCTGATCCTCCATGCAGAACTACTAAAATGTATCTCTGAATATGCTACACAACACGCATTCTTCTGGCCTAATTTACATTCTTGCTGTCTGAGCTGGAGCTAAGTCAGCTCAGAGTGTTGAATTCACTCACTGTGAAATCCCAGTCTGACATAAGCTTTGGGGGACGACGTCTCTTCCCCTCTGTTAATGTTTGCGGTGCCCAGCATCCTGCAGTTTCAGCGCTTACCTTACATTGTGATGGTCACAGAACAGCAAGGAATAGCATGCTACAGCCCTGAGCAGAGGTGGAGGAACACCCAAGGTTTTCAAACACTGTTTTTGACGCTGTCTGGCCTTATGGCCTCGCAGGGCTCCCCTGAGGCCACTTTGGGTCCTACCAGCTTGCATTAGGCAGCAGGACATTGGGCTCTCTGGTAGCACTCTGTTTGTTCCAGGCTGGCTTGCAGCACGAAGCATACACCCCCACAGGTATGCAAGGGTGCAACGGCACTGAGTGTGTCCAGTGACCTGTTTGGCCTTTCCCTATGGACAATTCAGCATGGTACAGACAGGTACGGTGTATGTGGCTGCACATCCCGCTCCCTCCTTCACATCCTCTGGTCAAAGCAGCACAGCCAGCATGGCCAGAATACTGCCAGCAGACTGGGAATGAATTGCTGCCCTGATGGAAACAGCCTCGGACTGTGTTCTTCCCCATAGGCACCCTCTGAGGTCGCACATTTGATGCCTCCCTTTTCACCGGGGTCTGTTCCTGAAGCTGAAATCAGATTTAGTACCAGACTAGAGAAGTTACAAAAGGTCTCTTTAGGGGGTGCTGCCTGACTGGTTTTCTTATTTCATAAGAGAAGAAACGATACATACACAGGATCTAGGTGAGCACTCGGTTCGTCAAGCAGCAAGATTTTAGCTTTACTGAGGACTGAGCGGGCAAGGCACATTAACTGCTTGTGCCCGTGGCTGAGGACACAGCCGCCATCCACAAGAACGAAATCCAACTGGCCTGGAAATTGCTCAATTACAGACTTCAGCCCAACCTGCCGGAGAGAAAAAGAAAAGAAGTCAGTGAGGTACAGTTACTGCTCATTGTGGGTATGACAACCACTGCCTTTAATTTCCTAGCCTTTCACTTCTGACAGTAAACAGAAAATATAAACTGATGAAAACAGGTATCTGTCCTATGAAGACTACAAGCTAGTAACTGGATGGCGTGAAAAGAGCTGAAATATTTGAGCCATACAACATGCTAGGATTTACATTGGGAAGCTGAGTTAATGCTTCGTTTGTTTGTCACATACAATGACTTTTGGCATTTTGACCAAAACCCTCTGAGTTAGAAGGCTAGGGAAAGCAATGTATTTTAAACTTTTTATCCAGAAGTGATGTGCGTCATTGGTAATGTTAAGGAGGGAGATTTTTGAAAGGAAACCAGGCCTCTTTGGTTACTAGGAGGGTAAAAAGAAACAAGCAAAATTCACATGCTACATTACATCAACAGAGAAAATAACCCAGGTCACCATGGCGGTTGTCTCTATGGCTCTGAGAGCGTTTCCATCTGCTCCTTTTGATCTCTCAAAGGCCATTTTTGTACATTTTGCTCAGCCTGAAGGCATCACGGGCTTTCCTCTGGCACCGATGACCAAATGTTTAGAGGGGTGCTTGGGATGGGAAGCTGCTTCACTCATACCAGAAACTGAAACCCAGCACAGGAGGTTGTTTCTGGTGGATCCTCCCAGAGCTCACATCGGGAAGTGCATTGTGCTCACCCCAAAGCTTTGCATCTTCCCTGTGTCCAAACTGGCCACGCTTCTTGGCATTTACGGAGAAATGGTTGTAAAATATGAGAACTAGAAAACATATGTGAATTGCATTGCTCCAGAATACATTATGAAAGTGCAGTGCAACCCTAGTGGATTGTGAAGAGCCCCGCCTCAAATTTTTGAAATATTACTGATATTACTGATCTGCAATTTGTTTTCATTCCAGGGAGAAAAAAAAAAAAAAAAAAGAAAAGAATTATTCCTTTGTGTTTCCTTTTAATGTGAAAACCATACAAAACTGTGGTGCGTGGGTGCATGTGTTGTATTTTTGAAGAGTTCATGCTTTTATTTATAAGCAAATCAAGGCAGCTGCATTGTTCTTCACTCCTCTTCCTAACATAAATGCTGCCCTTTAATGAAATTCTGCAACAGGTTTTCGTCTGGAATAGTCGCTTTCTTCTTAAAACATCATGAGGTTTCTCTGTGTACTTCTCGGGTCCAGCCCGCTGCCTGCAAGAGCACAATTTAGCCCCCAAAGTCTGACAGATTCAGGTGTTGAAATATTGGGGCAATGAAAAATGAAACATCTGACATTTGTCCAGACTACACTTTGCTCTCTGCAGCTGATTGCAGGGAACATCAAAAGCTGCTGCTGATCTCAGCAGCACTGTCTAAATCCTCAGCAGCCACTGTGGATCCGGGATAAGCTGGAAGTCAGCTTTCTTTCTGTGCCGCGCTCCCGAAGTTACACTGACTCATTGCCTCTAGCAAGCCAAGTTTCAAGAGCATGAACTTTGTAAACAATCAAATCACTCCTACTAAAAAGTATTACAGCCCTTTTTCTCTTCTATTTGCTTTGCACTCTCTTGCCTATTAACTAAAAAACTCTGTATCACATACAGATTTACCAAACTCCCTGGTGATGAGCACTTGAAAACAATTTTTTTCACACTGGTACAAATACAGTTTAGCTCTTTAAAATCCCAGGCTTGATTCACACACACACTGAAAACCACCCTCAAAAGCAGCAGAACTCGTCTTTTTCAAGAGAGGGAATGTTAATCGACGTTCAACTTTTCCCCCCAGTCTCAGGAATCAGAGAAGCACAGTGCTGAGTGCTCCCTTGTCTCTGCTAGGACTGGCTGAAAAGCTCCTGACACTTCATTTAACCAAAAATGTAGTGATGTTTTTATTTAACAGTAAATTATGCATAGAGAGTGTCCACTTTCCCCTTTTCCAAAGACAGGAAAGAAATTATATAAACATCAGACTGAGAGCAGAGACAGAGTTAACCTCCTGGATGGGAAAAGAGGAAGCTTTCAGATTAACTCCCACACTTGTATGCATTGTGTGATACTGGAGACTTGCTATGAACAAGGAAAACGGCACCAATTCATTGCTGAGTCTGTATTGATTAGGTCATCTGTTACTTGGAAGGAGACACCTGCTTTCTAGGCTGCAGCACTTCCCCTCCCTTAACTCTCAGCAGCCTGTTCTTTGGGCACAGTACACACCCGTGCGATTCATTAAACACTGTCAGAGCCAATAGGTGGCATCTTACAACCATAATGCAGGGAGTTTTATCTCTAGATGGAAGCAGAACTGTAAAAATCTGGTCCCTAATCCTGGGCAATCTGAAAACAAAAATGTTGGTAAAACCTCAACATAAAATTAAATTAGAAGAAAGATTAAATTATCAGAAAATCTAATGGTCCCTGATTCTTATTCTCCATGAAGGAGGCAGCTGCCTGTGACATAGATTGTGCATAAGCCTGAATGCAATGTCAGAGAGAGCTCCTTCCCAGCCAGCTCTACATTGGCCCAAGAACTGCAATAACTGGGAAATCTTTTGGTGAAAGGTTTTTCTAAGCTGAGTGTAAATATTTCCTATTGCAATAATACCAGTCTTACATCCAGGACAGGCCACAGAAAATCCCCCTTTTTTCTGGCCTCCAAAATGTTAGCTAGTCATCAGTACGCATTTCAGTTAAACAACACTTTATAGAAACGTCATATGTTTGGCAAAGCATTAAAATGACAAAAAATTACAGGATCTTTCAGTCTCATCTCTCTCCATGCTTTTTCTCTCATACATCTAACCTCGCCTATGCTAAATCACTGCACGAATAGCTCAGACTGTGCTGTGCGGAAGTTTATCTTATTTTTCTTTAACTCTGACAAAGGCAACTGTTTTATTAGGCAATAAGGAAACGCGGTTTATAGCCTAGCATTATCTTTTCTCAGCACTTTGTTGAGATATGCCAATCATTTGACCTACGCTGTACTCCGCTGTAAGCACCTCAGCAGAGGGACACAAACGACACTGAATGGTTTTACCTCCTCTGCAACTTTCCATATTTCTTCATCATTCCATTGCCCATAAGGATCCAAATTCTTCCGAAAAGTTCCAGAAAATATGAACACTTTCTACGAGAAAAAAGACGTACAGATAGATAGACGTGAAACATCATGTAAGGCATTGTAAATTGTAAAGCACACACAGAAAAAAGTCACCTTCTACAGTTACCAGATGAAGTTTATTGCAGATTTTTAAAAATTTTGGAAAATGTTGTTTAGAAGAAAAAAAAAAAAAGTTTTTAAAAAAATCTTATGTTCAGGTTTTGGCAATTTTCTTTGTACAAACTTCCCCAAACTTGACTGCAAAATGTTAAAAATCGCATTTCAGCAGTTTTCAGAATAAAAGATTTTCTGTATTTTAAGTTTGGAATAAGCCTTTTAAAAATCATTTTGATTCTTTATTATTTGAAACATAGTCAGGAAAGATCAGTAACCCAAAGCGTGTGTTCCCTCAATTTCACTTTGAGACAAGAAACCTCATGGATATTTGGCCATATTCAGGGACACTGTCTTAAGTCGTTCCTCATCAATGAATTTGTCTTTCTCCAGCCACTTGTAGTCCAACACATTTTAGCATCATCCTGTTACCTGACACTTCACCACGTCCCAGTCCTATCTGCAGAGATGTTTTCAGTCTCTCTCCCGGTGTCACGTCCCTGGGATGTGACGCAGCACAACTGATTCATGAGCGCAGCCCCAGCAGGCTGCTCTGCTCCCACAAGAGGCAGCCCTGATGGACGCTACGTCCACTGTGCGCTTCCTCCTCTGTCCCGAGCCTTCCTGCCATCACGGAGGATGATGAGGATGCACATTTCTCAGCACTGAGAGTGCATCCTTCTTGCTCTAAAGTTTACTACTCAGTTCTGCTTCTTTCATCAGTTTAGACAAAGAGATTTAAACGAACATCCCTTAGATACATGTTTTGTGGCCTGAAAAGCCATGACTCAGACAAAATTAAATATTTGTTTAATCTCTTTTTACATGGGGCGGGTGTGTCAGATCGGTGGAAATGAGGTTCTTCAAATGACACTGAGGTTGCTCAACATTTCTTATGAGATAACACTAAGCTGCTGCTTTCTATGCTGCTCGGTACACCTGCTGCTTACAGCAGGGAGAACTTGCTCTCAAAGAATGTAAAGTACCGTGTTGGGAAATACTACCATTTGCATGCTCTTTCCTTGTGCATACGGAACAAATAGCAAGAGGAAGGATTTGAGACAATTATTTTCCTCTCCTTTTGTCTTCCTAAAATAAAATATTTATTTAGAGATGATATGCTGAAATGCCAGTAATTCACAGCCAACTAATTTCTGGTTGAAATTAAAACAGGTCTTGGTAGTCCCATGCTACTGCAAGCTGAGAAGGACCAGCTGCTCTAGCAGAAAAGGGCTGAGCAATATAGCTAGGAGATACTTTCCCAGAGTGCGGCCTGTCAGCTACAATTTGTGCCTGACCTAACCTGGGAACTTGGCATTCTTTCATCACATTTCAAAGTGATTTATACACACGTTTACATTAATCATTTCATTATGATTTATGAGGAGTTTAAAGGTAGCAGCTTAAAATAAATCAGTGCAATTAATTTACTTAATTAAGAGACGCAGACCATTGCCAATAACTTCTTTGGTGTAAGAGGGAAGGAAGTACCTCGGTCAAGAGAGCAGAGGAGAAAACCAAGCCCAGCACGCTGCCCTGCAGTCACTGCAGGTGCTTACCTGAGACCCCTTCACTGCTCCACGAGCAAGAGTGCAACTAAGCCTCAGGAGAGGCAACAGAGCACACAGGCATTGAGGTACCTTTGGCAGATACCAGGGAAAGAGCAGAACCTTTCCTTTATAATCATTGTTACCCTAACGCTGAATGCTCAGTGCGTGCAGCACCGTCCTTTCCCCCTGCCCTGTGCTGGTGAGTCGGGTACGTATGTGCAGCAGGACTAGGGCCTTGCAAGCAGCACTTTCTGTCAGAGCGCCGTGGAAGCAGGGTCAGCCGTGGTTTTGTTCGCACGTTGAGCACCATCCACTTAACTAAGGGAATAGGTATTTTCAGGTCTCACTGGTGAAGAACAGTTAACTGAACAAACCAGTTTTAAAGAAGATAAGTCTGAATAACATTCCTGCTGAGGTGCAGCAGGAGAGAAATAAAGGAACTGCTTTCTTCAGAAACTGCTGTTATTCCTAATAAGTATGCTTTCAAGAAGTAGGGCATTAAAAGCAAGCTATTCCCCAAAATACACTTTTTTAAAATTTTTTTTTTACAAGGTAAATATTTAATTGTCCCGAATTCTGGTATTTTCTCTATTCATTTCAACACCTCCTTCCTCCCAGCTCAATAGGAACCACATAGGCTTCACTTGAGTAAATACGGTGTTAGTCACATGGGCCATTTACAGTCCATTTAAAAAGAAGCAGGAAAAAAAAAAAAAAAAGGCAGAAGAAGAGGGAGGAGGAGGAGGAAAGTGACTCCATGGGTTTATGTGTCATTTATAAATATGGAAGAAGTTGGAATAAGGAAAGTGGTGGAAGGGGAGCTGGATGGCTGGGGAGACGGGCAGTAAGTCTGGAACCATTTCCTTCTTGGTCACTTGTTCATATTCGCCCAGGATGATAATGGGTGTGATCACACAAGAAATAGTTTCTCAGAGCTGACACCCATCCACAAGCAAAAAGGCTTAGGAATATAAATACAGTCATGTTTATGTTCTGCTCACCCCAAATATTGTAAATCAACCCCTCTAAAGGGCACTAATCCCCCTCAGTGGCTAGAGCCTCTGCATATTGGTTATGGTGCTGGGTACACACAGTTCGTGCAGATAAGCTCCCTAAGTGATTTAAGTGTTGTGTAGAGAACCAAGACCCTGACGTACCTATGGAAATGCATACAGAAGAGTCGAGGATCAGTTTACAAGAGGCTGATAAGGAGTGAAAATATCCTGGCTGTGAGCAGCTGCTGTCGCAAAGGCCCACGCAAGTCCTGAGCCGGACCCATGGGCCAGCACCCATCGCTCTGCTCTTCTTGTGAACCCTTCCTTGTTCCCCTGTGCCCAGGGCTGGAGAGTAAATGCAACCTTAGCAGGACCATGACACCAGCTGCACACACACAGAAGTTAAAGTAACGGCCGTATCACCTCCATGTTGCCTCCTCCAATTCGTATATATCATGGCAATAATATCAACACAAAAGAAAAATGAATTTTTTATCTGAATGCCTTAGTATTAGGTATGGAGCTTTTGTTTTTGTAAGTGTCCTTTAGTGACTGCATTGACATTAAAATATTTACAGCCAACTATAAGAGCATGTGAGCAATGAACATCTCTGGCAAATTTTTTGGAACCCCTTCTGTAAGGTTCAAAGCTCTCCTGAAGGCACTAAAACCCCTGCCTGCCACAGGAGCTGTGCTCCTGGAAGCACTGAACCCATACACAGAGGACAACTGGCACAATGTCCCGAATGAGCACGTGGGGTTTATTGATCTCACCAGCGTTCTGTGCATTGGGCCTGGGGCAGCAGATGCTCCCAGGTGTGGTGGTGCTGACATGCCTTGATGCCCTGCAGGAATCCAGACTCTGCAAGACCCTCACATTAGCACCTCCAGGGCGCTGGGCTTCCTGGCACAGGAGTGACCAGGGATGGTGCAAAACAGCCACCCCTGCGACCTCCAAGATGATGCTGGAGGTGGGCAGACAGACAGACAGATAAAACAAAGTGAGATGGCTACTGAAAAACTGGAAATACATAGATGAAAGTTGTAAAATGTCACTTCTTAAGTGAAAAGAAGAAGCAAAAGGGGTTCAGATGGCAATCCCACTAACAGTAGTAATCTTGTTCTCCATACTAAGCTTGATTTTAACTCTATATGGAAATTTACAGGTAGAAAATGCTGTGAGATCTGCCAGGATGATTAAATGTTTAAATATGAGCAGAATAACACTCAAGGCTCAAGAAAATACTTATTCTGACACCTTATGGATCTCAGGTTTCTTCTCTTTTGTTTTAATGAGAAATTGGCTCTAGATCTCCTTTCAAATCCAAATTTCCAAAGTTTTTTTCATCAACCTAGCTCCATCAAATACTTCAGGACATAATCTACTTGAGTACCAGTATGCAAAAGAGCTTCAGTGTGATGAAATCGGATGCAGCTGGCTTTCCTCACCAAACATGCCGGAAAAGTGGTGGGGAAAGTCTTGTGGAAGAAGCATCAGAAAGGACTGCCTGTAAAAGGGATGATGGGCTGTGACTGTGCTTCCAGCAGCCTGTTATCGCTGAGTGACTCTTTTACATGAGAATTACAAACATCCTGTAGGAGCCGAGCTGTGGTTTAGGCTGTGCTTAACCAGCGCCAGCCTCTGATGAGGTGCAGGAAGGAACTTCCTTGTGGGTGCTCCAGGAAACTTGTTTTATGTGATTTACCAGTGCGTGCACTGACAGCTGCATTTGATATACTGAAAGGAGCAGCTGGATCTTTGCCTTTGCTCTGGCTCGGTGTGAGCCCTGACTGCCTCTCAGGCTCTTTCAACACCTCCTGCCCGGAGCAGAGTGCAGTATGTGCCGACATTAGGACGCTGTAGGTGCTACGCAGACATCTATTGATGACATTCCCATGGAGGAAAAGTAGTTTTTTTCCTTTAAGTTGCAAAATTTAGGAGGAGAAGAACAACATTGGAAAATTTTCATGAGGAAGCATGCCTCAGGTCAAATTAGCGCTGTTCTCTTGTTGTTAATGCAGACTCTCTCCTGAGGCTGTGAACATCCATGTGTTGTTATAGGCCAGCCTCCCAGGAAAGGAAAGGTGACTTTATTTATTTATTTTTTTTTTTCCATTCCGAAGCCGCAGGTGAGTGGCAGAGAACAAAAGGCTCTCTTTGTTCTGCTGGGAAAGGCAGAATGGCATAAATAATTTCTTTTCCCTTCTGGGAAAATACTGGTGAAAACATTATTTCATTCTGGATGTGGGAACTTTTGAGGTATAATGTGAGGTTCCTCAGAAAGAGTTTTGGACAGAAGCTGCAAATTGAAGCACAGAAACAGACCAGCAACTCGTGATTTCCAGAGAATGCAGGGCTGAGATTTTTTGGCATTGATCCACGTATCATGGACTTCCAAACTGAATTAAATGTGCCACTTTAACAATAAACAATGTGTCTCACTAGCACAAGAGCAAGTTACATTGCTCACGTAATTAACATTTCTCACATTTGGCTGATGGCTGCAGAATGATGTTTTCCATACCATCAGTGGCTCTGTAGAGATTTCTCAGCTATGGGAATTATTAATCATAGTTTTCACTGTGACAGCAAGGCTACTAGTTACAAAGCATTCCGTTTTCTCTTCAGCTCTTGCATTCCCAAGGCTAGCTGGAGATAGAAAACAGAAACCCGGCTGGGCCCCACATCTCAAAGGGAGAAAAAGGGTGAAAGCAAACGATTACTATGGGAGAGACAGGGAAGCACCTTCTCACACAGAAAGTTACACTACATCACAAAAATATCCCAATGGAGACAGCTTACTCTCACAAAAACACCCTTCAACAAGTCATATAACATACCTGTTCCACAAACTAAACCGTCAAGGCAATCTTTGCCAATCTAGACACAGCTGTATTTGCAATCCGCAGCACAGCTACCTTGACCTGAAAGGGTGACTTTTTTTTTTCTTGCTTGCAACCAAAAGTCATGCTGAGAGCACTGAACCAGCAGTAATAAACAAATAAAAGTTTACAGGACTAGACAGAAATGCAAGAGTTGCAGAGCAGGGAAGAAAGGGTGACGAATCCGCTGCCACGGGGCAGCCAGCCAAGCAAGGCCTGGCCAGCCAGGCTCAGCCTGGTGGGCAGAGCTCGGCTGGGAGGAGAACCTGAGCAGTGACTGCCTGGCATAGCTGGCAGTGAAGGAAGGGGTTGCTCTGGCAAGGTCAAAGTGCTTAAAAATTGCTGCCTTTGGGGAATTGCTGCACCCTCAGCAACTTTGTGAATGACACAAAGATGAGCGATGCTGATGATATTCTGGAGGGAAGGGATGCCACGCAGAGGGACCTTGACAGGCTTGAGAGGTGGGCCTGTGCAAACAACATGAGGTTCACAAGGCCAAGGGCAAGGTCCTGCATCTGCGTTGGGGCAATCCCGAGCACAGATACAGGCTGGGCAATGAGTGCATTGAGAGCAGCCCTGTGGAAAAGCACCTGGGGGTACTGGTGAATGAAAAACCATGAGCCGACAATGTGCACTTGCAGCCCAGAAAGCCAGCCGTATCCCGGGCTGCATCAAAAGCAGCATGGCCAGCAGGGCGAGGAAGGTGATTGTCCCCTTCTGCTCTGCTCTTGTGAGACCCCACCTGGAGCACTGTGTGCATCTCTGGAGCCCCCAGCACAAGGACATGGAACAAGTCCAGAGATGATCAGAGACAGGAGCACTGCTGAGGCTGTTGGTGTTGTTCAGCCTGGAGAAGAGAAGGCTCTGGGGAGACCTTACAGTGGCCTTCCGATGCCTAAAGGGGGCCTAGAGGAAAGCTGGGGAGGGACTCTGTGTCAGGGGGTGTAGTGATAAGAGAAGCGGTAGTGTTACGAAGAAATTCTTCACTCAGAGGGTGGTGAGACCCAGAGAAGCTGTGGATGCCCCATCCCTGGAGGTGTTCAAGGCCAGGCTGGATGGGGCCTTGAGCAACCTGGTCTGGTGGGAGGTATCCCTGTCCATGGCAGGGGGGGTTGAACTACATGGTCTTTAAGGTCCCTTCCAACCTTAATTATTATGTAGTTCTATGAATTTCAGGGCATGACTCTGGAACTGCACAGAGAAGAAATCATATTACCTCCCACATGCCAGAAGTCCTGCAGGCATACATAACACAAGTGTCCCCTTTTACGTTCACCATGACAAGGTAATGAGAGATGACAGCTAAAAAAGTGAGGATTCCAGGTTGGGGATTAGTTAATGAATAGTACTGCTACTAACCTATCAAAGAAAATAACTATAGTATTCACACATTAAGCGTAAAACATGATGGTTATAAAACAGGAGGTAAGAACATCACTGACTCTATTTTTTTCTTTAGGCAGCACTTATTTTGAATCAAGGTGAACCATTTCAGAGGCAAAGAGATAAGCAGGCTCTGAACACTTTTGTTTGAGTGTAACTTCTAATTTTTAGAAGAGTTCTTGTAAGAGTAACAGAAACTCTCAAAATGTATCATTTTCTGCAAATTACCACTTCCATCCCTCCAAATTCCCTTTTCACAAAATCTTTGCCTTTTTTTTAATTATTTTTTTTCTGCTTCTTATCATAAAACAACTACCTTTCAGCCTAAAGGTAACTTCATGCATATGGATATACAATCAATGAAAATAAAGGCAGCCCTTTTGCTGCCTATAAAATATTTTCATTACCTGAGGGATCACTCCAAAGGCCCTTCTCCATTGCTGCAAGCTGACTGTGTTCCAAGAGATGCCATCAATCTGGATATCCCCTTCTGTATTCAGCAGTCTTAAAAATGCAAAAAGTAAAGTGCTTTTTCCTGAACCAGTTCTTCCTAAAAGGCCCACCTGCAATGCAAATTCATAAAAGGAAACACTTAATCCTGCTCACATATTAACCACAGACCAAGGCAGCAACATTTAGAGATCTTAGCAGTGGAGAGCAATCCAAATGGATCTCAGTGGGATGGTGTATATCATTCATTTGGGAATGATAAAAGCCTACAGCAAGGGCTGAATGAAACACTGTACCAGGCTCTGTTTTGCTGGTGTAAACCTTCAGAATTAACTAGGAAAGAAAATCCATTAGTCTATGCTTAGCCAAAGGATGAAAATTTGCTTATATATTATTATTTTTTATTCTGTAACCACCAGCCAAAGTTGCGATACTGACTTTTTCAATAGCTGACTTTTATATAGGTAATCTGAATTGTGAGCCCCAAGTGTGGGCTGTGTTTGTCTGATGGCAATATAAATGTGAAGGTGATGTGAGGACTCTTCCTGCTGCCTGGCATCCTTTCCATTTCAGTGCCTCAGACCGAACAAGACAAGCAGAGGTCTATGCTGTGTGTCACCAGCAACCTCAGTAGATGAGAGCTCTCCCCTTTCATGTTTGCTTTTCCCTTGCTTCTCTATAGGACAGAGACAAATCCTTTTCAGTTTAAGGAGCATGCTTGAATTCTGGATGCATTACCTGCGAGTGCAGGATTCATCAGTGGAATTGGATAAAATGTCTAAATCATACTCATTTTAAAAGGATCTTTGTTTTAATTGCTCTGCCCCTCCTCTGTACAGTACAAAAGTATCTTTCATTCCCATTACTCCTCTGCTTCAATGGATTTTCCAGGAAGTAAATCAACCAGACTGCAGCAGCACCCACACCTCCACACTCCAGGAATCACAGGTTGCCTCTTCTCCAAAGGCAGAGTGGTTTCAGGATTCACAGAATCACAGAATTTTCTAGGTTGGAAGAGACCTCAAGATCATCAAGTCCAACCTCTGACCTAACACTAACAGTCCCCACTAAACCATATCCCTAAGCTCTACTTAGATTGTGCTGCTGGAAGTCAGACCCCCAGTATCAAAGTTTTGGTGCCCTCAAACTTAGCAGATGAAACATTCAGTTCATGTAAACTAATACAGATTGATGAAATCTGACAGAGTCCGGTGCTATTCAAACTGGGAGCTGAGAGCTGCCTCATGGCAAGGCCAGAGCATTGTCGCTGAACTTGTTTTCTTGTCTAGATGACAGAGTTAAAACTGGCTCTTCACCCACACAACTTAAGCACAGGAGATCTTGCAAGTCTCTTTCCACCCTGCTGGGGATGATACTTCAGCATGAACCTCAAGCAGAGTGTTCAAACACCTGCCTGAGTGCTGCCCTGAAAAGAGAGCTCCTTCTTGAACGTAACCCCACACATGCACAAAGATTAGCTAGGGGGTTGTAAACCTTTTAAAGAATAGAACTGTTTATTGTTTGCTATATAATAATTTGGCATAGCCTACAGCACCCGTGGAACACCCCTCTGACCGCTGAGCCGCTGGTGCGTTGATACCCTTGGCACACTGGCCAGTATTCTTTCGTGCCCCGTTCCACCTGGGTCAGTCTGCCCCCAGCATCTGTGCTCACTTGCACACTTCCCTGTCTGCAGGAGGAGAAGGAGGCCAGCTTCAGGCACTGCAAGAGGACTTGTAGAATTGCTGCATATATATTTTACATTTTTATTCTGCTCAAACACCCTCACCATGCTTCACTCAGGAAAATTAAGCCATTAATAATTTTCCTTATGATTTTTGTCCATAGCTAATAATCCTACACATGAGCTCTTTTTCAGACATTTCTGTCATTTGCGTGATTTTGATTACTTTGTTCTTCAATAATTTCATGTTTCCATTTACAAAAACGTACTGAGTCAATAAATAGGTTTATAATGACACCTCCATAGTTAATAGAAGTCAGATCAAAGACAACAAAACAGTGCCTCACCGTCTGCCCTGAACTTATTGAAAAGGAAATGTTTTCCAAGACAGCAGCTCCTCCTTCAATGTATCTGGCCGTAAGGTCCGTCACAGTCATTTGGCCCCCGGATGGCCAGTTCTTCTCATCTTTTGCATGCCTGTTTTCAATTATAAGGGCATCTGAAAACTGATTATTCTTCTGTGGCTTAATGTTTTTCATCTCTTCTGTTGGCATGTCAATAAATTTAAATATTCGGCTGACAGACCGCATCTAGGAATCAAAACAAACAGTATTGTAATTATATTTAGTTATCAAATAGAACAAAATTAAATTATTCCTAATTCCTAGTCAGAACAGTGAGTCTCTTTTCTGTGTAAGTTATAATGTGATATTATTCTAAAAGGTAGGGTACTTCTCTTATAGAGCTCTAGATTCTGTTTCTCTTGTACTCACAACACTGGCCAAACATGTGATTCTACTTGCGTTATTTTAAAATGTACACAACAGTTTTTTTGTTTGTTTTGTTTTGTTTTCCTTTATAATGTATTGTGAAAACTGCAGATGAACTGCATATATGAAAGCAAAATATTAGCATGAAAGAAATCCTGGAGTCTTCAACTCTTTTGTCCTGTAGGGCGTTGCCCTACCTGAAAACTGAATTTTTTTGAATAATGATTAATCTTCAAAGATCAGCAGAATGCATGGAATTTGAAAGCTGCAAAGCTTTATGATCAAGTAAAGAGTATGGTCATCAGACATTATCATCTGAATATTTATGAGAAATTATGTACAGATTTTTAGAAAAAAAATACAAGGAAGTTCTATCATAATTATTTTTACATACATAATTGTGCATATTATGTGAAGTTATCAAGTCCTGTAGTTCATGGACTTCAGACAGAAGTTGTTATCTGCTCACAGCTGTCTTGGTGAATTTTCAAAGAAGCACAGGACTAGAAGGGACCCATCTCACACATAATCTTTTACAAATGGATCAAGTATCAGTTAATAGATAGTTAATTCATCTCCTTCACTAAAACTTCACTGCTCAGCTCATCACAAAACATACTTTGAATTCTATGGGCAGGTTTGTTCTTGGGCATTTTTAAATTTTAAATTCTAAGCAGTTCTTTTTCTCCTAGCTGCTTTCCACACCTATTTGTGGAGGGCCATCTTAGATTGAGAATAAACTCCAGGACTAAAGAAAATCCAGGTTTAAGCCTCTTTCTTAACATATGTTCTCTTTCTCCAGACATCCCCATTCAAATTAATCTTTCCTGGCTGATCAGAACATATACAGCATTTTGGATGACGTTTACAGGGATGTGGTACAGATGCATTGATACTTTCCTACCTATATTAACTATATCTCAATTAACACATATTCTTTACTTCACAATCACATCTTACAGTCATCCTTTGATCAAGCAGTGGTCAGCCAAGCTTTTTTCCACCTCAGGCATTTCTAACTGAAGAGATCCTTACTTACAAGAGAGGTTATTCTTAGCAGTCTCTAAGTTAAGCCTTTGCACTTTGTTTACTGAATTCTGTTTCATATTTGTCATCTGAGGTCACCTAATACCTTTTAACTCTCAGTGTTCTTTGTGCTGACACTGCCCTTCAGCTTTGTGCCTTTGGCAGATTTCTTCAACACATTTTTTTTTCCTTTGTTGAGAGCATTAGAAAAAAAAAAAGAAAGAAAGAAAGATTAAAACCAGCTCACTCACAAACCTAATCTTTGTTGAGTAGCCTGTCTACAGCTTAATACTTATGGCTTAATGTCATTTCCTTTCTATCCAATTCATTAACTAGCTTACAGTTTTGTAATAATCCTGATCTCCCTTCATTTATATAATTTCTGAAACAGAGCTAGAGTCAATGCTTTCCAGAAGACAGATCTACTGCATTACTCTTGTCTGGAAAATGAATCATCAAACACAGTTATCAGGTTAGTCTGACACAACCTAGTTTCAGCAAGCTTTAGTTTATTCCCTCTGTAAGCACTGCATCTTTCTTCAAACTAGTTTCTAGTTTACTTCTTCAAACTAGTTTCTAAAGATTCTGCCATCAGACTAAAAAACTGATGGTGGCATCAGTGACTTCTAATCTCTCCTTCTCAGCTGAAAGAAATGTTTCCTATTCTATCATGTGCCACCACTGCCGGACTGGTGGGTTCATTTGAAGCAGCAGTTACCAGATCTCCAGCTTCTCAGACAGTTCTTTCTGAACTCTGCGGTGAACTCTGAACTGGGTCCAGTCCCACCCAGTCTGAGTTTGCATTATTCTAGCCCAGTTTTACAGGTTTAACTGAAATGCCCAATTGCAGAGCCCAATCACATTTAGTTAAAGACTCCACTTTTAGATGGATCAACTCACTGGTGATGTATGTAACTCTCCACTGACTGTACAGGAAACTTAGGGAGACCAGGATTATACGTTAGGTGCTTATTTGCATTATGCACCTACAACTAGACTGTTTTTTTGTTTGTTTGTTTGTTTGTTTGTTTGTTTCATGTAATTTCCCATTCAGAGACTATAAATCCCATTCCTACCTTCCGCTCCACTTCCAACTCCCAATATTAAACACTGTCATTACTGAAAATTGAGACCAAATATTTAGAGCTTGGGCCATTTGCAAATCTAACTCCGATTTTGTCAAGTTGTACTTCTCTTCATGCTTGTTGATCTCCAGTGCATAGCTTGATTTGGTTCTGTGGAGACTGTCATTACTAATATGCTTCCAGAGAATGTTGTTAATCCCAGTGGTCTTCAAGTCTCTATAATTTCCTACTGCTATTCTCATGCTACACAGGAAACAAATTCCAACCCCTCACTTCAAGAAGACATGAGTTTCCTCTACATTCAGGTTTCTATGCACCTTAGTCCACCTAACTTAATTAACTAGTCCTTAGTTAACTTAATTTACTAGTCCTTATTTTGCCAAAATTTTACTTTTGAGAACAAGAGTAAGCTATAAAACAGTGTCAATTCTTATTGGTCATTAAGTCTTTAACAAAATAAGTAAGTAAATATATACATGCATTGCTACTGCATTCAGGACTATTTGGGCTTTATTATTAGCATTTGTTCTCTAATCTGTACTCCCAGATATCTCTCTTTAAAGACATTATGGAAATCCCTTTGTACATCTTTGACTTTATTAAAATGTTTTTGTATTCCCTCTGTAAACTCGTTCTACTTGATGTATTATCATTCCTTCCTGCTCTTCGATCCAGATTGAAATATTGTTAGGTGGACTTTCAATTTGGAAGCAAATATAAATAATACCAGGAACTATTAGGAAAATTGCTTACATCTCTCATCACCTTGAAACCAAAATGTGAGAGAAGATTTGAAAGGCATGCTAACCCCCAAGCCTATTGATCACAGTTTCCATCTCAAGTAGTGTGGAAAGATGGAAAGGCATAGTAATCATTGTGTTGACATATGAACGTCATCTCGTGTTGGTGATACAAACAGAAGGACCTTGGACGAGACTGATGATTATTTTCCTGTCTGACTGTATTTAGTAAACCCCCACAATGAACACCGTGCATTTATTTTAATTGATGTTATATAGTACTTTTTAAATATATATATATATACATATATTTAGAAATAACACAGCTTCAGATACTGCATCTTCTTTCCTGGCTTTGTCAAGAGCAATGAACTTCTGTAACTGCCCCGAAAATCTTACTACTAAACAATAGCTAAAATCTGCTAGGAAGACATCTGGCCAACAGGCCTTATCTTATAACAGAAAAATTAATCTCTATTTCCAAGTTCCTCTGACAGATTTATCAATCACTTCACATAGGAGGATATTTTAGACAACTTAATACTTTAAATCAATTCCAAAGGATGCTTTCCCGATTCTGTAATTTGCATTATGATTTAGATCTAGGCAGAATTCAGCATAAATGTCAGCAACATTTTACAATGATATCCATTCTTCCTTTCACTGGTAGATATCTTCTGTCATTCATAATGACAGGTAGAGTGTAGGTGACAGCAAGTTTCTTATCTATTATTCCCATCAGCAATTTACCTGCTATATTCACATTCTCCAACTAACGCTTTAGAATAAAAGAGTATATTTACTACTTTCAGCTAAAAATGTCTAGAGCATGATACACTATTTTTAGCCTTGCCTAATTGTATTTTACTGAAATTTTAATAACATTACAAATTCTTTAATTTACTTTCTCATTAATATCACTTAAAGTCTTCTTAACGTTGGATGAGAATTCATAATATAATTATGTAACCTGTGTTTCCAGAATGTGGAAGAAGTAATTCTTTTACAAGTAATCTAATACTATTAATTTCAGGAGGCCCTATATTCTTCTGCTAGAGAGAGCAGTTACTTTCTCCAAACCAGATAGGCACAGTGTTTAACAACAGCGTTGCACACACCATCCCCTCAAAAACAGGCCATCCACTGAGAAATACGGTAAGGGATTGGTCCAATGGCTCGAGTTGTGAAAAGCAAACAAACAAACAAAAAATGTGCAGTTAGTCAGTGTGAAAACTGGGTCAGTGCAGGCAGACCATATGTTATTACTAAGGTTTCTTATATTTCGCTGTTATGCTTTGGCTGCACTTACAGGTCATACAATCCTCTTCCAAACTGCAAAATTGAAATACCTAGTACAAACTTCTAATGATATTTTTACTCTTTCTCATATTGCTTTGCAGACAGAAAATAAAATGTTCTCGCAGATTCTTGTTGATTCTGTGCCCTTCAAGATGACCAACCCTTCATTTTGAGAGCTGTCACTCTGATGCAGGTTGTACAGTCAAGTATTTAATTTCTGAAGTTTTACTAGACTAACAGTGTTCTCAGGTTTTCTGATGACCATAGTAAAATGTATATTGAGATCATTTCCTTGTTAAAAATTACCAGTTAAACAGGTTCAAAGAGAAATAGCGTAGAAAAATGAAAGCATGA
The DNA here is from genome assembly GCF_011077185.1 of Oxyura jamaicensis. Lineage (NCBI taxonomy): Eukaryota > Metazoa > Chordata > Aves > Anseriformes > Anatidae > Oxyura > Oxyura jamaicensis. The sequence continues at coordinate 25,734,380 of NC_048893.1, forward strand.
AAACCAGCTGTAAAAGCAACATTATTTTTCACAATCCTAAATTTTTCTTTCATTCCTTTCTCTACCATGCACTATAATTCTTCAGCATCAGTGGTGTACAGGATGGGGCACTATGAAGTTTAGCAAGTGTGTTTTTAATATCTCTTCTGGGGATTCTTTTTATATCTCCTTACATCAGTAATCTTGGCAACAGTGAAAGCATGGCAACTTCTTGTTCCCTGATAAAAGGAATTGTCCTTCCCAGTGTTAGTGCTGCTACTGCAGGATACACAACAGTGAAGGAGGAGGCTATAAAACATTAACATTCCACTGGGACTAGCCAATGCTTATCTGTGAAGGCATCAGTTAATGAAAAAGTTGTTTTTTATTTCTTTAAGGAGAAATATATATATATATATATATATATATATATATATAATATATATAACAAGACGGCTGGGATAAGAAAAAAAATGAAAACCAGCTAAAGGGGTTTTAGTAGAAATGATCAAAGTGAAGAGATAAATCTAGCCTAACCGGTAGCTTTAAATGAAACAATGGATAGTTGTCAGAGTGACCAACATATGTTTAAAAGAAAAAAAAAAAAGAAAGAAAAAAAAAAAAAAGGAGAAACTGAGCAGATAAAGTATCAGGAGTTGAGAGAACAAAATGCCAAAACCATTATAGGGTATTAAAAGACAATGGGGATTTTTCAGATAGAGCCAAATCACTTCAAAGAAGAGTATATCTGTGCATGAAAAACAAAAATCCAGAAACTAGAAACTCGGATGGCTTGAAAATGTATGCCAGCATCACAGAAAGCTCTAGAAGGAGGCTGCATGAAATTAAGTCAAATTTGCCACCTACCAAACTCTTTGGCCAGTATTTCTTCTGGTACATTTTTTCCTTCTTCACATGATCCTGTTTACCTATTCTCCTATCTTCCTGTCCTTTTGTCTGCACTTATTTCTCAAATGTCCCGTATCTTGCATATTTTGTAAAAGAAAAAATCAGCCTGAGATTAATGTTATGTACTAATTGCAGCAGCTGTGTCATCTGCAATGGGCTTCAACCACTTGCAGAAAGCACCAGCTTATCTGACAACCACAGACAACTGTGAGTACTCAGGCACACTCGTGTGCTGCCTGGTAAGCATGGGTGTCACAGCTGCTCACGAAAGGGCAGGAGTAATGTCATCGAGAGTAGTGCGTGCATATGTGTAACTGGAGGCACATGGAGATGTGTCAGTTCTCACCAGTCTGGTCCTGTGGGGAGCTTCAGAGTATCCCCTGGGATAAATATAACCAAAATAGAGCACTACGCCAGGCACACATGTAAGGCTTTGCAGGTCATCTTTAACCAAATGAGTGTAAAAGACTTTAAAGGGGCGAGTTTGAAATGTAGACATTATAAAGTGTAGAAAATAATAAATCTGCATCACCCAGTGAAGCAGTATTACCTGAAAACCATGAAGCTGTTCTTATTTCCTCAGGCACAAAAGCAATTTTTGAATGTCAGGAAAGACAGGAATATCTATCAGCCTGGCACCTGGGATACTTAAACATCCATGGGATGGGGGTGGGCAGCCATCCACTGCCAAAACAAGTCCAGAGCATCTGTCTATAAACTGAGGCAACTTAGAAGACTGTCATTAATAGAACCGGTGCTCCAGTACTCTGGTTTGTCTTACTATAGAGAAAAGAACTCACAAATTCCTAAGGTAAATTGCAACTTTGGAAAGGGAATGAAGTTACTTCTTTATTGCTACTAATGGATGATACGTCAGTGTATTTTAGAAAAGGAGATGTTCTTCTTTATTAAAACACTAATGTGTCCAGCACCCTCTGAATCCTACAGTAAGATTTTCAGTTGCTCTTTTGTGATTATTACCAGTTTGCATTAAGCAGTATAATAGCTAAACTTGATTCCCATACAGATTGTTTTATTTCAAATGATAACATGCCTTATAGGGCTAAAATACTATACAAGAGAGTTGTCTGAATGTTACTGTCACCATCATGCCTTACTAATGGCATGTTTTACTTTGTATTGGTCACAGAGTTACAGTTCAGCTCCTCTTGCAGTTATGGCAAACAAGCTCTTGCACAAACTGCTTGTCCTTCAAGACAGGCTGTTCTAACAACTCAAGGGAGAATCATCATAAAACAATTGGTGGATAGGGAAAAAATGTGTCCCTGAACGGCAGTCAGCTTTCTGGACTATCACTAATCATACACATAAACAAGAGATTAGATGTTGTAAGTGGTTAATTCCCAGTTTTAGGGCTCTTAAGGATTTCCTTCAGGATGAGGATAGTTGAATCACTTATTTAAAAAATGCTGAACTGGCAAATATTCCCTCACTGTCACCGTCTGACCCATTTCTTTTTTAAACAACTCATTTCAGCTAATCAGGATCTAATGGTCTCCAAGATCTGCTGTAAAAGTTATTTGTTCCCCAGTGCTGAAATGGTTGGCTTGAGAAGCTAATTTAGTATTCAGAGGGGGTCTGAGTAGATGTGATTTTTTTCTCATAATTTTTTAATAGATGTAATTACAGTTTATATGACTTCTGAATTTTGTTAAAAGAATTCTTCTGTCCAAAATGAACCCTAGAATGTCTGAAGTGCAAGTATTAAATTTAAAAATAACATATGAAACTCATACATTTAAGCTCATGTATGATGAAAACTGCAGGAAACTCTTTTATGAGTTTCCTGTCTGCCTCTCACATCTCAACAAATAAGTGATGATGAGTTGATCATGTGAAATATTCTGCCTTAAAACCTAAAGTCAATCCTAACTAATGAACTAATTACACAAATTAAAGAGATAAACAAGAACAATTCCAAAGCGTTATTTTATAGGATATTTTAAACAAAACCAGAAAAAGACCATAAAGTAAGCCTAGGAAAAATGCATATCACTACTGATTTTGCATGAATGGAGCTCAAACACATTAATTATGATCTGCTGTGCAAAGCTCTTAAGTGGACAAAGCAAGGTTTGGTTAGATATGTAACCAGAACAAAACAATGCCAAGTCTTTCCAAAGTTTTCCCATCACTGCTACATATGCAAATCTGAATCCTTAAATGCAAGTATTTGCTGTTCTCTCTTCTAGTCCAGGAGCATTTCTGATCATAGAAAAACTTGGCTGAGTAGGTTGCTGTGAAAGGTATAAGAACTTCCCTGACACGTTTGATTGACATACAGGTCTGATAATAACTCAGTGAACATCCACAATCAACAAAATAAGGCAATTTCTCAACACAAACAGAGCACAGCACAGCACGATTTATGCTTACCAAGCTATCCACATCTATGCTTGAGTTTACTGCCCACTGCAAGGTTCCCATGATGTTCATGGCTAAAGTAAGAATAATGCCAACTCTGCCTTGTCCATCACCTGCAGAGAGAAAAATACATTCAATTTATATGCAAATAAAAAGCTAATAGAGATCATAAATTTAGTATGTATATACCATATAGTATATATAAGATACATATAACATCTTAAAATACATATTCAAATTCTCTCTTTTATTTTATGGAGAAAACATGGGTTTGTTCATTATACAGAAAGACTCACAATTTAGTCATCAAACTAAGAAAAAAATGTCGGTTTTCCAAACAAAGACAAGAACAAATAAAAAAAAAAAAAAGAAAGAAAGGAAAAAAAAACAATAACCTATTAGGTCCACAAAATAAACGAAAAGGGGAGATGAAATATTGTTTCCCTATGAATTTTAGAGGAATTAAAAGTCTCCTAGGTAACAAAATTACTGTAGATGAATATTTTCATATAGAAAGTATGTTTTTTTCTTTTCCCTTCCAAGAGTCATGAGAGCTCCCAGTACAGTAAACAGAGGATAATATTTCATACACAATACTGTATTAGATGAAATGTGCACTTTTATATAATTCCTTCTCAACACCAAAATATGATCAAGTTACATTTGGATGTTGTTAGAATAAAAAACCTCATTCACATAATCAGCAACTCCTTGTTCATCAGCTGTCATAGTGGTGAAACTATATCCAGATCCTGAACAAAAAGTTCCATGTAAAACTGCGGAAAAGGAGTATACAGTATACTGCCTGAGAATGAAGAATAAAATAATTAAAAAAAAAAAAAAACTTACATAATGAAAGCATACTGAATTAAGAATTGTACTAAAATTTATTTGTAGCTAAACCTGCTGAGTTTTTCTACAAAACTGAACTGTTCCAACACATTGGGAATTCTCAGTTCCTACTCTGCTTGCCAAAGACTGGCTACACCTGGCCCAGCCACAGACAGCATTTCAGATACAAGCAAGACAGTAAGGTATACAGACTTTCCCTTTTGTCTTATCTCATTTTGATGGATATTTTGAACGGAATTTGCAAAACTTCACATCAGGAAAAAGATCAGTGGGTGGGAATTAGAAAACTGAATGAGTACTTCTGCTATTGATGTGGTTTTAAGAGATCATTAAAACTTACCATGTCTTACCCAGACACTTGCAAAATGAGAGGAATATTAACCTTGATTTACTGAAAAACTTCAAGCTATACAGATGATAATCACCATCCGAACGTTTTGGTACACTCATGTGGTTACATTAATGTGGTTTAGAAACCACAAGATTACTTTTATAGCAATCAGAGTCAAGAAAAGAAAGTTCTGGCCCCTCAGATATTATTTGCAAACTAATCCTTTCCATGAGTCTTCTGCAACAGCAGATTGCAGACAATATTGTATAGTTTCTATTTTAAGTAAATCATATTTTCCGTTTTCTGACATACTTAAATCAGTGAGTCCAATGTATGCTGGACTATGCAATGATTTATTTCCATCAGAAGTGTCTACAGCTGAGGTATTGAGCAGAAGCAAGACTTGCATTTCAGTATTCCAGTAAAGATGAAGTTACTGTACCTGTAGTTATGATAGAGATGAATGCCACAGCACTGAAGAAGACGACAAAAATCATTTCTATCCTCATCTGGAACCAACGCAGTGTTGACAGGTAGAGGAACCAGTTTGCTGTGTGTAGGTTCAGAGCTTTGTGAAATAAGGTTTCAAAATACGGCTGCCGCCCGAAAGCTCTCAGCGTCCATAGTCCTTTTAAGCTTGTAACAAGATGTGTGAATATTGGACTCCGAGCTGTAAAGTGTTTAAATAAGAAACACCGTAAACACTCATAAGAACATACTTTTGATGTAACAAAAATACATAGCCCCGTGCTCTAACTCTCAGCAGTGTAACTATTGTCATTGCTTTAATTAATGTTAAGTAATCCTAGCACAGGATTTACAACAACAGCATCCGTGGGAAGGGGTTGAAGTTCCATTCAGTGTCTTGCCAGGAAGACACTGAACATGTCTTTTAATTTCTCATATTTGGCATGCTACTTGGGGAAACTCCTGGTCTGCTGTAAGATGTCACAAGGAAAGAAGGCTCCTCTCCAGCCAAAATGAAATCCTACAGTTCTGCAGACTCCGTCATGGGGTTTGTTGTTGTTTGCATAGCACAGCTAGATTACTTCAATGCCCTGGATTCCACTCTACTGACATGGTGGTAACTTTAAGCAGATCTTTCATGATCTGTTTAAAATGGTCAGATGGTGCTGGACCTCTGTGAACATGAAACAAATTTGAATTTATATCTGAGGAGCATCAGAGTTATGCATGAGTAAAAGTGAAGATGATCGTCAGTGTTTAAGATTCACAAATAACTAACCGAGGATCTGCCAGTTTGCTGTAAAGCCAGACCACAGTCCTGATCTGCAAACCCATGCTTCAGAATCATTTTTTCCATTTTATTGGGTACATGTTAGTCTCATAGTAGGGGGAGAGGAAGAAATTTAGTCAAATAATTTATTCAGAAATAAGAATTATTTGCAGTCATAAAAGAAATATACAGATATTGTATTTTTTTCTTATAAATAATAAAGTCTCGGGGGCACATAAAAAGCCTGACCACATTTTTTTCACGTTAAGTTTGCTATCAAAAAACTGTATGTCAGGACTTCATTTGTTTTCAGCTGCATTGGTGGTAAAGCCCAGGTTCAAATAGGTCTTCTCCATTGCTCTTTGGCAGCAGAGCACTCGGTATTGGCTGGATCAGTAGCAGCAGTGCTTTTAAGGAGATATGTGTTCTGCTTGCAGAGACAATAGCATCTTACAAGAGAAAAGGCAAAGAAGAGGTGAAAGGGTGAATCACTTCTCAATTGATTTGTTGCAGATTTAGGAGTCTACCAATTTTGCTGCTCATACCTTCAGATTCCAGTTGTTTCAGCTGCTGAGAAGTGTGGATGAAGTATGCCCTTAACACAATAAAGGTTGCTATCACAGGCACTGATGCCAGGAAGATGTAGGGTTGTAATATTGAGACTACTGTTATAGCGCCAATCACAATCAGTATTAACTGTAGAATGAAAGAAAAATACTATTGATATAGTAAACTTGTCATTTGATAGACTAGAGATTGATGATGAATCTCCTTCCCATGGCAACTATGTATTGTTTTGAGAACCATAAAATGCTAACCTAAGTACAACTTGCAGCTGAGAACAAGCCTCTGTGAAAAGATCATGAGTAACTGAGACCAGATCTATGACCTAGAGGAATGGCTGTCATCTTTTCTAATACACAGTAGAAATGTTTTCTGTAGTACAACCAGTATCTCAGACTTCTGAATTATGAAGCCACTCTCACACACAAAACAAAACAAACAAAACAACAAAACACAAACAAACAAAAAACCAACTCTGCACTCAGTCTCCAGTTCAAATTGTAAGAATGATACTTGCTGTATCTGCAGCCACCTCCCAAGCCTACTGAAGCTGACCCTGTCTTTCCTAGGCTAGGTGAGCTAGATTGTCAGAAACTGAGACCCGGTCTCCTGCAGATTCTGGGACAATCACTTTCTCTGAGAATTAGAAAAAATGGGAAATAGTACATCAGCACCTGTTCCAGGGACTGTTACCTACGTATGAAACTAGTGATTATAGTCATTCTGTTCAGAAGACAGGAGATAAGTCATAAGAGAACTTGTGGTATGAAAAATTTCTTAGGAGGGAAAACAAACAAACAAACAAACATGTTTTAAGGAGGTAGAAGACTCAAAGAGAAAAAAAAAAAAAAATCCTTCCAGAGTTAATCTATTTAACCCACCAGAAAATACTACCATTCTCCTAAGACCTCATCCTCAGTAGCTCTAGAGAGATTTAGCTAAATCAGGTCTTGATCTTTACTCTGGAAGCATCTTAAGCACTAGGGCTGTTTCTGTCTTATACTTGAATTGGTGAAAAACAGATACATCCACGTGTGCAGAATAGCAAAGGTCTGCTTTATATGAGTGTTACCTTTCACACTAAACAACTACTTCAGTCTGCAAGCTTATCATCTGAAAACAACTGCAAATGGACAATTTTGACAAAGATGAATATCACATTGAAACATCACTGTACCTGACCAGCTCACAGAACCACAGCATGGCTGAGATTGGCAGGGACCTCCGGAGCCTACGTGCTCCAACCCCTGCTCAAGCAGACACCCAGAGCTGGCTGCACAGGACCATGTCCAGGTGGCTTTTGAAGATGTCCAAGAAGGGCAGCCTGTGCCAGTGCTCAGTCACCCACACAGCACAGCAGTGCTTCCTGATGTTCAGAGGGATTCCCCCCCCCCCCCCCCAGTGTGCCAATTTGTGCCCATTGCCTCAGCAAAGAAATAGATGGAAAACAAAGCTAATTTCATATTAAGAAGAAAATTGCAGTTTTTAGTTTAGCTATTACATCTACATGATTTCAAGGAAATATTTGAATTTTCAGTATTCCAAGTTTGATGCCTTTCACAGACAAGCTACTGTTCAGTGTTATGAATGTTTCAGAAATCCTACTCTCTCTTTTCATCAGAAATATAATCAATACAATTGTAGCACTGATCGTTCATGAAAAAAAAAAAAACAATAACAACAACAAATTTACTGTAACAAATGAAGTAGTACAGATATCTTTCATTATTTTCCCCATTTCTCTTAAAAGAATGCTGACACACATGAGTCGCACATGCACAGGCTGTATAGCTCTGGTCTGTAGCAACTCAAGAATGGATTTATGCTTACTCATTATTTCAAACTGCAGAATTTAGTACCTCTTGTATCCTTCATTATTAAGAAGAGAATGACTTATTCAAATGATATCAGCCCAATTTTACAGCTCTCAAGTTACGTGAGATCTGAGTCACACGGTGGCTGTTTTAGTTCCCCTTTCCATCATTTACTCAAGTTTTGCAAAGACCACCATGTTGTCATATAGTTATCACTACCAGCCCAACAGTTATTTCATGAAAAGGTTGAATATGAAAACAAGTGCTTTTATAGATAAGTATGAAGTCAATCAAAAGTTGCCATTTGCTCTAAAAAAGCACTAACACAATAAAATAAAATAAAATAAAATAAAATAAAATAAAATAAAATAAAATAAAATAAAATAAAATAAAATAAAATAAAA
>NC_048893.1:25742864-26034527 GCF_011077185.1 Oxyura jamaicensis
AATAAAATAAAATAAAATAAAATAAAATAAAATAAAATAAAATAAAAATCAAGCTGGCTGCATTAGTGTACACCCAGGGCAGGCCAGCAGAGAGTTAATGTGGACCAAGAACCACAGCGCTGTGCTGTAGCGAGCCTAGAGGTTGAGTTTTCAGGACTGGGATGGAGGCCAGACCAGGAGACACGTTCCAGTGCTTCCTCTGTGTCATCGTTTTGGAAAACACAGCTGGTGGTAGAGACAGAAATTCAGCCAGCATTCAGAGTGGCAATGACTGCAGCAGCCAAACTGGTTAACCAATGGTGGTTTATTAATTTAGGGGAAACAGTCAAGACCATAGCTATCAATGCCCAGTGACTTCACTATGATTTTCTGAGTGAGTCTCAAAACTTATTTTATATTATATACATATATATGAAATATATATATGATATATATGATATATATATATATGTATAAACCCTATGGAATTGGTATGGAATACCAATGTATGCTAGCAGCATCTCATATGAATGACTACCAAAAAATTATGAGCCCCTTGTTAGAAGACCCCTCCTGTCTTCTACCTGCACTGGTAGAAGACAGATAGATGTTTAAGCTGGTTGCAATGCTACTGCAGCCATTAGCTGGTTATACTTCATACCCCAAATGTATGGAAGCAGGCCAGATGGCTGTCAGAGAAAACATCACACATGCTCTCTCTTGCAATTGATGTAAAATTTACTAAGTTTTCTTCCTTTCTGCATAGCTGGGTGTATCTCAGTGACTGAAGAGAAATCCTGGGGCCTCATTTATCCTGGAGGAAGAACCATGCTCTGTAAAAGGAGATGTCTAATGCCCACAAAAGTCCTATGAAAAAAATGCATCATGACATCCACTGCTGCAACAAAGAAGGAGGCAGTGTCATTACACATGAGAGTCATGTGAGTCATCGCATTCTCATAGAAGAGGGAATGAGAACCAACTCTAAAATTTTGTGTCAAATTCTTGGGAAAAGCTCAGAAGTCATTTGCGTATCTCAATGACAAATTTAAGCTACCATAAACTGAAGGCTAACAGACAGCAAGTTTCCATCTCTATCAAACTTGGATTTGGGCATCCCAGTAGACTTAGAAGTTACTTTTTTTTTCTGTAGATCTCTGCACCTGGGAAGGAATAGCCACAAGCCACAGTACAAGTCAGAGACTGACTTTTCCCAGAAGGTTCTGTGGGTCCTGCTGACCCTGAGCCAGCAATGCATCCCTGCAGCAAAGAAGGCCACATTGCCTGAAAGTCAAGGAAAGTGATCTCCCCCTTCTCTTCAGCACTGGTGAGACAGTAACTGGAGAGGTCTCTCCAGTATGAGAAATATAAACATACTGGATTGTGTCCAGTGAAAAATCATGAAGATGATAGAGGACTGGAACATCTCACATATGAGGACAGACTGAGAGACCTGGCATTGTTTAACTTCAAGTAGGGAAGGCTCAGAGGGATTTTAGCAGTTTGTATAAATACCTAATGGTATTTAATCTCTATTTATATATATAAAAAATCTTATAAATATATTTATAATTTATATTTATTTAAATGTCATCAGGTATTTGGAGTGGAGTAGAGAAAACAGAGCCAGACTTTTCTCAGTGTCACCCATTGAAAGGACAAGAGGCAATGGGCACTAGTCAAAATTTACAAAATTCCACTTAAACATAAGAAAAACTTTTTTACTGTGGGATGGTCAAACACTGGATCAAGTCACTCAGAGAAACTGTGGAGTCTCCACCCTTGTGGATATACAAAATCCAGTATGGCTGCAGTTGGCCCTGCTTTGAGCAGAAGGATTGAACAGGTCCCAGGCCCTAGGTCCATAGTTCACCATCAACATCAACCATTCCGTGACTCTGTGATAATCAGCTTATAAAGAGAAAGTCATACATGTAACTTCTCTGTATCTTTCGGATTAATCTGACATTGTTTATTGCAGTGTCCCTGGAAGTCTGAAGCTGCCAAACAAGTCTGAATCTACAGAGGTCTAACAGAAATATCTTAGGAGGGGATGACTAGTTAAAAAGTGTTCAAGACAGTGGGTAGGTTCAATGATCTTCTCCAGAAGGACGTGGGAAAACAAGCTGGCTTATGGTGCATATCCAATAACCTCTTCAGTTGAGACTTAGGAGACAGAAGTGAGACCTTAGACTATAGGTTAGCTTCTGAAAGGCATCAGAAAGGAAAAGCCAAATCTAGTGATTTTCCTTGTCATTGAAACCTGACAAACTAGTCAGGGTTTGACACAGAGACAGGCTAACAAAAATAAGCTTCAAATATCTCCTCCATGACAGATCCAAAACACCAGAAACAAAAAAGCCACAGCAGAAAAGACAGCAGTGAATCCTGATCACACTGAAGATGACATCAACAACTCAGAAAAGGGCTCAAAGTCTGTGTATACTGATTCAGCAAAGCATCATGACTTCAAGAGGGCACAAAGTAGTGCTCTAATTTTCTTGAACCTCTTAAGGTGGAGTTGCACTGTCCTCTCTAAAATCACAAGGCAATTACTAACAAAGATACAGGGAAAGAGATTTGTTTTTGAACTGACCATCATGTTGGTAAGGACTGTAAATCAGAGCAAACTCATGAATGGAGACAAGCAGACTGCAGCACAGTGTTTGTGATAAATAAATCTGACTTGCATATTTCCTACATAAATGTAGAGAAGAACAGAAGTGCCATGGTTACTTTTCATTTTATTTTAAAAATGTTCCAGGAACCAGCTCTATTTGAAGAAAAGCTGGTGTTGTAGCATTAGTGCTGCAACACTGCTGAGGGATGCTGGTATCCATACAGGGCCAGAGAGTCTCATAGGACTGGGAGCAAACAATGGCAGCCTCCTGGAAAAGCACTGGAATTGTCTCTGTCTGTATTTCATCAGTGTTCTCTTCAGAGCGAATGATTTGGAAGGCCATTCAAAACTCATTGAGATCCTACAATGCATGGAGTTTCCCAGGAGTTATGCTGGAAACAAGCCTTTCCAAAAAAAAAAAAAAAAAAAAAAAAAAGACAAAGTCTGCAGTTCTACAACTCTTAAGACATAAACTTCTTCCAAAAAATTCCTCCTCCTAAAATTCCTCCTCCTAAACCACACATAGCTCGCCCGTGCCTTGCAGACTCAGCTTAAATCACAGAGACAAAGGAAGAAGAAAAAAGGGGGAAGAAGGAAAAAGGGAAAAAAGGGAAAATGGTAAAAAAGAAAAAAAAAAGTGAAAGAAAAAAGGATAGAAAAGAGGAAAAAAGAGAAAAAAAGGAGAAAAAAGAAAAGAACAATGAAACAAGAAAGAAGAAAGGGGAAAAGGAAAAACATAACTGCTCAACTGAGAGTTGAAAACATATTATCATGGGTGAAACTTCCACATAAAGCAGGCCAGGAAGAGTTTCCACAGAAGATAAGAGAACAGAAAAAAATAAAAATACATTCAAGCAAGACAAAAGGTAAATTAATTTTGATGCTACCTAACTGGGAACAGAAGAGATAGGAGGGTAATGTCATGAAAATGACTGGATGTAATCAAAAGATAGCATTAAAAATATTAATTTTGAATAAAGATAACTGAAAGAAACCAAGGAATGCCCTTTACATCTTTGGAGCTGAATGTGGGCAGCAGCAGGAGTACTTGTACTGAAGAGAAATGCAAGGCAAAAATGTTTCTGAGCCTGAGTACTTACAAGTGGTTTGCACAAACAGTGGAGGTAGACAATGGGCAAGAACTCAAAAAAAGAAGCATTGAAGTTGACTAAAAGGTAAGGAGCTATGCAAACAGAAATACAGGCTGAAAGAAAGAGAATGTTGGGATTTGATTCTGGTTGTTAGTTCTTATTAATATGATTAAATGATATATCATATCATTATTAAAATAATAATATTTGTTTCCCATGATTTACAAATGAAACTTTATAGTGATATGAGAGCAAAATCTAGAACTTTTGTTCTACAAACCTGAATGAGGTCAAATACTGTCAGTGGAAGTAAATCATCCAGTATCGCTGTATCTTTTGAGAATCTGTTAAGTATACCACCTATGGATAAAGAAAAAATTAAAGTAAAAAAGTAAATAAAACATTTTTAACACTCCTTAAAACTCCTACTTTAACCAAAAAAAAAAAAAAAAAAGTAATTTTATTTTAGTTTTCTGAATAAAAAATACTAAGGGTAAATACAAGATTTATATTCTAGTATAAGCAACTTCATTCCAGGTTAATGGAGCTACATCATGAATGAATTTGGTTTCACAACTTCTGTTTTAGCTCTTCAAACCTCAGAAAAACTCCAGGAAAACATAATAAAAATGAAGAAACAAAATTAAACAGGACAGAAACAGAGACACAGGCATAAGGTCTGTACCTCTTATGCAGCAGACTTTGATGATGCACAGATAATCTGTACATCAGCATTTGTATGAGTTTGTACACCATTAGTTTCTGAGTGGAATTATTGTGTTAATCACCAAATAACAACAGAATTAAGAATATAATGGGAAAATGAAGAAGAAACCCTGTGTTGCGTTGCCATTTACCAATGCTCCTTGTAATCTAGTGTGCACCAGTAAGTGCATACTAGTATGGGAAAGGAATTTCACATACAGCAGCAGACGAAACTTGTTGCGCCAGTTATATAATGAACTCTGTATCAACTCCAGAGCCAAATTTGAATATGAATACCATTATTCACACTAACTGATATTTTATGTCATTTTAGTAGGACTACTCACGAAATACAGCACTATTTATCATCCACATCTGACTCCTTGTCACTCACCATAGAGCTGACTATATCCTTTCCATCACAGTTTTAGACAAAGGCTATTCATTAGAACCTCTTCTGATTTTATTGTCTAAGAGATTTAACAGTGCATTTTCTACTTATACGCCAACTTAGAAGGTGATATTTCAGAATGAGAACTGACAACTGAAATATGCCATACTTAAAGTGCAACTAAAGCTCATTAGAAGATTCACAAATACTTTATGTAGCAAACTTTTACCATTTAGCTTGACTGACAATATAAATGGAAAGCAATGGTATCCATTAACAGAATAAAAAACTGTTTAATTAAAATAAAACCCATACATGAGTCAATCAACTCCCATTCTAGTTACCTGCTTTCAAAGAGTTGAATGCTGACATAGGTGCATGGAGAACTGCATGCACCATCTTCTGATGAAGAGTTTTAGACACTGTTATAAGTGTATGCACAAGGGGCAAGCCTCTGATGACTCCCATTGCCAGAAAGCTGTCTGCAACTCCCGCATAAATATAAATCATGTAGTAGCTGCTAGTGTTGGTGACGATCACAGGGGGATTGTCACTGGTAGTGTTTTCTGGTTGTGTTGTATTTACTCTTTGAGCTGTGCTGTGTGATGGAAATAAGAAATAAATGTATTATCAGAAATTGCAAGTTTATTTCTTTTATTTTCTCTAATAAACTGCAATGTTTTTAAACATTTGTTTATTTTTTTTAAATAATTTTAATGATTAGCTATGTGGTTTTCCATAATTTTTAGTATCCTGTATATATACAACATAAATCCTGATCTACCTCAAATGCCAATAAGGCAAAGTTACTGTGTGTGTGTTCAGGTGCCAAGGCAATATGTGCCATATTCTTTGCTTCAGACATCTTTGGTGATGCTGGTGCATTTGTAATAATTTCTAAAATTAACTGTTGTGCAATCAAGTGTTTTTACAAAGATAAAAATTAAGCCATAGGTCTATGACTATGAATCCTCCAATAGTTTTCTCCAAACCACTGTGAAAATATACGGACTCTACATCTATTGCCCATTTAATCACTCACAGAACTTCTGTTAATGAAGAAAAAAAAAATAGCTTCAATGCTGAAAAAGGTGAATTATTATGAAATTAAAATGTTTTAGGTGTCCTATAAAAATTAAATGCCTTAGTGACTTATTCTAAGGGGACATCAGCAAAAATTCCCCCTCAAATCAGAACTCAATCACCATGCTTCCTATGATCCATACAGACTTAGTGCTGCAGACTAAAATACGGATCAAAATCATTAACCCAGGAGAAGCCGTACTGTTGCTCAACATGTTTTAACCTTCATCTGCTTGACCCTGCAGCTTCTGGGAATTTTCATAATTGACCAGACGAAATTATATGAAGAGGGTCTTGTAGAAACTGTTCACTTCAAATATTCCTAAACAAATATCTCATACTGCACCACTGAAAGACAGTGATGAACCACAACATATTCAGGAATGTCAAGGTCAGACATCTGTAGAGTGAGCTGACTCAGGAATTGTTTTGTGTGCATTGTCATGTGTCCAGTAAGAAGGCACAAACCATTTAATTGTTAGCAGTTAATGAAGTACCAGCTTAAGATACCATCTACATAAGGTATTTTGATCACCCATTTATGAACTACTTTATTGAATATAAGCTAGTGCCTACCCACATGAACCTCTGGCAGAATGTATTAACTATTTATGGTAAAAAGCAATGTAAAGGAGTCCCCAGTCCCTCATTAAATGATCATAACTACTCACATTTTAAAATGCCATAACATAAAAAGAGAAGCAACCACCTGTAATGAGAGAAAACAGAGTCAATTTTTTGTCTTGTCACATTATGTTCTCCTCACTTACCTGTTTTCATTAACATTACAATTATTTGTAGAAAGAGAATTAGAAATGGATGGAAATCAAACTTTCCTGAAGCAAAAACCTTGTCATATCTGGTCCTCCCTCCACAGAAACCATTTAGCGCACCCCATCAGCAAAGTTACACTTAAACTTTTATTACAATCTGGCTCTCAGGTGGCTAAATATTCCCTTATTGTTTTTTACCATACTATTAACAAAGGCTTGCTAATGCATTCCTGATGACAAGGAACATTCAGTGTAAGCTTTAAGATATTTTAAGTTTTGAAGACTAATGTTTCTTGATAGCCCAAAAAGAGCATGTCTCTTTCCCAATGTCTTCGAAGCAGCTATTCAAATATGAACATCAAACTCTTGCATTTCAACTCTTGCATTGCTGTTCTTGCCAGCTGATACCTAAGTTTGATAAATCTATTTGTCTGATCTTGTTTGATTGCTGGTTTTACAAAATTCTACACATAAACTGTTTTAGTGGATTTTTTTGTTGTTGTTATTTTTGGTTGGTTGGTTGGTTTGTGTTGTATGTTTGTTTGTTTGTTTGTTTAATGTGGAATTCAGCTCTTTTTATTGTGAGATGCTTGAGTACCCAACAGAAGTTTATTTTATAACACATTTTCTTGCCTGTCCACCAAGCCAGTGGAGATCTTCATCGAGGCCACTACATTTCAGTCTGGCTCTTTTTCTCCCTATGATTTCTTTTCTAAGAGTCTAAATGTGATTTCTAGGAGCCTCTAAGCATATATTTTATGGCAGTGGTACAGGAATGTGTTATGATAATACCTCAGCACATAATTAACATCTTCAGCTTGGAAACTACTAACTTTTGCAGGTCTTATAGTAAAGATTAAAGAGTAAGACCATGATAGCCTAAATTTAAATATTGCTTTTACTTAAGCAATAGTCACACTGTGGAGTTTAACTTAGAATGGATACAATTTTTGTCATCAGATTTGTTCTTCAATTACAAGTTGAGGCTTTTAAATTATTTTAAAAGGTTTTAGTCTAGTTTCAAAGCAAAAATCTGTAATTGATATTGGAAATGTGCACCAAATATAGAGATATAAATCTGACGTACCTTAAAGTTAAAACTTCCTTTACCCCTTTACTCACATTTAGTTTTGCTGTTGTAGATTTATACTGCCATTTTCCACTACCATGAAAATAAAGCTGATGTGATAAGAACAGCTACACATTGAAATGCTCAATCTTGCTTTTGGAGATGGTTTAAAAATTTGGGATCTCAAACTAGACACAAGCTCCAGGCTCTATTTCTGGTCCAGAAGAATAATTTAGTCATCCAGAACACAACTTTTGTGTAAAATTAGAATATCATGTTCTCCAGGCATGGCAATACTAGAAGTTTGAATGCCAACTGAGAATTGTGAAAAACCCTACACTGACACAATCAGCCAGATACTACTCCTATGTTCCTAGTGGATTCTTCTTCCAATTTATGTTGAAATATGTCAAGAGAAATATATTTTATAAATTGGCATATGAATGCAATCCCATTAATCTCACAGTCTTTCCTCTTAAATTTGTATCATCCCTTAGGAAAACAAACAAACAAACAAACAAAAAAAGATTTAAAAAAAATACAAAAAAAAAAAAACTGATTCAGGATATTAATCATAAAATAGGACACTATAAGATTATGTAGATATGTTAAAAGTCTTTCCTAAATTGAGACAAGACAAAAAGCAAGAAACTTCCATTACATGGAAAATAGACACCCTTGCACGATCAGGCATATGATTAGGCAGAAGTTCTGCAGCATATGTTCTGACAGTGCTTTCCACTGTACTTGGAAAAGGTTTTGTCTGCACACTACAGGAACATCTTATCCATCTTTAAATGCCATCACAGGCATTCTCACTCCCCACTCTTCTTCCACTAGGAGAAAAGCTAATAACTCATTTTAGAAAGCAATCCTCCAGCATTTATGTATGCGTTCTTTAACAGTTTTCTAGTACTTATTGTTGTTAACCTCCCAGGGCTCTGCAAAGATATCTTTTAATGGAAAATGGGAAATTATTCACATGTGGACAAAAGACCTGCTCAGGACAACAAGTCTTATTTATGGTACCACTCAGCAAGTTATTTGAATTGGTGGGTCTGCTGTTACCATATACTAATCACTATTGCTGGTGAGCAGTGCTCAACTAAACAGCAGAAAAATGATATCCAAAAATATCACTTTAACAGCAGTTGACACAAAGTAATGCATACATGAGCTAATGTCTTGATGGTTTATCCCTTTATATTTCTATCACAACATAATTTGAACAAACATTGTAGTAAAATGACAGCAGGATATTTTCTTACCTCAAGTAAGAAGATGGCCACACACAAAATTAGTACAAAAATCAAGCTTTTGTGGGTGGTAATGTATCTGAAATAAGTATTCCATGTGGTAACAGTACCCATACTTTCAGCATCATCACTAAAGCATTCCTGGCAAAGAATTGATAAGATTGTAGTTAGAATGATAATAGTATCCGCATATGAGAAATACTGACACATGAATGTCATCGTTCTTTCTGCTAACTCACGACTGCTGTCATTCCCTCTGCTGACTGACTCCAAATAATTGAGCTGTAGCATTCAGGCTACAGGCTGAGAGAATTGACATTACTTAGCCTAGAGAAGAGAAGGCTCCGGGGCTATCTTATGGTGGCCTTCCAGTACCAAGAGGGGGACCTACAAGAAAGATGGGGAAGGACTCTTTATCAGTGAGTGCAGTGACAGTAGAACAGGAATAGTTATAAGACGGTAGGTTTAGGTTAAATATAAGGAAGAAATTCTTTACTATGAAGGTGCTGAGGCACTGGAACACCTGCCCAGAGAAGCTGTGGGTGCCCCTTCCCTGGAGGTGTTCAAGGCCAGGTTGGATGGGGCTTTGGGCAACCTGGTCTGGTGGTAGGGGATTGGAACTGGGTGGTCTTTAAGGTCCCTTCCAACACAAACCATTCTATTATTCAAATTGGATGATAATGGCTAGACGGGAAGGTACTAACTGGTTGAATCATCTTTGCTATAACAACACAGTTTGCAGATAATTTGAAATTTTCAGACAGCACTGAAAGAAACAACCAAAATTTGTCCAGCATTTCTAGAATCAGGTAATAATTAATCAGTAGCTACTTTCTTTCAATGTATTTTGAAACATAGATTATTAATGTGCTGTTAGAATACATTCATAAATAATTTCAGGTACTTCATTCTGTGGAGACCAATAAAGGAATAGAAAAGATGGGCAGTGCTTCAGCAAATGATGAATTTACGAATTTTTTTCTAGACTCTTTTCCACACAGGAAACTACTTTAGAAAAAATTCCTATCCTGTGAAAATTGTTGTTTTTTTAAAATAAATTGGGGGCAGTGGGGGATATTTTAGAAAGGAAAGTAGTTCATCATGTAAAATTGATAACTATAAGAAAAAGGAATATTCACCCAGTTACTGTTATAAAATGCAAGCTTAACTGCATATTTTCCGGAATGTTCATAAAAACAGAGTAAAAAACAGTTTACTCCTCTATTTATTATCCATATCAGAACATGAGCTAAGCATTTCAAATTTGATCAAATTCTAGTTTTAAAAACTGGGCTAGTACTTCAAACATATATATTTTTTTCATGGCTTTTGACATTTAAAATGTCAATTGTACATAAATGTTTTAAAATAACATTCTCCAGTGTTGCAGTTTCAAATTGTAGTGCAAATGATCCTAAGGTGAGATTTATGTCTATGAGAATCAAATATTCTCTACTTAAAGCTTCTACAGACTGTATTCAAGAACTATTAAAAAAAAAAAATGTGAGGATTCCAAGGATTTCAATATTTGAGATTTAAAAATAATAATAATAATAAAAAAAACACAGATATTGCAAAAAGGTATTCCACAGAGAAATACTGCATTAGGAATGATACAGTCAGGCAGAAAAAGATATGAGGAATATATGGCACAAAATTATCACTATATAAAAAAAAAAAAAAGAAAAAAAAAAAAGATAAATGTAAATCAACACACACCTTCAAATCCTCTTCATTAATTTCATCAGTTATGTCCAAGATGCTGTCTCGAGACAAGCGCCTGGTGTACATGTCTATTTCAGAAGACAGGTTTGTCTGAGGCACCATGGACATTTTCCGAAATGTTGTACTCCCCTTTTTGGAAAAGTGTGACCCCTGATTCACAGTGGTTCCTGTCATCAGGTTTAACACAGATTGCCTCCTCCGAGCTTGCAGCATATGGTCAGTGTTTAACATGTTACTCCGAGGCAGACCCAGGTCTCCCTGTTCCAAGTCCAGTACCAGTGAGATCCTCCTTTCTAGTGGGTCGTTGTGGCCATCTTCCATTCCATTGACCTGTGTCCCATTCTTCTGCATTATTGAGAATTTCCTGCCTGCATTAAGAGGGTTAATAATTATGGAGTTCTTCCTTTTGTCATTAAAATCTGATGTTTGTTTAAAAGATTGCTTTTTTACTTCATTTCGTGGTCCCATGCCTTCTCCTTCAATGGAAAATCGGCGTAGAGTCTCAGTTATAATTGAATTTCTTCTCTCTGCACTGAATTGATCAAAAGAATCAAATCCCATCAGCTCTGAGCTAAAGTCTGGCCGTTGACCCTGAAGTTCAGAAAATGTTCCATAGAAATAGCAGCTTCCCTCATGTAAGATCAATATTTTGTCAGCAGTCTTCAAATGTTCCAGTTTTGAGGTAACCAAGATCCTAGTTTTATTTGCCATCAATTTGCACACACAGCTATAAAAAAGGGAAAGTGTTAAAAATTATATTTTTCTCTTCATGATTAGACATTGCTTTTATCCCTTCCATTTTTGATCCATCCCTCCCTCCCAGTATGAATGGTCTTGGGTGCTTCCTCAAATTACAGAGGAGGTGGTAAGTGTGAGATGTGTTAAGGGTGAGCACATTAATGCAGAAGCCAAAAAAAGGGGGGAAAAAACACAGTTCAACATGAAAATGAAATATATATTTTTTCATCTTAGGGTAAATTAGATCTGTTAGCTTGTAGTGGGTTTACGTGGCAAGGTTTTGGTAGCAGGGGGCCATAGGGGTGGCTTTTGTGAGAAGGATCTAGAAGCTGCTCCATGTTTAGTAAGGGCCCCACTGCTGACCAGAGCTGAGCCAATAAGTGATGGTGTTTTGTGCCTCTGTGAGAGCATATTTAAGACAGAAAAAAAAAAAAAAAAAAAAAAAGCTGCGCCACACAACAGCTGGGAGAGTGAGAGGAGTGAGGAACAGCCTTGCAGGCACCAAGGTCAGTGAAGAAGGAGGGGGAGAGGTGCTCCAGGCGCTGGAGCAGAAGTCCCCTGCAGCCTGTGGTGAGGACCATGGTGAAGCAGGATGTCCCCCTGCAGCCCATGGAGTACCACGGTGGAGCAGGGTTCCACTCTGCAGCACATGGAGGAGACCACGGTGGAGCAGGTGGACCTGCACTGATGGAGACTGTGGCCTGTGGAAGACCCCTGCCAGAGCGGATTCTGGGCCGGATCCGTAGATCGTGGAGAGGAGACCACGTAGGAGCAGGTGACCTGGCAGGAGCTGCTGCCCATGGGGGACCCAGGTTGGAGCAGTTTGCTCCCAAGAGATGGACCCTGTGGTATGGACCCATATCTGAAGCAGTTCTTGAAGAGCTGCTGCCTGTGGGCAGCCCACGCCGGATCAGTTCAGCAAGGACTGCATCCCCCCACAGCACAGGGGACGAGAGTGACCAAGAAGGAGCAGCAGAGAAGAAGCGCTATAGACTGACCGTAACTCCCATTCCCCCATTCCCCTGCACCGCTCGGGGGGAGGAGGTGGAAGAGGGTGGATGGGGGGGGGGGGGGGGGGGAGGTGTTTTTGGTTTCTTTCCTTTGTTTCTCACTTCTCTAACTTGTTAGTAATAGGTAATAACTCTTACTATCTCCCTATGCAGAGTCTGTTTTGCCCGTCATGATAATTACTGCGCAATGTCCCTGTCCCCAAGGATGTCTCAACCCTTGAGCCCTTTTCATCGTATCTTCTCCCCATTCCTCTGTGAGGAGAGCGGTTGTGGTGGAGCTCGGCCACCCACCCAAGTAAAACCACCACACAGCTCAATTTCAAATCTTCAAATTTTTGGTGGCAGAAAACTTTATGGATGGCAGTACATGTCCTTACTGTTTTGAACTACACCAACAGGACAAGCCAGAAGGACAACTTGCTGTTATCCACTTGGTCAGTGGGCACTTTCAGGTGACCAGTCTTTCAGCAATAGAAAAAATTTTTGACAAAATACAGATTTTTGTAAAAATGTATACTGAGACAAGTATTTTAAAAAGAAAGATTTTCTGGTACACAGGCACTCCAGACTTAAAGCTACATGCTCTGGAATTAATAAATTATAGCAGGTTCAATATATTGTGACTGAGCAATAGAGTTTGCACCTGGCCTAGGCC
Organism: Oxyura jamaicensis; assembly: GCF_011077185.1. Classification (NCBI taxonomy): domain Eukaryota; kingdom Metazoa; phylum Chordata; class Aves; order Anseriformes; family Anatidae; genus Oxyura; species Oxyura jamaicensis. The sequence goes on from NC_048893.1 coordinate 25,755,960, forward strand.
TGTTCTGTGCAGTACACTGTCTTAATGGTTTTTGTACATAAAATAGTCACCCACAAGAATTCTTGAAAATAACATGCCCAAAAGCTATCATTTTGATCACTGCAAGATTTTGGTATTGTTATTAAATTCTGTACCAATTAGAGGCAGATTTCTGTTCTTGGTTTTACATCGTGCCACTTGATGGAATTTTTAAGCACAGCTTTCAAAATATACAGTACCTTTCAAATATTTCTTTTTCTGTAAAAATGTCTAAATATCCAAAAGGAGAATCCATGAGATACAAATCAGCATCTTTGTACACTGCTCTGAAAAAAGGAAATGGAAATGAAATTAAATTTCACAAATCTTATAGATTTACATAAATATAATTTAAAATGAGTGCCTTTATAACTCTGCCTCAAAAAGACTTTTCTATAGTATCAATATGGATTCAGAATTCAACATTTAATATGCTTATAAGACACTTTTCAATAAAACCTTTCCTTGTTGCAGACTACATTTCGGACTAAATTTTTTGTTAATTTCAGTGCAAATGAAGCAATATAGTTATTTCTGTGTAGGCTATTCTATAGATCTGCTTAATGCCTGAATCTGACATTCCCCCTAGGTGTACAATGAACATTTAAATGGGAATTTAATATCTACTGTAATGTCTTCTGAGGCCTGAGTGAATATTACACATATGTAAATAAATACTTGAAAAGACTTAGGTGCTGGGACTTAGTTTTAAATGTACTTTGAAAAAACTGGTGAGCCAAGACAAGTGTATTAACAAGCCAGAACCTTGCAAGCATTATCTTAAATGGGACTGTACAGTATTTCGAATTCAGAACATGAAAAATTATTTGTAGCCTTAGTCCCTTAAGTTGCATGTACCTGGACATGGCTCATTGAGATCTAAACCTGTGGTTAAGAGGGTTTTTTATAGATCAATTTCAACAGCAGTCCAAAAAAGACCCCTTGCCTTCCTCCATCAGCATGAAAATTGTGTTGTGATATGAATCAGGGTATAATTAGTAAAGAAAATTTGGACAAGCATTTCGATACTTTTTAAAGTACCTTCTAAGTGAGTTTTAAAAACATTGTGTTAAACAATGTGAAAATATGTAACCACCAGGAGAAACAACCCTCAATAACAGTAATTATATTAATAAGCCAAGCAACTTTATCAAAAAATCTTCTCTTGTACTTGATTTCAGTGACCATACATTATGATGAAGTGGCTGCACAACAACAAAAAGTTCGTATTGTTCTTGGCATTTTTATTTGTAAAAAGTTTTCAGTTTGTTTCCTGGAATAATGGTAGCACCCCGATTATGGCTATAATTTGTATGGTGGACTTATTAGCCACATATGACTGATTTTAGGGTGCTGGTCCAGTGAGATAACTTAAACCTAGTGCATGCACTGTGTTTTTCATGGGCCTTTCTTTCTCCCTGTTGCAGCTGCAGGCACCGATGATGCTTCACTAGAAGACTGCCCTCAGGCAAGCTGCATCTGCTTCTCATGATGGATGGTTGATGGCACTTCTAGAAGAGATTCTGTTTTAATATGACTTTGCATAGATTATACCAGATGCATGGATGCAGGCAGCCCAAGCAAATAATTTCCACTTTATCTCCAATGCAGATTGGTACAACCCAGGGCTGTAATCCTGAATTTTCTACTCTGTCTTTCATAAGCCTTCATCTGCAGCCCATGTACCTGCACACCTTGATGTATGGTGAGTTTAGACTAGAGCACAAACTAAATTCAGAGCAGATACAGCTACTGCCTCTGATACATTTAATAGTTTATAAAATAATTATTAAATAGCTGCCAATGTATACATAATATCAATTGTATAACACTCCAGTAAATGAGCTGTGATCATCTGAAAAGCAACATACAGGATTACTCATAGAATCTGGGATATATTTCATGTAAATTTTGGATGAAAATCTGAATGAATTTTGATTGTTTTTTTTTTGTTGTTATTGTTGTTTTGGTGTTCTCTGAAATCTTTACCTGCTCCTCCCCTTTCTCTCTTGTCTTACCACATAAACCAGAAACAGCCATATCCCTTTTCCTCTCTCACAAATCCACTATTAAGATACACACTGAGAGCCTCCCTGGTTTAATGAATTCATTTTTAGTCTTACACAGGCACGCACATCTTTCATGGGATGCCAGCATGGATCACCATAATTGATTTTACCTCTGCCAAGCATTTCTGAGCATGGGAACCAGCCCAACTTGCATTTGGCACAGAAATAAATGGGACCGTTTACAAATTAGAGCTATCATTAGTGGATTTTTGACAACAGCTAAGTGAACCAATAGAAACACAGCTAATTTATAAGAAAAACACCTATGCTATTCTTCTGTATGGCTTCAAAATTATTTACTAACTTTGAAAAGCCCAACAGACAAGGCTAGACAATTACTCATAGGTACCAACTAATGATTGTCTTCCACTTCTTCGTATGGAAAAAAAAAAGTCCTGAACTCGTAGCAACACATTTTAAAATGTGTCATTGTTTACTTTTTTGTTAACTACAGACAGAGAATATGTCATTAATTGATATAGAGACTGCATTGTGTAAGTGACATAGCAGGGAAAGTTCCTGGAATACTACTTTATTTGTACATTTGCATGACAAGTTTTTCTTTGGTACTTAGAAAGCTACACTTGAAGTTCTGAATCTCCCAGCAGTGTCTTCCATCAGGAAGGAAAGATTCATCTTCAGCTAAAGCCACAGCATGTGGCTAACAGCAAACTTTTAAAATTCAGTGAATAAAAATAGATGTATCATAAACAAAATTGAAGAGTAAAACTCAGATATCTGATAGTAAAATAAAGTTCCTGACACACTTGGGGAATATTTATATAGTAGGACTTAATCCACGTGTTTTTAAATGGTTAGTCCTAACATTTCCCCCATATATGAAACATTTGAATAGGTAACAAAATACTCACCTCGCTAGTGAGATTCGTGCTCGCTGGCCTCCACTCAGAGTGATTCCACCTTCCCCCAGCACTGTATAATCTTTGTCTGGGAACTTTGAAATATCCTGTTAAGAATTTTTATTTATTTATTTTAACAATCAGACATGTATTTTCCATATTCAAGAAACTTAAACTACAAACTGAATGGAGGCATAGTATAGAGTACTGAACAGACAGCTTAGAAAGAAGTTGTATAAGAAAAATAAATACACAGGATTATTTCTTGATTTTTTTCACCTGTTCATGTAATCAGAAACGGTGATTAAACAAAACATATCATTCTACCTCAAAGAGCAATCTCAAGGCACAAGATCTCAAGAACAAACTTTTGTCATAATTGCTAAATCTCTATAAAGTAAAGAATGTACCTTCACACAATATCAATAGTAACCAATTAGAGTTTCCTCTCAAAGAACAATGATAAATGCACTTGCTATGAAAAGTAGGGAAAGCAAGAAGCAAAGTCTAGATGTGAATTCATCTAACCTCAGAGAAATTTATAGTTCAGAGAGTTTCATTAAAAAAGGCTTGCACAAAATTCCCGGACGGGTATGCCAGGAATGCTCAAGGTTTGCAAACAGTTTAGGAGCCAAGTTCCACCTTTTAGGCTGTAAGTTACCTACAATTTATGATTATGCTAGGAGTGAATCTTTTGCCAGTGATGAAAACGGGGAATACCATTTCTCTCTTATGTGAGACAGAAAGGGAAGCCGGCAGAGTTCCCTGTGCCTCACTGGCAGAGGTGGCCGGGAGGTTTTTTGAGTAGAAGTAGTTAGTACAGATCCATGCAAACCACAATAACTCATAGAATTGCCCCAAAGCCAAGGAAACTGACCCAGGATACCAGAAGGGATGGCATGTACAAAGGGCAGGGGCACAGCAGAGATGGCCTCCCACTGCTGTTGGAGGAAGCTGTGCCTTACCCAGCTAGAAACGTTCTTCTCTAGTTTAAAGTGAGAACTGTGACTCAGGCAAAGGAGGGTTTGCTACCTTTCCTTGAGTAAAACGTCAGAAGACATGCATGAAGCTTTTTGTAGGCATTACTATGTATGAAATCAGAAAGCTGGTGCCTGCCACTTGGTGGGAGAAACAAGCTTAGGTTGTTCTGGAGGTTATCAAAATCTTTGCCAAGTCAGAGAACTATACTGACTTTTGCTACTAAAACAGTGGTGGAGAGGATGTGGAATAGAAGAGAAAAAGGTAGAGGAAAGGGATAAAGTCTCCCTACGGCAGAGCCAGAAAATGTTATCTTGTCTGCAACGAGCTAACCCAGGACTCCCATTTTCGGCAGTGGTATCAGCATAAGAATAATCAGTTCCAGCTCTGCACATGCAATTTGCATCATTCCCAGTGTGTACAGAGAAGTGCTGGGACACCAAGACTCAGGCTCGGATGCCAAGCTCCCCAGACAACCAGGGCAATGTGATGTAAGCTGAGCTGCTCTCTAGGAGTTAACATTTCATATGAAACCAGATATAATACAATTCTGATCACCTCTACTCAGATTTGGACTGCTGATCATTCTCTTCTGGGCATTGCAGGCCCCTGTGGTTTTCCAGAGCAAATAAATAAATAAAAGTCCTGCCAGATAAATGTTTCCTTCTTCCTTCCCTCTAAATTGCCCTGACCTCAGGAACAGAGTGAACAATGCTGCTCAGCCCTGGATCAGTGACAGATTAAAGTCCAGCAGCTCAAAGACTAGAAATTGACTGCCTGATCCGCCAGGAAATGGGAGATTCTCCCAGTTCTCTTATTTGATAATAGCATTTACTTCCTGGCTCAGAGGAGTCTGACCTTAAAATCAAGAGGCTCTTATGTATGGAAAAGCTATTGCAGGTGATTTTCAAATTATTCTAACATTAACTAGTTACTTCCATCTTGTAAGAGGAGAGCCACACAACAAATCCTTGTTACTTAACGTGACAGCTAAGGTATTTGCAGACAGAAGGATGCAAAGAATCGTGGCAACATTTTTAAAGCAAGGTTATCTGAACATGAAAAAGTCATCATGAAGCATTTAGAGAGAATATATGAAATTCTGGCATAAAGGTTTTAAGGCATTTATTTGAGAAAACCTGCTCAGATCCCTTCTGGTTTCACTATGCACATGGGAATCGTTATGCATCTCTACATTTGACATTTACCCAATGTCTTCACCTGGACATTAGGATATCTGTGGTTACATGTCCAGATATCTAAGCTGATTTCAACAGTTTCCCATTTCTACTAGTACTACAGCCTGCAAATGTGTTGGTGCTGTTGCTGGTTCCTGATTCTACTATTTATTCAAAAAATAAAATAAAAAATACAAAATACAAAATTAAAAATAAAAAGGGAAGTACTGAACCCAGTATATATCCCCCTGCAAACAAGGTAAAATCCTAGTCCTACTGAAATTAATTTCATAACTCCCATTGTTTAATATGGTGGTTGAATTTTGACAGATACATTTCTTTGCAGGTGTGTCAACATGGAATTTTAATCAAAATTTTAATGAGTTCCCCTTCTGTTCTCTTCTACCCTTCACCTCGGGATAATATATGGCATGGAACAGACAAAGAACTTTTCAGGCTGTAATTATAATAATTAAAAAATGTTTAGCAATTTCTTTCAATGGAGTAAACAGAGTGAAGTATTCCAATAGACGCACAATGCTATTTGTTGGAACATGTGTTACCTATTGTAAAAAAGTACATAGGGCTTGTCCAAATACATCCTTGCTGTCATTTCATGCAGGAAGTGAAATCAAGCCAGGGACAAACCTAATGTAATGATGTGTAATGTAATGTAATGAAGTGACAGCACAAAATCCAGCATACTAATGAAGCATCTACTAGATTTTTTTTTAACATATCAGTTTCTAAATGCTGAAATTGAGAAAATTGTAGTTAAATGTTTAGAGAAGAACACACACACAGATCCCATAGATATTAATTTCTTTTGTGAGGGCTTCTAATTCCAGCTAACATGTCTCACACCCAAGTAGAAGATACTCTTTAATATCTGTTTGCATTTTTAATGGTGTAAATGTCATATTCATCTTTTCAGCAGTAAATTGTAAGATCACCTGTGGACTTAGTATAGAAGAATATATTATAGTGTATATAATTTATACATAATATAAATAGGTATATATAAAGGTAATATATTTTTCACAGTAAATAATGAATATGGTCTTGTTAAAAAAAAAAAAAAAAAAAAAGGAAAACTGAGATTGGATTCTTTTGCTTAGAAATTCTTTGTTATCAAAATCGTTTGATAGATTTATGTCTTCATGCTAAGAACACATTTTAGCAACTATTATCATAATAGAGCGTGCCAGAAAAACAGTTTCTAAGAAGCAGACCTTTCAACAATCAGTGACTACTGACTTACAAGCTTTATATTTATACGATTTGTATATATTCAAGGCTATGTCAGGAGTTGTAATGGTGTAATGACAGAACATATGCATGCTACTTGTGGGGCCCCTCTTTCTTAAAGATGTGTTTAAAGATCTTCTGTCTTCTGCCTCCTCCAAAAAAGAAAAAGAGCATTTGTGAAACTGATGGAAGAGAGCAGTGGTCTTGACTGTCTCCAATTGATACTCACTAACCATTCCCTCTATTTTACCATTTTTTTCTACAGTACCAATGTATTTACCATCTCTATCCCTGTCCTTTTTTTCATTGGCATTAATATTTCCCATATTTATTTTTACAGTTCTGCCCATTCATGCTGCTACCTCCTTCTCCCGTATCAAAATATTCCATTTTTCTCCTTCTTCTTCCTCCCTGTGTTGGGGAGAAGTTGCCTCTGAACATGCTTTGCGATTTCCTTTCTGTAGTTTAGACCATTTGCAACAAATTAGAAGAAAACTACCAAAGGTTTTTTGGCATAAAAGGCCAAATAAAGACAAACACAAGGTAAGCAGAAGCAGTGCCAAGGGCTTCAAACAGGAGCTGCAGTGCTGCTCCACCCTATTTTTTTTTCTCTTTTCTTATAAGATGAAAATATAACATTTTCTCACTTGTGATTATTTCTATGCTTCTAAGCAACTGTATTTAACTCTAATATTCCAAAGAAATAAAAATGGAACTGGAACAAACCTCTAGATCTGAGTTCAGTGATTAGCAAAACTTTTCAGAAAATGAATTTGAGATGGAAATGTCTCTCTCAGGCTGAAAGTCCACATATTATGTCAAATCTCCCAGTACAACCATTGCATCTCAGACACAACAACCCAAAAGCTGGCTACCTTTATACTTTTTTCATCTTGCACTGATATGATCCACCAGCACTGGCAGATTCCTCTAACTGAAATTCTTGTCAGTGGCCCAAAAGCATGGGCAGGTCAGCTGCTAGAGCAGCTGGTTCCCTCGAGGCTCAAAGTAGATAGGCTGGCACAGTTTCCTTTCAGCAAGAGAGCATCTCACTTAGGACAAATCAATACTGATTTGAAGAACTAAATGCAAAAACTTCAGGCAGTTTATCAGTAATCATAAAAATATGTTTAATGGAGCTACTGTGTTAAGTTCTATGTTGATATCATTTGGTTAAAAACCTGTTTCAGTCAAGAGAGCTCTCCCTGCCCCTCTCTCTGTATTAGGCACAGAGTATATTATCTTGGATGCTGTCCTATCTTCCGTGTAACTTCTGGAATCATATTTAATTCACTTACCCTGTGCTTAACCTACCCACATGTTTCAAAACTCTGCTTCTCAGGAATATTTTAAAGCAAGTTTTGCCAGCATTTGTATGGGTTTTGGGTGAGTCTGACATTCTGCTGAAGGTCACAAACTTTTGTGAAAACAAAACTTTTGATTTTGGATCTTGGATCCCTCATAAATGGTTCAGCTGAAATCTAAGCCTGAGCTTCAGAGAACATAGGTGGTTAGAGAAAAGTGACATAGCTAAATAAAATACTAATTTTAAAAGTAATTTCTAATTTGAAATACTTTGAAGAGATCTGTTTTTCTGGCTTCCGGCCTAGGAAAATGAGGTCTCTGGTATGTTCAATCTGGTTACCCAAGAGCCAAGATAGGCAAATATACTGAAAATTCTTATCTTTTAAGACTTAATGTTCCCTAGTGAGTCTGAAACACAGAACTTGATTTCAAAGCTTTACAACATCAGAATCTGAAGTTTAGTTCAGACCTGTCTTACTTTCAAGACCTGTCTTACTTTCAAGATCATAGCTTTTTTGAAAATCGGGACAAAGTTACACTTTCTGCAAAATGAACAAGGGGTAATTTCTAGTGCACCTTAAAGCAGCTGAAATAAACTCACCTAACAGTGAAACAAATGTTGGATGAACAGCTTTTTTTATTATTATTATTAAAAATATATAAAAAAACCTTCTAAATTACATTTTATATCAAATCCACAATTTCTGTTTCAACAAGAACTGATATTTTACAACACAATCTTAATTTAAAGATATCAACTGTCTTTATATGAAAGGAAATTCTTGGTATTTTCTTCCAAGTAACTGACCACATTTCTGGAAGTTTGCTCCCACTTCCAGTGACCTATTCTCAATTTTTTATAAACAAATGTCTTCTTTCTACTCTAGCTTTTTTTTAATTTTTTTTTTATTTTTTGCTTACTATCTGACAGTTACTATGTTTTCTTGTTAGCTAAAGGGTTGGCAGCTTTCAGACATCTTTTTCATGTATGGACTCAACTCACCTACTACTTGTAGTGAAGACATTGAGCTACCCATTCTCTCTAAAAAATCCATGAAAAGATGCAGGAAATTAATTTATGCTATTTTAGTTGATTATATTAGATGAGATGAACTTCACTTTGGCATGCCTGTGTCTGTCCCCAGCTCTGAAGACAGCCCAGGTAACCTGCTCCTCCATGGCTGTCCACACTGCAGGCATCTACATGATTAGGTAACCGAGCTACCCCTTAATATCCGCTTGTAGAGAGTTGCTTACTATGAAGCACTCAGTTCCAGGTTTGAGTCCTTATTGTTCCTCTCTTCCGCTTTCTAATGTGTCAATAGCCCTCGTGAACAATGGGCATGACAACAGCACTAAACACTTCACTCACTGTCTGACTAAAGCTGTCAAACCGCCTCACAACCCCTGCGGATTAGTTCAATTGTGCATTTGCATCAGCTCCAGATCTGATATTCTGTGCAGACTAGTAGGACACCTGTCAAAAAAACAAACCATCAGCACGGATAAAAGAGGCTGGAGAAGTACAGTAAGATGCAAGTAAGGATATGTGCTTCCATTTCAGGGCATCCATTATGGAGAACAGGTCACACGAGGATGGATGCCAGCCTTTGTGAGGAGATGCCAAACATGCAGGAATACAAACCAGGGCTCGGCATATTAGCTATCTCTTTCTTTACCTATTCTCTTATGGTCTTAATTGAAAACATATTTATCATACTCTCTGTAAAAACAGCTCAAAAAAGACAGAATCTGGCCACGAACTTCTTCTGTACTGTTATATGATTTGATTGTGCATAGAAACACTTCCTCTGTTTGCATGCCATGTTAAACATTACATCCACGAGCAGCTGGTGCCTGTCAAATCAGAACATGTGTTTACTTTAAGAGTGATAGCCTCTTAAAGGTAGTTTGCCATTATGTGTTTATGGCCTCTTAGGTAACCATTGAGGGATCGAATGAACTAACTAGGTGGAAAAACATCTCTTAGCTTTCAAAAAGGCAAAACCAGAAGTCATAAAAGTATGATTTTAAAACATATTAATTATTGTATCTCTTCAAATGTGATACAGTGCTTGTTTACTTTTTAACTATGATGATTATAATGGGCCTACTTCTGCAGTCTTGACTAGAAGAATGCATTCTCTTGAGATGATTTTGTTCAGTGCTAGCAGCTTGCATCCCTGAAGATTCCTGTAATAACTGTTCAAAGGCTTTACCTTCTTAACTCAACAAATTATAAAAACAAAAGAAAAACCCACACCCTTTGTACAGTGTGCTATTAATAATGATTTTTCATGCTAAAAATCTGAAAATCAAGCCATGTTCCTTCCACATTTATCCTTACATCAGTAATGAAGATTTTGCAAACCCATTAACTGCTATTAAAAATTCTCATTTATATTCATGCTGTCCCTGCCATGACATTAATATGACCCTTGAGCCTCGATGGTAGCTGCACTTGTGGAATTACTACAAATTTAGTAGCAAGTTTCCACAGACATATAAACTCATCCAGTTCACATCTCCCAGTGGCTGCCATTCAGCAAAGTGAATAAAAAGCAGTGAATTATGCATGATGTTCTCAGTATTAAATTTGTTCATACTTAATTGGACCTTAATTTGAAGTGCTAGCGCTAGATCATTTTCTCTTGCTAATTGATTTTTATCATGTGTGATGAAAAGTACTTGATAAAAAGGGTAAAACACCTTGTCAAAAAGAGAAAGGCAGCATAAGCTAAGGCATCACCAGTTCATCTTATCTTATTTTTCAAGTACTTTTAAGCTTGTCTATTGGGGACTGTCTTTAGAAAAAGAGAGTTCAGATTCTGGCTTCTCTCTATTATAGCATGTCAACCTGTGATGTTAAAGGTAATACATTTGTAATAATATCTGCACACTCAGAATTCAACCCATTCATACAGGTTATTTCAAAAAGACTAATGAGTAAACGATAGTGGGGACTAGTGATCTGTGCTGGACTAGTTTGATCTAGAAGTTGAAAGTATTCACAAAAGGCTATCAGTGGAGGAGTAGCAAGCTCCTCCAGACCACATGATGAAGTGCACAGTCCAAATGCATCTTAAAGTCCGACAGGCTTGGTGCCGTGACTACATCCCTGGGGAGCCTGGTGTTGCAAATGATAACTCCTTAGCAAGTCAGCTATGTACCAAACAAACAAACAAACAAACAAACAAAACCTCTCATGCACCCCCAAAATATTTAAATTACACTTACTTAATATTGTTTGCATATCTGCATTGACCTAAAACAAAGTGCAGAGCACCCTGGATGAAGTCACCCAGCCTAAGTGTCCCATTTTGCTGACGGGTAAGAACACTGTGTGCCAGGAAGCCTGAAACCTATGTATATGCTATGGCATGACCACTATAGAGTGGTGGTAATATGTGGTACTGGTGGTAATACCTGTGGTATTTTATTGGCACAAGTGAAGACAAGGAAGACATTGAATTTAGGAATAGTACTTATTGCTTTCTCTGGGTCAGTTCTTCAGCATGCTTCCTCTATAGGGTGAAGGTGGAGATAGAAAAGCAAAAGGGACATTTCATAGGTGTGTTACTACATGATACATGTAGTGACGTGTCCATTCACTCACGGGTCAAAGGAGATGGCTTGGTCTTCCCCCCAAAATTCTTTGTGAGCATGGATCTTGAAATAAAATCTCAATTAGTCACTGTTAAGAGTTTTATTTTAACCAACTTTCAACATATGTTCAATAAGGAAACAAACTCTTTTATCACTAAACCCTGGTCTACCTTTAAGAATCCATGTAAGAGCTAGACTCAGCAACAATCATGCATTCAAGTGAACTGTATAAACTATCCAGGAAAGTTGCAGAGAAGGAGAAGTGTACTCCTTTAGGCAAAAATCCTCAGGTATCACTCCTTCATGAGGAACAGGGATACATACAGCCCCAAACCAACAAAGAACTAACCCTTTTTGTAATAATAAAACCCTAAAAAAATGCACACTAGGGGAGAAATGGTGAATTAATATTTGAAATCCATCCTTAAATCTGCTATACTCAGTCCTATTTAGTAACTTGGATGTGAAATTTAGTGAGACTAACAAGCACAATAATAGCAACAAGGTAATGCATTTGGATTGATTCCAAACCATTCTGCCTTCTCTTCAGTCCAACCCAATTTATTGAGGTTCAGTACAGAAGAAAGTATCCTCATAAATATCAAACTTGGTCTCAAATAATGAGCTCTGCCAGGAGGTGAAGCATATCACTCAGCACAGAGCTGCACCAACACAGATCAAAGCTGGCTTGACTGAGCCTGTTTGGAGAATAAAGGAGCTCCAGCCTACGAAGACTCAGAGCCATCCCACCAACACACTGATCTGTCCCACCAACACAGAGACAACAAGCCATCCCACCAACACCGAACCAACCACATTCTGCTCTAGCAAGGGCCTGGCTTGGAAAGCCTCCTTGAGCAAGGACAGTTTCAAATTGCTGTAGTCGGTTCTTGGAGCTTTGGCATTAACTACAGCTCTTAACACTGGAGTTAAGGAGTTCTCGCTTCAGAAATCCTGAAACAGAAGTTGCTAATTCTCCTGTCTTCAGAATCTTTCAAAGAAGATTTCCAGCAAACCACAATCCAAACACAGGCTGAAATGACCACAAGCATATAAGAACAGATTGCTTTATCACTTAACTATACCCTGCTCTGAGATAAAATGCAGTAACTTCATCTTACTTTTAAACAGACTGGCTATTGTTTTCTTGCTTGACTGGCACTAAGGAAAATGTTTCGCTGTGTGGTCTAAAGAAAGATCCTATTCAGCACAGTTAAATATTTATTGTTTTCATCTACAGGCTACTGACAAAATGCCTGATCTTATGACACAGCATTAAGTGTGGAAAGGTATAAAATGCTGGATCCTTTCATATCTTTCAATGTGAAAAGGTGTCCTTTCCTACACTACCCTCTGGCAGCATCAGACAAACACAAGGACATTCCAACGTCATTGCATTATGGACTGCATGGCACGTAAAGATTGGTCCTGCAATAATTTCCAGACTGAAAATGTTCAGCATGCATACATTAAAAAGTTCCTAGTTCAGTCAAAATTTTCCTCTAAATAATTCATGTTTCTTGCACAGCATTCTAAATACCTCCAGAACATTTTTGAGACATGAAAGAAAGGCTAATTTCTCAAAATTTTAAAGAAATTAGCATTATATATGGGAAGTAATGTACACACATACGCTTCTATATAAATATATGAGAAAAATGTAGAAACAATACTTTTTACCTCATTTCTTCAATATTATCAGGTTTACTTGGGTTTTTAGTCAGCAAGGAAGACTAAGAACACAGTCACCTTGTAATAGCTGAACCAGCTTATTTAGCTCCCAGAATAAGCACCTTCAGTGTATCTCTGAAGGAGCTGGCAATGGGCTGACTTGAGTTCTACAAACTCTGAATGCTGGGATGAGTTCCTTAAACCTCAGAAATGTCTTGCTTACTTAAAATTGCACTCCTTGATATATATTTTTTTTTCGCTTCAATCTTAAGATTACTAGATGACTGACCTCTTCGAGTTGGCAGGCTTTGATGACACTCTTGTATCGGTATTCATCATAGGATACACCAAAAATTATGTTTTCTTTTATTGTTCCAGGCATGATCCAGGAGACTTGAGGTGAAAAGGATATCCTTCCACTGTGTTTAATTTTACCCTGAGAAGGCTCCAGTTCTCCCATTATCAACATCAGAAGAGAAGTCTGAAAAAAATATTTTAATGGTTAATATATCAGATCTGTACGACCATAACAAATGCTAAACAAAGGGGGAGTCACTCTACTAAAATAAAATAATAGGATGGTACTTTTGTCCTGTAACGAGTGTCTCTACAACCATTAATTTAGCATAAGCAGCAATTAGTGGAGATTTTTATGACATGTATATCTGAAAGGCCCTTGAAATGAGAGAAACTTCATTCACTGAACAAGAAGAACTAAGATGCCCTGTAAACAACGCATGCTGCCACAAAAGCATGTATTTTTAATTAAAACTGTATCACTTTTGCAAGGTAAAAATGTGAGTATCTATGAGAGCCATATAGACATCAGGTATTACTAGTATTCCTGGTGAAATATTTTAACATGAGTAGCTATTCACTTGTTCTTTGTACAACGCTATTCATGTTTACAGTCTTGCTAGTGTTTATAAGCCTTTTATCTGTATTGCCCTAAAAAGTGCAATTTCTCTGTCTGTGGATTTAATTGCTCACAAACTGCTCAGTGTGATCTGAAGTTTCCTCTGTAACTGTTAACTCATTTACGTGAATACATGACCTAAGCATATTTACAATTTCCCTTCATAAAAGAATTGATTGCAACTTCAGTACTGACATGTTATAATTTCAAAGTTAATCAGTAGCTTCTAGTAACCTTGTCACACATCACTAGCTACTAGATCAAAGAACAGAGTTGAGAAATACAAGGAAAAAATATGTTACAAAGGCATTCCAATGGTGTTCTTATCACTAGTAAACAGTCAACAAAGCCGGGACTTAACAGCCAAAGATCTAAAAATCTATCCAAGTCACAATTTTATCTTCTCAACCCCAGAGATCCTTTAACCTGACAGGTTATACAATAGGTAGGGGGAGTCTCACAAGATGTCTTTCCATCATACCAGTATCTAAATTTTCCCAAAAGCTGAGTAAGAAATTTTTGATCTTGCAAAGGATAATTGCTTAGTATGTTTTGCACACTGGATGTTAACCCACTTTGTGCTTTAATTTAAAGTGTCTTGTATTTTAAATTAAATTAAATAAATAAATGAATAATCTTTGCTAGTGAAATTGTATTAAAGAGTTTATATCAGGCTTCATAGCAATTATAGAAAAAATAAGTACACAGTACGTTCCAGAGGCCTGACAATTCCTGGAATTTACAGTACCAGCCTTAAGCAACAAGAAAAATAACATAAATTAAGAGGGTGAAAGGAAAGGAGAAACTTCTTTTGCTTGGGAATTAAGTGTAAATCTTACTTTACATAAATCTTTCAGATGATATTATAAAATTTTTATCTTGATTGCCTGGAAAAGTGCAGATTTGTTGTATATATATAATGTTCACATAGACTGCTCAGTGTGATCTGAATGTTTCTAAATTCCTTAAGTAGCTGAATAAATGAGATATATATAAAACTTTCTACAGTAACTGACATTTTGGTATGACAAGTATCAGCTTTAGCAATAGGCATTTAAGGTTAATAGGGACCTGAGCAATGTAAGAAAACTCTTCTGTTAATTCAGAATTATCATAGTAAAATGCAATCCAACATATCATCAACCTCATGTTCTCAGTCCATTGTTCTTTTGTATTGGTGTCATTTCTGAGAAATATTAAAGCATTAACCATATTTAAATTGATGGGTCCTTTGCCATTGACTTCAACAGAGCAAAGATTTCATGTGGAATTACAGAAGCACGGAATAGTCAAGGTCAGAAAGGATTCCTGGAGGTCATCTTGTCGAACTCCCCCTGCTCAAGCAGGGATGCCTAGAACAGGTTACCCAAGATCTCCATGATTTGAGCTTCCACACCCAAAAGAGTCCAAAGCAATAAAAATAAAGGAAATCAGAATATGTTCACTGACAATTTGTTAAGCAGGATAAGTTGCCAAGTGCATAATGAATGTTTGCTTTGACTTTCACTTCTCAAAAGAACCACTAAAGCTGAAATACCTGTCTAATTCCTTGCAGTTCGTAGTTAATATGAATATCAAAACTCATTTCATAGTAAAAAGGTTTTTTTGGATGTGTTATCTTCAAACTAAATGCACTGATAACATTTTCCAGTTCTAAAATTATTACTTATCTAAACCACAACTTTTCTCAGAAAACCACCAGTTTGAACAGTGCCTCCAGAGACTTGTTCCACAGGCTTTTATATGGGACTGAGTGTGTGTGTCTAAGCTACACACTGTAGGAAGCGGAGCCCATATGACCAGGCGTGCCACATATCCGGGGTTTGCATTGTAGTTACCAGACTGATCAGTGTCAAGCTTTATAAGTTTTTTAGATTTGTAAGTTAAATTGCTATTTCCTTACTAAGTCTGTATCCTTGTAAAACCACAAAAACCACCTGGCAAACTCTTTCTCATACTGGCCACGGAGAAAAATTTAAAACAAGTATGGGACATTTTCTTGAAACATATGTTATTCATACTTTTTCCTGCAGCTACAAATACCATTTTATTATTCCTTAAAATTGACGTGACTTTTGTTGAAACAACAGAAATAGAAATACCTTGCCTGCTCCAGTAGATCCAGAAACAGCTAATAACTCTCCCTTCTCAATCTTGAAATTTATATCCTGAAGAACAGGAGATGCATGAAGGGGAAAATTGCTGAAGAAGAGATTGTTGTCATTGCTAGGACCTTTGCTGTTGTTGTTTTCCTGTTTTGCTTTTACAAACAGCTCTCCAATTCCCTGCAACATACATATTTGTGTGTGTGTAGGTACATAAAAAATGAATAGCACATGCATATGCAGAAATTTAAATCCTACTATAGACTTACAAAGACTTGCAAACTTACTTTGCTGACATTTCTTTTCCTATCCATAAACCATCTATTATATTCTTATAATAATATCTATTTTAATGTATGCATTGCATTTGCTCCTAAATTTGTAGACATAAATAAAATACTCCTATAATTGAACTGCTTTCTAATGTTTATAACTTGCTTGGGTTGATTTTGTGTCCAGGCTGGTTTAAATCTAAAATAACTTACAGGCCTTAACATTTACTAAAAAGCCTCTTTCAAAGTCTCTCAGCTGTTGATAATTTGATATTATGCATTCATTACTTGCCACATATTCCTTGCCTGCTGTTAGCTGAAGACAGTTAAACTGAAGGTGTGCAGTCTGCTGGTTTTAGAGAATGCCAAGGAAAATATCAGTAAAAACAAAACAAAACAAAAACTAAACTGTACTCTATATTTGAATTTATTTTGGGTGAAAGTACTGACCTCATCCCAAAAAGCTGTTACTTTGTCCACTTCCACCCCAGTTGTTGTTAGATTATACTCCAGGGCTTTATATTCTTCTTTTAGCAAGAAATCCTAGAAAGACAACAAGAGCAGATTACAGGAAATGGAAAGGGATGACAGGTGTATCACACAAAGCAGTACGGACTTGCCAACCCTGAGCACTAGTTAATATTTCTGATAGTGCTATTGCATTCTAGTGTTTTCAAGTGAGGCATAAATGCGGCTTATACAATATCTTTCAGATGCAGAATAGAATGGTTTATGAAGCTTCCATTTCTTACATTGTTAGTGAAAATACAACGATGAATGTATTTGGTTCTGGTTTGGAAAGAACATAAAAACTTGGCATTTCATTTGCTTTCAGGACTTGCATTGGGCAGCCTTAGTCCTCCAACCTTAATCCTTTTCAAATAAACCTTTGTTTCTGGAGTAGGACATGGAAGGTTACACTCTGGTAGGCAGTGAAACAAAGCAGCTACATGCTGCTAACTCATTATTCCAAAACCGAAAGAGTTTAAATGAATTAGAATTATGTCTCCATCAGCACAAAAGGCAGATAATAATCCTGGCTAGGGCAGCTCTGAAGTACTGTCATTTCAAATGACACAAGTCAGCAACCCTACACTTGTTTATATTCTGGGAATATATAAGGAGAAAGAAGTGTAAATCCATGCTAATGAAGGAAAATTAACTTTTCTATTCTGTGATTTTCTTAAGGTTATGCAGTCTGTGAGTACCATCTCCCCTAAATTGCCTTTTAAAATTAGCTGGGACCAAGAAGGTCTACTGTGGCAACAATGGCCAAACTAAGGGGAAACAGTAAGGGGAGAAAAGCAGTTCTTTACAGTAAACCTGAAAGTTTCCCAATGAGCACAAGCAGAAGTGAAAAAGCAGATGATTGAAAGGACAGTTACCAAAAAAATTGAAAGGCAAAACACACACAGTTTATGCAGTTTACGCAAAAGAAAGAAATGGTTAGATAGGTTTTTATAACAAAGCCTGTGGGGTCATCCAGTGGAGTTGCTGGGGCAGTGATAATGAGAGAAAACATGCTGATCCATAAGGGCTTCAGGTCTAGAAAATATGATGCAGCCACATGGCAAATACAATAATCCTGGGGACTGATCTGAACTCTCTAAACTGATGAGGAAATTAAACGTATGTTTGGTTTATTATTTCTGTTTATATCTGCATATTTCCTGTGACAAGTAAAGAGCATCTGTGTTTTGGGATTCTGTGAAGTTGGGTCTATACTCAGCCTACCAGAAAGAGAGTATTATTTACAAATTCTAGAGCAGCCTCATAGCTAGTATCCCCAGAGGCAAGTGGCCAGTAAAGTGGTATGATAACTGGGCTTGCCAGTTCTCTGAAAGGGCATAAGATATGCCCTTCCAGGAAATAAGAGAGACAGGATGCCTCCACTAATGCCTAGGGAATCTGACAAGACAAGGGCTGTGTAAATTTGGATCCAACAAGGCATCCTTCTGAATGTGAGATAGAAAGGCTTATGGTTAGACTCTTGAAATCTCTGCTCAGTTAAAAATCAGAAATATCAGAAGAATCTAATATGTACTGCTTATTCTATATTAAGGTTCAGATTTCTGATCAAGGTCTTTAAGTAATATACTAGGTATTCTTTATCATGCTAAAAATAATAAAATTATATTTTACTGAAAAACATCTACACATATTTTTAAAAATCCTAATATTTGAAGGGAAAATAGAACAAGAATTCTTTCTCTTAGGATTGATTTGAAAACAGCAGGTAAAAAAGACAGAGTTCATGAGGATTTGCTCTGAGATGACTCTGCCTCTCATGCTGGTTTATGAGCAATTGATCTTGGTAGGTAAGGTAGGTAATAATTAGAAGACTGGTACCTTAATTATGTTTAGCACTTATAATGAATGAGATGCACATTTGCATAAGATGTACAATCTCCTGCTGTTCTTGCCGCTAATAGCTACAAAAACATAAGGTTTGTGATTGCAACTACTGGAAGCTGTGCTATATAAAACACATACTAATTTTGTACTTCCTTTTCTGAAGGAAAAATGTCTCTTAAGCACCACAAATCTTGATATATTTTTATTAAGTTTGTTATTCTGCAATGAAAAAAAAAAAAAAAAAGAACTCTTCTGTTTCAAAGTAAGCAGTCTGCAGGTAGCATAAGGCTCCCGTGGTTATGCTGCCGGGGGAACCATATAACAATGTCAAGATTTATAATGACATTTCATGGTGTATAATCAAAGCAATATATAGTATATTCGGAAAGTCTGCCCAAATGCTGTGTGCTTTTGTTGATCAACTGACAAGATAACGTGCTATAAAGAATTAGCTTACGTATTTGGGAAGATTGAAGTGTATGTACCCTACCTGTATTTTGTTTATTGCTCCAATAGAATCATACCAGGTCTGTACAGACCCAGGAAACTGCCTGGTCACTGTCATTCGAAGAACAATGCAAAATGAAATGGTGGTAAATATTTTTCGGAGAATAATTCCTTTAGTCACAGCATATGGAACCACAGCTAAAAACACCACAAAAAAGCCTGAAAAGAAGAAGGCTGAGCTGTTGAAATATCTCACATAAGCAGCTTTTCGGGTTAGCTTCAGTTCAGTTCTGTCAAAAAAAAAATAAAATACAGATGATTAGTATATGGTTCCATGGTTTTCATTTTATAAACTTTTTGTTGGAGCTGTTGGTAAAAACAATTAACTTAGAGGCTCATCCATCTTTGTAATTTTTTAGGAGCGCAGTTAAAAAGCAAGATTCAAAACAATTTTGAACCTAAAAAAATAATTGCATCCAAATATGTATACCAATCTTCAGAGATGTTAGACAAAATAAAAATTATCTATGTCATGATTTAGATATCTCATAATCCACAAGCCTCTACAATTCCTGGCTCAAGCATCCTGAAGCATCTACCACTCACACAAGCACCATCCCCCTTCTCATCTGGTCATCTAGATATGTAACCCCTCTGGAAATGAGATATTCTTAAATGCCAGATTTACTATACGTGACCATGAAAACTCTAAGAACAGTCCACAATCTTAGTATGGTGCCATCTCCTTTTGCAGACCACCCTGCTAACAGGCTCACCCAAGAAGTAAGGTATCAGCTGTCCTCAGCTTTAAAAGGGAGGCAGGGACTCTGGTCTCTACCTTTCCTGATGAAGCTCAGTTCACGGAGCAGCCTACTGACTACTGTGCAGTCAGGAATGCAACTGGTGGTTACTCCTAGCTGATTCCACAATGTTTATGCATCTTACAGCAAAATATTAAATAAAAAGAGAAATACTCCAGGGAGCAGAATTCATTTTCTAAGTTGACAGACATAATTCATAGTGGTTAAGCTTTCTATTCACTTCTCTCCTTTTGAACCCATTCACTCCATAATCCTAGGAGCCCAGCAGCTCAGCTTTGTCTGAACACAGGCACCTCTGCTTCAATGAAAGGGACCAGATTTTCAAATTAACTAGGGGTAGAGATGGAGCTAGATCCCAATGTGCCCATTTGATGGGTGAGTACTCTCACCACTAAGCTGTTGTACAGAAGTTCACAGTCATGTCAGTGATGGCAATTCATGGCATTTCAAGTCTGAGCATCATAATCTTCTGGTATTGATCCAGCATCCAGGATTTGGGGGCTGTGTGGGAACCCCTTTCAGCCCCACCCTGAATGTGTATGAGACTTCCAGGTACATCAGCATCCTGCCACTGTTGTCAGCCAAAGCGTTCCTGAAAGTCCCTCCTGAAAGTCTGAGCCCATCCAGTTTTGAAGCAGAATGCCTAGCACCTCTTATTATGTCTGCATTTCAAAGAGAGACCTGAAGAGAGTAGCCAGGCATGCAGGTAACCACCACAGCTGGAATCGTGGACCTTGAAAGAGTGCCTCTGAAGTCCCACCAGAATTTGTATGAGGCTGTGGGTGGCAGCACTAAAAGAGTTAACAAAGATTTTGGGATGCGATGCTCAGCCAGTCCCATGCAGACATCTGGGTGGAAACTACCCAAACCATCCCTAGAGGTGAAGCACACAGACATTGTTCCAAACGGGGGGACAAAAAATGCACTATTTTCAGTATACTCCCAAGTACCAGCCACAAGTGAGTGGCTTTCCAGGGGTGGATCTGTCTGTGATCCAGGCTCGAGGGCTCTGTAAATTAACCACTCGTTTGGAACGTGTCTTGCTGAGGTAACATAGGCACTTGGAGTTAGGATGTAAAGGACACTATCTGCTTCTCACATACATTGGTCTACACTATGCATGTCTGGTTTTGAAGTGATGCTACTGCAATCAGTACAAACACATGAGCTTGAGCTTCTCTGCTTTATAGAAAGATGGATCTTCTGCTGACAAAATACAGACACTTCCAGTCTTGGACTTAACCTTCTGCAGTGCTGTGCTATAGTTCAGTGGCATGGGTTTTTTACTTTTCTAAATACATTGTATAGCTCATAGAAATGCAGACGTTTATTCAGACACTTGTTATGAAAAGTAATTAGTACAGACTTCAAGAAGGCATGCAGGTGCCAGCCTGTATTGCTCCCTCTGAAGTGTCACAGCTACCTGGGGGGAGTTTGCCTGCAGCAGTGGTACACCTGCAGGATGGGCAACCTGCAGGACAAGCAGCCCTGGCAGCTCAAGTCTACCAGAGTAACAGTGCAATTATATCTAGCTCATTAAATTAGAGCAGATTAAACCGGGTTGCATCCGAAACTGCCAGCATACAGAATCAGTTTGGTAAAAAATGAATTATAATGCAGGGCTGCTAAAAACATGGGCATGAGTTAACTCACCATGTCTCATCTCCCACCACCCTAACAAGCCTACGGACTGGGAGGTCTCAGCAAGCAAAATTCAAATGAAACTCTGACATTCCCAGATTGACCTGTTCTGGTGATGACCTTTTGGATCCCTTAAAAAATATGGTATTTTGGAGCAAAAGGAGCAGAAGAGAGATACAATGATCTTATAATATTTCTGTCATTCTTCCATGTTTTTTTTTTCAAAAAATCCATGCTTAATATGATAACAATTGAACTCCTTCATTACCAAATTACCTATAAATTATTGTAGAAAATATAAAATGTAAAATTACTGTTCTTTTTCTGTTTTCTGTGACTTCATTTCTACACAATTTACTTACAAAGTGTAGTCTAAAATTTCCTAAAAGCAATGTATATGACTAGTGGCGCCAGGTAAATCTTAGCCTGGTTCCATCTTAGAATTGGACCTCCAGACCTAGACTAAAACTAAGCCTTCTCAGGAGGTTTACATTGCAGATTTTAAGAACTTTCTTACTCTGAAGGTAAAGAGCAGTTAACTTTTCCTTCATTGTCTTTCGGAAAGCAGCTGAACATGAAGGTGTTTGTGTAATAATATTGCTTCATCTCTTTTATTTACACGATAATATGGCGCTTATATTTCTTCTATTTTCTTCTATTTTACCAATCACACACCTGGCACAGAACTCTAATTCTCTATAAAGGACTAAACAAACACACTGCTTTGTGCAGCGTCACCTATCAATCAATGTGCCACTTCTCCTCCCTTCCCCCAGGACTCCCTGTCAGCAGTCAAGTCCTTCTCGTTGCTCTCAGCTAACTAGCTTAGCTCTTTTACCTGCTTTATGCTTCACATCTTGTAGTTCTAGTGCAATCTCAATGTTAATTGAGAAGATAAACATTATAAAAGACTATCCACAGTCAATAAGTGTTAATATAATTGTACAGAATGAATACGTGAAGCGATGAGCCTTACACGGATTGTGTGTAACATTTAAAACCAGCTTTATTGCATTTCTCAGAAAATGGCTGCGGAGGACTCACACTGTTTCCTCCACTGCAGAATAGGAAAGTCTGTAAAGCCTTAAGTAACCGTCACAAAAGGGCTTTTTATTGTAAGATGAGGACAGGGTTGGCCAGAAACAAACACAGATGCCACAATTGTTTTACCTGCACAAGCTAACCACTGAAATACCATTATAACAAATGAGGAAGCAAAAAAAAAAAAAAAAACTCTACTTGACAAATTGGGAAAAAAAATAACTTCAGTGTAGGAATGCATGGTTAGTTTATGGAGGATTAATATTTGTGTGCTTTACTTCTTAACTAACATGACCACAGAAAGTGTTCATAGTCACTTAGTATTTTTTTTTCTGAACACATAAGAAATTTGACCAACAAATGAAAACACTTACTCACGAAGGCTTTCAATCATTTTTTCCATTGCATCTTCCCAACAATAGGCTTTAACTGACTGTATATTTTCAATTATTTCTGAGGTGATGACAAGTCTCTCGTTGATCTTTCCTGCTCTCTTATCCCTATAAAGTAAAAAGGCAGTAGGTTAATGCTCATCTATTTCACCGTGCATAGTTATTTTGAATCTCATTCTGTCTTAAGAAAACTCTTTCCCTATATACCTATTTTTAATATGCTTATTCTAACAAAATTACTATGAAGAATGTGATAGGAATTAGAAATGGAATAATTGCTTTACTAAGGAGAAAACAGAAGCTCTAAAAGCATTAATCAAGTCACTAACAAGGAGATTTAATACTACAAAGCATTATCACTATCAATGCATCACTAAACATGTTAGACCTTTTCTTTTTTTAAGTTTAGACAAGTGCTGCTAAATAAGTAAAGGCTTGTCCCTACATTTCTGACACATCCAGCAATCTTTGGACACGTCTTTTGTAACAATGCAATAATGAGAGAACTTTAATTAAGTAGTATAAACTTCATAAAACAGTGTGTTTCAGGAAAATATATTAAAAATATTTTAAAACAGTCTCATCACCTGTATTTCATCATCCTTTGTCCCAGCCAGGCTTGGAAAAAGACCATGACTATTAGAAAAGCAAGTCCAGAAAATGCAGAAGCTTGTAACATATCCCAGAGCAGTCCCATCAGCAGAGCCACTTGTAAAGGTGCAATCCACACAAAATGAGCCAGAGCAAGACCCTGCAGAAGCCCACAGCAGAATAACGATAATAATGAAAGTTACAGACTGCTCTGAAAACTACAAGAAAATGAAGAAGTCATTAAAGTGACACTTTGAAAAATGTAATGAAGGATGGTAGAAATATTTCCAGTTGTAAAACAAGTTTATAAAGGAGAATTTGTGATTCTAAGCACATAGCATTCTGGGTGTTAATAATGATGACAGTGCAGCAGTACAATACATTCCACACCTGAATTTCGATTTTTGTAAGGCAAAGTTCAGTACACAATTGTCTCTTTGCTATGTGTGCACATGAGGAAAAAATCCAGCTTTGCAAAAGTAAACAGAATTTGCTATTGACACTGGCATTTTCAATCACTGCAAGATGGGAACAATTCTTCTAAATGATTCTTCTAAAAGTGATTTTATCTGATATAGGATGCCAACATTAATCTGGTGAAGAGATGTCTTTTGTATGAATACAACAAATTCAAAGAAGACTGCTGCCTTCTTCTGCACATTTGTCTATCATGAGATAGATTTTGGATTGAATCCTGTAATCAGGCTGAGAAAAAGAGCTTGGACAGAGCTCTGTGTTACTGCAGCTACACTACTGCACTGCTAGGGCACTTGGCCTAGCTTGTCAGTGCTGGCTCAAGTTGCTCTATATAGTAATACAGTGCATAAAGTAGATAGACAAAAGACACAAAGCTGGAACTGTAGGGTCTCTCTGATGTCAAGTTTCTTGTTTCTTCCATAGGAAGCAAACCATATACTATCAATGGGGCAATTATATATGCAGAACAAAAGCTCACAGAGTTTCCAGCCTCCAAGCCATTACTAGGAATCTACCTCCATGTCTTTAATGAAAGGTTTTGCAGGAGACTTAGGAAGTATTGAAAGTATTGACGGAGCACTGTCACAGGTTGCCCAGAGAGATTGTAGAGTCTCCCTCAGAGAAGCTGTAGGGTTTCCCTCCTTGGAGATATTCAAAAGCCGCCTGGATGTGGTCATGGGCAACCTGCTTTGATGGTTTTGACTGAGCGGGGAGGTTGGACCTGATGACTTCCAGAGGTCTCTTCCAACCTCAACTATTCTGTGATTCTGTACTGTCTAAAACGAATGTGTTGGAAATGACTCCTAATAGTCTTACATCAACACATAATTAGATTTTTAAGGAGTGTGGGTAATAGTAACAACAGGGTGCTGAACGTCATCGCTTGTTCAACAGCAGGAGCACCATACTGGTTCGCCTTATTAGAAAGATATATGGTGGTCAGGAAAAAAGACTGAAGGATTAGATGTGCAGGTTCTTGCTGCTATGAAACCAACTGTGTAACCTAAAGGTTTCCTGGTGGATTCTCACTCTACTGTAAAACAATAATGTTTTTATGGTATATCTAGTTTTTAAGTTTGCTTTACTCATCACCATAGGAGAAAAAGGAAGATGTATTTATTAGAATGAGCATTTCCATGACCAGATGCCAAAACATATTCTTAAGATGGGCTTCATTTTATATCTACAATGAACAGTGAGTGCAGTCTGATATTTATTCTCCTTCCCACCTTAATGATTGCCATGACTGATTTGAGGTTTTGCTTTTGTATTTGATGGATCATTAAGTTCATTTATGAACCAATAACATACCTCGTCAAATTTGTTCAGATTGTTGGAAAGAAGACTAACCAATTGTCCAGTACTTATTTTATCTAGGACTTTGCTTGACAGTTTTAAAGTCTGTAAAAGAAAACAAAACAATAGGAAAATGGCCATGTAACTCATTCCTATAAAACAGAATAAATACACATTAAAATAATAGGCAGTTGTACAGTAGTATAAATTACAACTCACTTATCAGCTTCATGCTATAAAGAAAGTCTCATTAAACTTATTTATGTCACTTGAATTTAACGTGGTCATTAAATTGCTTTACAAATATTGATTTATTGACTTAGCACCTGCTTTCTGTTGCATATTTTATGTATATAGATATGTATGCAAATACAAGCTTTAATTAAGCATGCATGCTGTGTGTTGCTGTGCTTCCTCAAAAATCGCCTACTGTGCCTATCTAGACAAATGTTTTTTGAAAGATGTTTTCACAGTGAGCTTTAAAATAGAATAACTAACAGGTTTGTTTAAATTAGCTGGATTTGTTATTGGTAAAAACATACACCTTTTAAAACCTTTGGGTTTGTGAATGCCTCAACTTTTGTTGGTTCTTCATGCGGTATCATTCCAACTCTGTCCCTTCTGTGTTATACTTCTAAAAATACTCCTTAGCCACCAGCACGTTATTTTTCCTTTCCTATACATGTGCATAACAGGAGCACAGTGGTACAACAATTAAGGCATTCCACTACATATCCAGTGAGTTTGAACTCACACAGAATCTGACTTCAGTCAAAGCAGCTGTAGACATGTATTTAATTCTTTGGACATAGTAAATGGACAGCTGTCAGAAACTGATGTTAACTGCATTACTCTGTGTGCTTTTTGTAAAGAAACTACCAACCTTTAAAAAAGCTGCCCTAAAAATTATGTAGGGTATGGATAGAAGTTTGGCTTTAAGTGCAGATGAAACAATTACCTTCTTATAAATCAAGCTAAACAAAGCTATTCTTATTTGCATTCCTATATGATGAAGACCAAATATAGAAGGGTGTATGAGCAGTGTTCTCACAAGGAAGAGAAGGCACAAGCCAATGCCCAGGTAGTAGGCTATGGATCTTTCAGAGGAGTTGTCCGGATCATAGGAAGCTATTATTCTTCCCAGCAGAAGGGGCTGCACAGATTTGGTGACTTCCTGAAGATGGAAAGAAGAGAAAATAATTTTGGTCAGCTATTTTTTTTCTTTTTTTTTTTTTTTTTCCAAAGTGATACATTGTAATTTCAAGACCTACCAACTGAGATTTACACTTAAATGAGGAAGGAGGCTAGCTCTGTTCTCTGTGCAAACCACAGAAATACCCAGCAATCACACAGGAAGAGATAGCTCACTACTGTCTGTGATGTTCCTGCAACTCCACCAAAGCAAATCTAGCTTTTAAATTTTTCTGGTTGATTTCAACAAAAACAACAACTGAGATATTAACTTCCAGATTTACTTTCCAGAGGTGTAATGAATTTGCTGCATAATATGACTGAATCCAGTTTTGCAAGTTAGATCTCTATTTTAGCCACCAGGGAACAGATCTTACTACATTTTACTGAGCTTATAGGACATAAGAAAATTCACAAGTCCTGAAATGAATACTGAGGTAACACAGATAAAACTTAAGGTAAACAGGAATAACACCAGAATAGAGCGAAAAACAATTGGGATTATCCTACCCAACAGTTCTAGACCATTGTATCCAGTGCTGTAATAAAAGCAAGATGAGAGATGTAAAAGGTAAGAGGGGTAAATCTGATAAAAGTCCCAGAGATAAATCTGTACCTCCTGCTCAACCAGCCCCAACACTTCCCATCCCAGGATGAGTAACATGGCAGAGTATCAGAGCATGAGAGAAAAATGAGGGGTAACCGCACTGCTAAACTACAAGGCATCCAAATGATCTGCCACCATAGCCTGCTGTTACATATGTCCTCAGACTCCTTTGCTATTCTAATTAAACCCCACTAGTTTTATCTACACTCAAGTTACATTTCCCTTTCTTCATGCTGTGATCATTCTTATACTTTCACCTTTCAGCCTCATCCTTTTCCTCCTCTTCCTCTTCCCCCTCTTTCCTTCCCCAATTCTTCCACAAAAACTGCAAAAAAACATCAGTGTGCTGTGTGTTCTAACAATTTACTTCTGCATGAGCTTCTGAAGTGTATGAATGTAGAAATGAAACAAAAGAGCACATGTAACATAAAAATATGTTCTTAAAAATTTTTACATGTGTCTCCTCATCTTTCTGTTGTGTCTGTTCATTCTCAGCAGAGTGGTACTTCAAAAATAGCAAGAAACCATCAAATTCTCTTTTGTATGGGTGTGTTAAGTTCTGTCAAAAATTATTATGTCTTTGAGCTCAAAAACACACAGGCACAGAGACACAAAGACACAAAGAGACACAAGAGGAGTGAACACAGAGACACAAAGAGGAGTGAACTGGCACAACTGAGCTATAATTCCTGTTTTACAAAGATAAATAGATTGGGAAAATCACCTTTGCTTTTCCCTTCTCCTTTTGGTCTCTCACACAATATCAGTCTTAGGTACTCATACAACCTGTACTGTAATCTCTTCTGAATATCACTGTTGGTCAAGTAGATATTCAACACTCGCTTCCTCAACAGAAGAGATGAAATTTTACATCTTAAAAAAAATACCTGTGCTATGCACTATTCCTTGATTAACTGCAATTCTGCCCAACAAATGTTGTAAACCTGGAGCCTGCTTTGACAAAGACTTCAGTGTTATCAGTAGGCAAAGGGAGGGGTGTTTATTGAAACACACATGACCCAAGGCAGCTGTGCTTAGACCATATGCATCCAGAAGTGGCAAACCAAAACTCCACAAAAGTCAGAAAATACAAAACAGTCACCTTTCAAGGACAACGCAGTGCTTTTGTACTCTCAGTGATTCCAAGATAAGCTTATATATATGCTTAAAATAGCAAGATTTTTTTTTTTTGTATTTACTTTTATTCCAGTGAAAATGCCATGCTCTGCTACCGTGTTTGTTGTGACTATAATGGCATTGCATACATACCTAGCTTTCTCCAAAGGAAAGGTGATTTACAGACTAAGGTCAGAAAAATGGCTGGCAATAAGCCAAATTGTTTGCTATCTTCTGCAGAAAATAAAAAAAAAAAAAAAATCCACTCATTTACAGTGGAATTTTATCAGCTTATTTTTTGAAGGTACTATTATCCAGTCAACATACAAGTGAAAGCAGAACTAAATGTTTTCATTTTCCCTCTTGCAACCACAAAATTCCTATGGATATAAGTATGGATGTGTAAACTGAATAACCTGTCTAAAAAAGGAATTGTGCATCAAACAGAAAATCCAATTTCAGGAATTGTTTTTGCTTCTCCTGTTCTTGCTCTTCCCTCTGCATTCATCATAGACCATTGAGAAACTCATAAAAATTCCCCTCAAAGAAATCTTAATTAAACGACCAAAATTCTGACAAGAAATGAGAGTATGACACAAGATACCATGCTAGATGGTATCCTTGTCTGGCATGGCTACTCTTATGCAATGAAAACTTTTAAATTATATATACACCCCTTATGCTCAATCATTCTGAATTTGAAGACAATAACACATATCTCTGCTTTTGGCCCAAGAAGTGCCTCGGGACTTTCATATCCCTCCCTGCCCCATTTACTCATACACATAACCTATATGTGAGAACTTCAGGAAATCCTCATTAGAATCCTTTGGGACATGATACTAAAACCATTTTGAAGTTAATGTTAGCAGCAACTTCACCTGAGTGAAAATATAAATTTCATGGGGATAACTATAAGATAAAAATGTAAGTAGAATCAAACTGATCCTCGCAGTAAAGTACCCAATTTGCTAGCCAGCATCTTGTTAAAAAGAAAGATTTTTGTTTCACCACCACACTATCTTGTCTTTACATTGCAAAATACATCTGCTGATGAGGTGAAATGTGGAAGCTGTTTAGGCCAGCAGGGGAGCAAATACATTAAGTGAACTAACACAACACCACTTATGAGGGAGAAACATAGTACTCTAGGGGGCCAGAGTGCAAGTGTCCACCCTTTAATAACATCATTACCTACAGTGCATGAGGGGAAAAAAAGAGAGCCAGAAAAACCACTAGACCTGATGAGAGCAAAGCTGTGATTCTAGTTGCAACAACAACTGCACAAACAGCAGGGATGTAAGCTGAGTTTAAAACACACTTTGAGGAAGGTGCTATGGAAATGGCTCAGGGATTAGACAAGGGAAGAGTTGAAAGGAAAGTGAAGGTCAAAAGAATGCACAACTTGATTGCACTTATGCCAATACGGCACAACATCCTGTCCCCATTTAAATTAATGGCAAGGCTCCCATTAATTTCCGTGAGCAGTGCCTGAAAAGAACATCAGCAGCTTTAGCAGACAGTTTTCCTCTTACAGCTTCCAATAAAATGAAGAGCTTTATCAGCTCATAATGAAACCAAGAATTTAAACTAAGATTTAATCTTGCCATGCTTATTGTGAAAGGTACAGATTTTGATTTCTATGTGCTGAATTTCACAACTGCAATTTCTTAAAGAAATGGAAAAAGACAATAAACGTGACTAAAAAAATCTGTAGTCCCATTGTTGTTCTGTCTCCAACTGGTCTGAAATTGTACTTGGTTAGAAAAAGTCCAGAGAAATCAACTCTGCACATCACACACACGTACTTTATTTGCATATATTCTGGGAAAGGCTGTTATACTCAAAACTGTCTGCATGAGCCTTCAGACACTGCTTAACTTTTAACAAGAATGCATTACTACAATAGTTTAGGCTGATGGACTCTGCTTTACAAGGCAGGCTATATTTGTAGAACTGCTGTTGTTTTCAAACACAATCCTGACGTGAATCTGGAGTCATTAGCTTGGCGTCTATTACACACAAGAGGAAATATGTTAAAAAATTAGCAACAGGAATGAGATGGCAGGAGCAAATTATACAGAATTCTGTTGGAGTCTACAAAGAAATGGTCTTGTTCCAGAGAACTGTTGACAAACAAGGTAAAAGATTATAGAGATAAGTGTTATGACAGCTCTGCACACACTGAGAGGCTCTGCCCTAGATAATTAACTACCATACCTGACAAAGATGGATAAGAAAGATAATTGACTTGTCAAATTCAGTTCTAGCCATGTTGCCTCCCACCTGGCCTGTATGAAAGTTGAACAGCTGGAGGGTGGCCCAAAATTTGACACAGAAACCCTACAGAGTGAGCACAAAATGCACCATAGCCACCTCTCCTCTCCTTTCTCTTTGTGTGGTCCCTGTAGATGGAGAAGGTAAACAGAGCACATCTTGTTGAACCAGATCTTCAGCAGCGGCACATTCAGACAGAGGTGAATGTCAGACAGAGGAGACCTGTGGTTCTTCATCAGTGACAAGAGCCCAATAAGTTAGAGAGCTTTAAGCTGGGAGAAAACAAAGTTAGCCTGGAGCTAATTTCTTCGATAACTCTTCTCAACTAAGCAACCATCTTGATTACCCTACTTTTAATCAGAAATTGTGTATACAAAAGTGTGAGCATATCCACCTGAAAGAAAGAAGCATAAAGTTAAAATGTAGAGAACTTTTTCATGCTAGCTTTTATTAAGCCTTGGTGATGAGAAATTTCAGTATTGTTTTTATGAGCTACATATGAGGGATAGTCATAATGTGATTGCAAAAAACAATTTTAAAAAATTAAGGCCTACAGATTTTTTTAATCTGTGAAGAAGCATGACATACTGAGGTATATCCAATGTTCTCTACAGTTAAGAAAGAAAGTAAGTGCTGCATCTTAAGAGAAACAATTTCCTTTTTCTTCAGAGCATTTCTTCCCTTTCTTTAGACTATTTTATTCTGTGACATTCTGATTCTATTACTGATACTCGCCTTTGAAACTTCAGTGCTGTAGAAACTTACTTAAAATGCTACATTTAGCCCTTGGCATGGTATTACAAGAGAAAAAAAGCATCTAGTTTTTTCATAATTCTTAGGGGAAAAATCCATCTGAAGTGCAATTGTTGTCAGCTATTAATTATCCAAATTAAATTAACAGTGATCTACACCAGAATACTTGTATCATAAGAGGAATCATAAGCAAGTTCATAGGAATGATGACAACTCTCCATACTACTCTTCCTTTCCTGCTTGCGAGAGAGATCATTCTAATGGAAATGAACGTTTGTATTTCTAGAACTTTGTTATTCATCTGACCACTTTGGGCCATTATATCTGTTATATATATATAAAAAATATATCATATATATTTTACACATTTATGCAGAATTGTTACCACTACTGTAAACAACTTTTTTTTTTTTTTTTTTTTTTTTTTTGTGGCATATGTAAGCCTGAAAAAAACATTTAGCTATGGAGTTGAGTAATAGTCACTTCAGCAAGACTGAGCAAATCATGTGGCATTTCACTGTCTTTTTTTTTAATGTACATGGAATTTCTCTTGAAAATTCATGATAAACGTCTTTTAAAATATCACATGAGAAAATAATTACTTAAATTCAGCAGTGATGCAAAAAAATCACGTTTGATCTGTACTTGGGAGAACATGCTAGAACCTAGCAATATGTACATTTCAAAGTTACTAATATATGTTTTAAAGATATGAACCTGTGATAAGAAATACTCCATTTAAGAAGGTCCCTGAGTATCTCTCTGCGCTTATCATCTTTCTGAGCAATATACAGAGCAAAACCTGTAGTTATTCACATGATTCTGTATCAATTTAGCAGTCCCTAAGACTCGCATCCACTTATGGATAAAAAATAAATTAAAAGTTTACAAGAAACAAGAACAAATCTTACCCCTAAATATAGTAATATTCCATATAACATAAATTTCCAGAAAAAGCATCGTCGAAGGGCATTAATAAGCTTGGGCTTTTTCTTTGAAGTTGCCAGCTCTCTGTCCCACTCTCTGAAAAGAAACCGAAAAACAAGACCATTAAGTTGTGTGAGCAAATACATGGGTCTATGGCTCCAACATACTTCAATTCACTCAAGTATATCCAAGGAGATTTAGCTAAGGTGAATAATGAAACAAAGCTTTGCAGAGACCCTGAAGACCTGGTCCTCATTGACTTGATAGATCAATAAAAGTTCAAATGTAGTTCAGCCACATATTTGGCAGTTTTAAATACTCAGCCATACATCACCCTGCAGGGAATTAATTCATGAAAAGGTCACATTGTATGTTTTAAAGAAACCTGCTGTACTTAAGACCAACACACAAATAATAGGCAAATAAATGCTTTGGAGCTCTTCCAGTCTGCAGAAAGAAAACACCAACAAAGCATTAAAAATGTGACTTTTCTACTGCATAGCATTATTTTAATCTATGCTGCTAGGGCAATAACTTTGTATTCAATAATTGCTCACTAATCAGAAGCAATGCTATATATTTAATAAGTATGTTTGGTCAAAATTCAGCTCACAGATTAAAGCACTCCTAAGAATTTAATCAGTCAACACTTTTCTTCATTTTTCAACAGAATACTAAATAACAAGAATATTCCACTTATACATTCTTCTCTGTGTCAAGATGCATTAAGCATACCAATACTCCCAATACTTTTCACCAGTTTTGAATATGTATGTCACACTGCACTTAAGTTTAATTGGATTGGCACAACTGTGGAGATGTGAACTGCCCCAGAACATCAGGAAAAGCTATGCCAGACGATGCAGGAGAGGGGCTGAACTGAAGCCCTTGTATTGTGTGCATCAGGGATCCCAGTCAGCTCCAAAGGACAATTGAATGCCCTTGTTTGCTGAATGAGGACACATCTGAGCCAGTTAATAGACACCAGTTTGCGTCCAATGTTTTTTAGACAATTTATCCAAAAACTTCTTGATGAAATTTTCAATGTGATTCTTGAAACAAAGTTAATCCATGAACATTTCATACCTTTCTAATTTTTCAGAAAGATTATCAGCAGAGTCCGCAGAGGGAATTTGATAAATATCCGACAGTTCCAGTCGTTGCCTGTAACCTTTTTTCAGAATTGGCTTTGTCCATCTAAGCAGAAAAAGAAAAAAAAAAAAAATTGACTGTTTCTGGGGTTAATTCTGAAGCTACCAATGAGCAGGGCACTGAGTTCTTTGTACTGCATTTGCAAAAACATACCATGTCAATTTTAATGTTTATTTCAAAGTTATAGGTTGTGTGAGACACAAGTCTATAATCCCCATAATTCAGCAGAATGCAAAGATATTTCCCAGGTGAACAATTATATCATCCAACTGTTAAGAGAGTATACTTTAAGAAATTGGAAAATTATCCTTCCTTTCTGCAGTCTTCCTGTGGTTTCAGACAAATCATATGGGCTTCACTTAGTCTTTGACACCACTTTAGCTGAGAACACACTATTCACAGTATGCTATAACAAAGCTAGCTATGAGAATCCACTTTGGAGAATCATTAGTAAAGCATCCATAAACTTTACCAGTACTGGAAATAGGGACCAGAGTTTTCAGGGATGTAACAAAATGGATTAGCAGAAAACTTCTGAATTTAAAATAATAGTGTTATGTGAAAGTCATTGTCAGCCATTGCACATGATAAACCAGGTACAGATGGCAAAAAGGACCAGTTGCTATTGACTTTGTGCACATCACATGTAAAAATGGCTAATCCCTGTCCTTCAGGAACAGTAGCTCTCATTGACTGTCTTCATCAGAAGTTCTGTATACGGAGATATATTTTGGTAATGATAAAATAAGTTATGGGACACTAAACCAGTACTGCAGCTAATGCAAGTGAGCAATAGTACTATCTAAGCAACCTCTTTAATACTCAATATCATAGTTAAGTAATAACCTTTTGTGCTCCTTAATAATGCTTTGAGACCACAATAAGCAATTACCAAACTGTCATGACAAAAGAGAAATTCTTTACAGTTTCCAACATTGTATGTTTTGGGAAAACACTTTCCATTGCCCTGCTTCTCTCCCCACATTTGATTTTATCTATACTTTTGATTAGCACCTACTGTGTCATTTTTTCACTGCCTGAAGTTAACAAAATGTGACTGCAGTCAGACAGCAAGCAGAGTGGCTGTTTTATCACTTCTTGGTGGTGGCATACTTCACAGATCTACTGTACTCCTAAGAATGTCTCTTGTTCTACTTGGCATTTAACTGTCTATACTTAATGCAGCCTAAATTATGTGCCCCTAAATCACACTCCTCTCCCAAGTCAACAAGTCACTTTGTGCGTTCCTTGTCCTCATATATCTGCTCATCAGAGCAGCTGCACCTAGAGCAGATGAATTCCTCCAGCCAGCTACAGGAGCAGTACTGACACCTTCCAGGGATCTCCCAGTCTGCAGCCAGGTTTCTACCGCAGTCTATGGCAGGGCACACACATCAATATTCACCTCCCAGCTGTCCTGGCCTTACTTGCAGGTCCCACCCTAGCTAGATGTGGCCAACCATGAGCTGCACCAAGTGGCCTCAGGTGTGAGTGGTCATAGTGGGAGGAGCTGGCCCGTTGCATGGTGTTTGTCTCAAGACTGTCTTTCAGCAGCAGCTGTCAAGAACCGCACGGGACTGTATATATTTAACGAAAAAGAATGTACCAGAGAGAGAATATATGAATATCTCCTACAAACAACTTTTTTCCAGGTTCAAATAGCACTCAGTTTACCATTATGCTTTTGATTTCTTGCAAAGTTTTGAAATGCAAAATGGCTATATATTTATTTTAACTGGCAATATCATCTGTATTTATCAGTTTGTTTTTTTAACAACATCTAAAACATCTGAATCAGAGTTTGTTAACCAATATGCCTCTGCTATTTTTGAGCTTGATAGAAGTGATTTGTCAGCATTAATTCCAAGCTTTTTTCTTTTCATGTCTACAGAGAACGACAAATTTCTTTTGAAAGGAAGAAAGCAAGAAGGAAGGGAAACAGATTGGCTTTACAGCATTATGTTACCAAATGCCACCAGATTACTGGCTGGCATTTAATGAACTCTTTCACAGAGGAGCCTGTAGTGCTGTCAGAGTTTTGCCACTAACTAGGAATATTATTATGGGTACACACACATGAAACCCAGCAGGGGACAAGTTTCAAGGGTGTATGGTAGGAAAGAAGAAAAGAAGGAAAACAAGTTCCACCTCTATATTAATTGCCTGGTAGCAAAAATACCGTATGAGTTTGATATATAAATATCATATACATAGCATACTATTTGAAGTTCTCTTTGGTTAGATTTCTAATGACCATCTCTTTATCATTCACTTCAGAAATATATAATAGATTTGTTATTATAGCTATTTCTTTCCCTAGCAGTCTCACCCCCTGCAGGCAAATTGTAGGGATAGGACAGATGTCTTTGACTTCCCAGAGAGTATTAACGCACACTGTTGACTCTTCAATAGGATTTGACTCTCCCTTTAGGCTGCTTTGCAAGCCACCGAAGGCAGAAGGAGCCTGTGTATTGCTAAGCTGACCACGTGGTTCTTCCTCTGGTGCACAGGAATTCCCCAGGGACCTGGGACCCTCTCTCAGACATGAATAGTGTGGCACAGTAGCAGATCAGCTGTGCTGCTCCAGGACAGCTGGGCAGTGCCGCTGAGACCTGCACAGGGGAGCAGCTCTCCTGAGGGGCAGCTGTTCGGCC
Organism: Oxyura jamaicensis; assembly: GCF_011077185.1. NCBI lineage: Eukaryota > Metazoa > Chordata > Aves > Anseriformes > Anatidae > Oxyura > Oxyura jamaicensis. The sequence continues at coordinate 25,791,924 of NC_048893.1, forward strand.
TGCTGCTGTCCTGGCAGATGTGAGGTGTACAACTCAGGGACATCTACTGAGCGGCTCAAAGCCGGCCACAGCTGAGCTTCGTTCCCTCCAAGAGGCATCATTACCTGTGGGTAGTACAGCTAGGGATGGTGCCTGCATTTCTAGGGGAGGGGGCATAAACTCTAATGGAGATGAAGCAAGGAAAGCGATTCTGACTTTGAACAGTTATAGGGAGAAAAAAATCAAGCTAAGATTATGATGCTGTGTAGCCCAAGGTGTTTGTAGAGCCACTAGTTCCTACTGACTGTAGGAAAGACTGATACACCACACAGATCTCAGCCATTCCCAGAGGGTCACACCAGACCAGATGCTACAAGAGGCTCTCACTCCAGTCTTGCCCTAAGGGATGTCCATCACTCCAGCAGCAGCACAAATTGCAAACTGTACTTTACGTTATATGGGAGGTGGCAGCTCTACCACACTTGAAATGTGTTTACAGCACCAAACCCCTCCTCGGAGCAGCCACACAGGGTGGGCCTAGCTCTGCATGACCCTTGCTACCAGGTGGAACAAGCCAGTGCACCCACAGCACACATCTGCCAGGCACCACAGCCTAAATCCTGGGGTTTGTTGCCCTCAGCAGAGCAGGCATTAGTTATCTTGTTTTGCTTCACATGGTAACCTGTTGAAATAATTTTCAGGGTATGTAGCCTGCTATAGTAAACCTTCAGCATTGACCCCTTTATGAAGAAATAGATGTGATGTTCTGAGATTAATATTAATGCATACGTATTGTAGGGCTTCAGCAGCAGAAGGTAAAAGCAGATCCTATTCATTTCTGCTTTCTTTTTATTGTTGTTGTTGTTGTTTTATTATTATTATTATTTTTAAAGAGACCATCAAGATTAAGATTTACATTTCTTCACTAATAAACATTTCTTTTCCACAAGGAGTTATTTGACATGAAAAATATTTAGCTGCAATACCATTGACTCTGCCACTAGCTGTGAACAGCACCGTTTTAAGAATAATTGATGTTCTGCTGAAACCCCAGGATTTCAATACCTAATCTTAATTAGCATTACTCCACAGCAACTCGGGAAAGTCTTGCATTTTTTGTCCTTTTTTTTTTTTTTTCCAAAGTGGTATTTAATCAGATTATTATCTAATCTCTAAATGTATTTGATATTCAGACTTTTAGCAGAAATGCAATATTCTTCCTTTCAGTTAATAACATAGTCAAAAATCTTTCCGTTTCTGAGGAAAAAAAAAAAAAAAAAAAAGTACACAAGAGTTATGAAGGTATTTAAGCAGCGTAACATACAAGGGTAAAACATGATCAGCATATTAAAGTCTGTCAGCTGTTTGGATACCAAAATCAAGTGTAATATATGCCTCAAATATTTCTTTAACAAAGCTATCACATACCATAGAGGTGATGATGTGCTACAAACGAGGTTTGCAACAGTTTCAAAATATACCTCCAGTGTCTAGGAGAGAATGTCTCTTCATTTTCATTCTTTTTCTGTTGTATATGCCATAGCATGAATATGAAAGAAAGAGTTTTTCTTTTCCTGCTCTTTTAGACACTTAAAACAGGTAAAGAAGACATTGAAGACAGTTTGTATCAACAAAATTATTGCAGAGCTGTGCTGTTCATAGCTGAGCTGTATTTGAAAAGCTCCCAGATGTGTCACTAACGTAACATCGCCTATCTTAATTCAGCTTAGCACTCCATTGTTTTAGCCATGCATTTATAGATGCATTTCATAATAAATTGGCAGGGAGTTGCACCTTGCATGCAATAGCCCCTTCCAAATCTGTAATTTGTTCCAGCATCAACAACTGGCATGTGATCAGAGGTAAACATCTTCTCAAATTGAATAGATTTGTGGCAATTTGAACAGGAAAGAGGAAGGAAAAGGCAAGGGAATTACTTATTTAATATAAATACTAAGTATCAACAAGTAAATTACCACTACAATGATATGTAATTAATGCAGAGTTGTAGGCTGCCTCTCTTATGACTTGCTTTTTGCATCTTCTCTGCATCCTGCATCATATGATGTTGCCAGTCTTCAAACTGACTCTTGCAAATTAATAAGAAAATATCTCACATCTCCCAGTTTCCAAAATGATCTTGGACTCTGAGCAAAGCAATACTGGTTGTGTTTGGGTGTTGTTTTTTTTTGTTTGCTTGTTTTTGCTGTGGTTTTTTTTTTGGTTGTTTTTTAGTATTTGTTACCTCCAGAGAAATAAAAGCATCCTAGTTTTCAAAGACAAACCTTAAACTGAATTAAACTGAAAGGAGTTAAAATGAAAGATCGGATTGACTCCAATACAATAAAGGTTCACATTTTTATTTTAAAAGTTGAAAAAAGTTTATAAAAAGAAAAGTACCAACATTAAAACACAGCATGAGAATATACCTGGAACCAAGTACCCTTCCCAGCTGTCACCTGGGATTTTTTCCTAAGGCACAACCTTGCCCATGGAGTCAAGGCAACAGTTCTGCAGCAGGCCACTGAAGTACTGCCTTCCAGGAGCAGTCCCCTCTCCTGCCCACCCTCTCCCAAAGAAAGGATGCTTACCTGTATCTGACAAGCAGGAGGATTCTGGTTTCAAAGGAAAAAAAATATTTTCAAAATACATCTTAAGCACCTACTTATTCTCTCCTAATTTTGGACCTTCATGACACATGGCCTTGATATAGATACTTGCTGCCCCTGAAAATGCTCTCGGAGTTCCTTTTGCTTATATGAGACTTCATGATATATAAACATAGCCTGTGAGCTCTTGGTCATGTAACTAGGCTTACCCTTTCTCCCATGGAAGGCAGTTGAAATCCATCTACAAACTTACTTTGTAAAATATGTAATGCCAAAGTCTTCTTAGCTACCACAGTTCAACTGGACCTTTGATTTACTTACTTATTTTAGAAGACATACTGGGACACATTATTATCCAGAGTAAGGTTTGGCACTAACCTGCCCCCAGAAGTGCTGTAACTACATGCATATGTTGCTAGAAAACATTTTGAAAAAATAATAATAATAATAATAATGGCAACCTGTAGAACTCTCCCACAATAAGCAGCACTAGTCTCACCAGTTTGAAAGTTAGCACATTCAAAAAATTTAGATAATCAGAGACTGAAACTCTTTTGCATGAAAAATGTGGTAATTGCTTGCTATAGAAATATCCTGAAATAACATTGCCATACCCTTGGGCAACTGAAGTTCTGGATAGGAGATCTCAAGCAGTCTCCATCTGCCAACTCCACCAAATGCTCCCAGGACAAGTTAATCTTTGCGCACCCCTCTTTATTCTCTAATAAACAAACTTCTTTTTAACCCATCCTTTGTGCTATCTGCTTTGACTTTAAGATCTTCAAAACAGGCTTCATTATTATATGTGCTGCAGTGTCTAATAAAATAGACTTCAAATTTCTGTTAAGGTTTCTAGAAACCTCTGTAATAGAAGCAATAAATCTACTTTCTATGTCAATGTCTAAAGTATTAAAAACAGGATTTGGGTGGATTATTCTCTATCCTACCAAAATCAAATAAGCATGGTGAAGGAGAAAAGGTATAGGCAGGACTGCAAATCTTTCAAAGACCTGACCATTTCATTTTGAATATTAAGACTAAGTTTTTTCTCCTGCAGAATAAAAAGCTATACATGTACTCTAGAAACTCAGATGCAACTTGCTACAACAACTGTTCTTTAGAAGTATAAAACACCCAGAGAAGGGTGCTGTACTACACTAGGTTTGTACTTCTGCTAGCTAGATCAAAGATGCAGTATCAGGCTGAGAAAAGGGCAGATTTCAACCTCATTAATAGAAAAGGCATTCCTGTGGCTAAGTGATTTCAAAGTAGGAAAACAACATACTTTCTTCAGTCAAAGCTTCAAGCTTCATATTTAACTTTGGAAATATTAATAGAATTCAAACTTCCTAAAGAAGCCCCAAACCTGCACAGATGTCAACCATCTAGGGGCTGACTTTCCAAAGTAGTGAAATCTCACAGTTTCAAACAGGCGTGAAGGGTGAACAGACCAGCATGTCCCTAGGGCAATGACTAGGCAGCCCCATGGCGCCATAATCTATGCTGCAGCTGCATCTATGCTTGATATTCACTAATGGACAGGATTTTTGATTACCTGGGATCAGTGAAAGTCAAGTCCTCAAGACTAGACCCAAAACAGGCCTTAAGAATAGACTTTAAGAAATTTGCCTTGTTTATCTAAGAGTCTAAGCTAGCAACTGAGACATCACACTGCAGGATTCAATCCACCTGCTCATAGCTGCCAGTGTGCACAGTACCCTCTTGGTATTAATTCTTAAAATACATGGCTCAAGCATAGAGTGGGGACCACTTTTCAGCCACTGTGTCTCACGAGGTGAAATACCTACTGGAGTAGGTTTAGCCTTAGCTCCTTTTTCTGTGTGAAAGGATTCACACTAATCCTCATGAGAATGCCTTTTCTAATCAGAAACTAATTTGGCAAAGGCACCCTCAAACATTACTTTTGAAAGGGTGTCATTGCAAATAATAATAATTATTAAAAAAATAAATTAAGAATAAATTAGGCTAGGAAGAGTGGAAGAATAACTATGACTAGAACTCATGGACCAGGTACACTCAAAACTTATATCCTGGATTACCAGAAGGCTTTTAACAGACTTCATAAAATGTCCCTTTAGAAGAGAAATCAAGACTTACTTGCAAACAAGTTTCTTACCCAGAAGACTACAGAGACACTTTTACTCTTGTGCTTTAAACTGAGCTTGAGAGAGAGAACTAAAGTACTTTCAATAGGAGGGACAGACACTGTCCATATACTGATAACTAGTCCTACCTCCCAGAACACATTGGAGGGAAGGCTGTGTTGAACTGAATTTGTTTTCCTATCCCTCTTAGGGCACACACAGCTGAAGAAGGCATCCTACATATATCCAACATATATCCAACATATATCCCTATCACACTACATTGTTCTTGGAACCAAGAGATAGCTATATGAAAAGGTGTTGAGTTACTTTTTGTCTGGTTTGGAAAGAAAAAGCAACTAGAGCAGGCCTGCTGGACTAAGCCCATGAGAAGGCAGAACATGAAGATGGCTTGGTTTAGATTGCTTATATGAATTTAATAATAAACATGTGTGGAACTACTCAGTCCTGCTGAGACAGTTGTCATATTGGTATATACCAAAGCAAAAGTATATGCTCGTATTTAAGTATCTAAACTCGGATGTCAAAAAATTAAAAAAATCAGAATTGTCTTGAAGTTGCAGCCACTTCTGATACTCCAGTGATAGGTGTTTCCAGTACCCAGCCATAAATGAATTATATCTGCATTAATTAAACCATAATGATACTTCCTGACCTCAGCTAATCTACAAAAATCCAGGTCACTTCAAAGTACTCTGACTTGTTTGCAACAAGTATTATGGCCTTGACCCTGCAAAACCCTATGAACATATGCAGCCTTGTTACATAGACAAGAATGAAGCTTCCCAGCAAACATGAAGCTAAGTACATAACCATCTGACTGCTTCTACATAAAAGTTTATTTTCTTCAAACAAGACAAAAAGTTGCCACTGCACAGATGCATGTGTTTTGGAATGAAAGGGATTAATTCTTTAAATGTAATAAGGAAAATAAAATAAGCCAAAAGATAAAAAATAAAACAAGAAACCCTGAAACCCCAAACACTTAATAGCTAGGGGATTGTAAGTGTCATACTAATGGAAGATCTCAAATCTCTTGTCTTCATATCTCATTTCTGAACCACCAAAACTCAGTTTCTGAAGCAAAAACTGTTCAAATTTTAGGATGAAATTTGGTTTTAGTGCCTAAATACTACCATCACCACCCCCAAACAATTCTCCTTTTTGCCCCATCAGTCTAGGTGATCTTGAAAAGCCAACAAAATGGAAAACTTGCTTAAAATACTACTCCTTGTATACACATGACAGTGTCTCACCTTTTTCACCATTATGAAATAAGAAAGAAAGCAAACAAACAAACACACACAAAAACTACAAACTACACAGAAACATGTTTAAATTATCCACTTATGAGCAAGTACCTCCATTCTGATTTTAATACATTCAGACCTATGCCTCTAGCCCAAACAGGATTTGTGATGGAACAATAAAATTGTGTCAACAGGTTTATAGACATCAACATCAAGAAGCTGACAATACACCATAAAATATTAAATATTAAATAACGTTACACTTATCCACAAGATTTCCTGAAATGTAACTAATACTTTAGTGTTACATCTACTAAAGTGGCCTTCAACTTATTGCAGTTTATTCAGAATTATACCACAGGAACTGACTAGAGAAATTACTTCACTAAAGCATTCATCAATGTTCGACTTGAGAGCAACTATTCTATCATTGGAAAAAGCAACTTTATTCCATACACACCTCTTACTTCAGATAAAATGCCCTTGAGCTCTGTCTCATGTTTTCATGGAACCAAAGTGTATACAATGTAGGCATGTCCTGAAGTTCTTTACTAAACAGCACCAGTTTCACAAACCACTGAAGTGTGTACATTCAGTTAAAACACTGATAAAATATTCTGACATCTTAGAAAACTTTGTTCCAATCTAACTCATTAATCACTACCTTGTGGGTGTTTTCAGTTGAGTGGACATGTCTCCTTGCTGATACGTAACAAATACTTCTGTCTTTGTGAAGCTCATTACAGAAAACATACTTCAAAGCACTATACAATTCTTGCACCTTGATGAATTTTTGCTCTGGGATAGCTTACCTTTTAATGATCTTTAGCATTGATACTAATCTATATCTGATGAGACAGAAACTGACAGAGTCCTTGAGGACTGAAGCATTTTCAAACAAGCTAATATGTCTCATAGCTACAAATAATGCCTGTTTTAAAAACATATATTAGTTTACATGTTTATTTGTAAAAGAAAGATGTTCTTTCTGCCAGTTTGATTCTAATACATTTTCTTACCTTTTGGCTTTCACTTTTGATATTTTTTCAAGTATTTCATATAACGTTTGCAAAAAACAAAGACATTTGCAGTGTATTTTTTAAAGTACAAGTAAGCATACACTTTGTAATTAACAAAAGCATATCATTCAGAATGTATTAGAATTACATTAGTCTTTATACAAGTTTCCATACAATTTTGGCTGTTCTTACCCAATGAACAGACCATGTACTTCAATAGATTGATTTTTCTTTGAAACAGTGCTACTACAACGTTTTGTAAATATATTTATCTGTTCTAGACAGTATTGACCTTGACTATCTCTTTTACTTCATGTATTAGTTATTACCACTTCATTTACAGTAAGATAATTGGTACAATACCACACATCATGCATGAGGTGTATGATTCAAATGCCATTTAATTGATTATAAGACTTGGATTATACAAGACTCCAGATCAGACCAAAGGATGGTTAATCATGCACTCACTGCACATGAACTGCATCTAGTTTCAGCCATGGGAACTTTAACTAAGGCAGGAATCAGAAATGTTTATTTTAACCAAGTGGGATTTCTTCTCTACCCCTTCCCAGCTTCTAGGAGAGCACGGACAGAAGCTTTACAGAGAAATAAAATGAAATATAACAAGTGGCTCCATGACCAATGAAGTCAGTATGCAGCCTTATTTCCTATGGATTTGTATCTTAATACTTGACAGGAGAGCTAACTGAAACTTCTTCTGTGAATAATTTACACAAGTTTACTGCCATCATCCACAGGCTCTGGATCTAACAGCATCTGAGAGCAGGTACAGCTTCTTTCACACCGCAGCATCTGTAAAGGACAGCCCTAGGATGCTATCCTGTACCTGAATGTTTGTAAAACCCCAGAAACCTGTGGAGTTTAGGATCCTTCCCTACTATCACATCTGGCTAAAAATGAGGAAAAGGACTGAATGTGGGGGAGGCAGGCAAAACGGGCAATTCATAAAGACCACTTCCCTTCTGAAACCTTTTGAAAGAAAAAGAAAAAAATAAAAAGAAATAACCCAGACCCATCTGCTGAAGAGGAAAGCCATCCCAAAAGGTTTAGAAAGGGAATTAAAAGCCCTCAGTTACTCGGCCAAAGCCCTCGTGCCAATGTTATGGTTTTATATCACGTGCTCCCGTTTCAGTCACTATGTTCATGTTTTGCCCAAGATTTCCTCCCTCCCCTCAGCGCTGCCTGAAAGACCCTTGAGTAACAACAGGGGGAAAGCAGCTCCCTGGGGAAAGGGCAAAAGTGATGGCATGTGGGCTGGAGCCAGCCAGCTTGCCCTTTCCAGCTGGCAGTGCTGCTCCTAGCAAGGTGATGCAGAAGGTGTTTGGGTCTCTATATTGTCTTTTAAAGCATGTTGCACACGGGTGCTGGCATTGGCTCCTTCTCTTTTTTATTTGACTTTATGCAAAAGAAGAGGCGACCAGGGACTTGACTTGCAAGAGAACGCTCTGGAGGCTTACAAGGAACTATTGCCACTAAATCTTGTATTGCTGAACCAACGCTAGAAGCCCGACCAGGCACAGAGGAGGAACCCCAACTCGGGGAGCAATCCCCGCACCCTCCCCGCGTTCTCACCCTGTGTAATGAGCTAACAGATTAGCCAGTTGAGCAATTTACCAAAGGTTGCTCAAATTGGGTCATAAATTAATTTCTCAGGGACCGGTGAGGCTTTATGACACCTGACAGACGAAGACCCTTCGGGTGCCAAATCCCGGCGGGGACACCACCAAAAAGGGGAGGGGAAAAGAGGGGGAAACCCCGACCCAACACCGCCGCCGGGGATCCCCCTGGGCTCGGGCCCCTCGCTGGGGAGGGGAGGACAGGGGTGGGGAGGCCAGGGGAGGGAGGAGAGGCCAGGGGACCGCGGCGCCGGGGCTCCCACCTGAAGAAAAGTTTGGAGAAGATGTTCGCCTTCTCCAGGGGGGACCTCTGCATGGTGCCCGCTGGGCTGCGCCGTGCCGGGACCGGCGGCCGCCAATTGCTCACGCCTGGCTCGCCCGCTCCGCTCCGCTCCCGGGGCTCTCCCACCTTATCCGCTCGGGCCGCTCTGATGTCATTGCCTGCCTCCTTCCCCTGCCCCTCTCCCCGCCTCTGCTGTGCCCAGGTTCAAAAGCGGGAGGGCTGGGGAGCCGGCCCGCGCTCTGCCTCCTCCTTCCTCCTCCTCCTCCTTCCCCGCCGCGCCCGGCCCCCACCCGAGCGGGCTCTCCCTCCTTCCCACCGGCACCTCGGGACCCCCCTGCAGACACCCAGCACCCGCTGCCCGGCGCCCTGCTGGCAGCCCCGGCCCCAAAGCCGCCCCCCAAAATCCCGAGGTGGGCACCGGCACCGGGCCGGGGGCAGGTGAGGAGCGCCGCCGCCCGCTCCGGGACACACGTGCTGCGATGTTTTTTTCAGGTTTTCCTGCAGGCACAGCTACTCGAAGCTCAGGGGACGGGAAAAGCACATCCCGCCGGGGCTCAGCCCGAAGACCCGGGTGCAGTCGGGGTTTTGCAGCGTTGTGTGCGCGCTGTGCAAACAACAGCCCTGCTCTCAGGGACAGCATGATGGAAAGCACGCTTAAAGGAGAACAAAGATGTCAAGAAGCAGGAACAAGAGCCCGTGATTTAATGCTGCAGGCCGGCTGATTTCATTTAATGCTTTAAAGTGCTATTTACACACCCGGTTTTTCTTTCACTTCTGTGACTTAAAAAACATCGCTGGAAGAAGGTCACGCTTTCCTAAGCACGCAGCTGTTCCCCTCCAAGCCGGTTCTTTAAAAGGCAAACATGCTACCCTCTGGTCCTACAGCTTGCACCACAATTAAACCAAACTCTTTGTAAACTTTGCAGGCGTTTCCATTTCACCGCACCCCGCAGCGGTTTCACACGGGATTCCTTTGCCCTGGCAGTCCTCCCTCGGGGGCTGCGGGCAGCCAGGAGGTGCCCCCAGCCCCTGGCACAGCACCGGGCTTCTTTGCTGGGATTTCCTGGTGACAAAGCCGGCAGGCAGCGGCACGGAGCAGACAGGGCTCCAGGAGGCTGCCCGCACCTCGCCGTGTCTTCAGGCAAGGCGCGGAGGCAGGAGGAATAAATCCACCCGGGTTTCGCGACGGGATCCCTTCGGCATCCTGCCACCTAGCGGAGCCGGCCCCCGGGGCCCTGGTGGTGATGTGGGGACAGCCGGTCTTCCGTCCGGCTCCTCCTAGGGTGCTGAGCTAGGAAGGGAGGCGAGGACACGCATCCCTCCTTTGTAGGGCACGGGGCGAGGCTGAGAACCCTCTGTTCCTATCGCCTCGGAAGGAAAGTCTTCAGTCGGACCCTAACAGACTGTGAAATCCTGTCACTCGGTTAAAAAATGGAGGAGTCAGAATTTAAAGGCATCCTGGACACCAGGTGATCTGAGCAATACACAACCTGCCACGGACTCTTCCCTTTCTAGCCTTCACATTTCTGGTGCACATGAATAAGGCAGAAACTGAGCAAGGGGTTAAGCTTTTTTGTATTTTGCATTAGAAAGTGAGGCATGTTAATCATTTAAAACCTTTTGTGGATCAAGTCCAAACTGCTAAAAATGTCAGTGGCTAGTGGATGCTATTTTCCTTAAAAGTATCTCCCCCGTTGCTATTACCACCAGAAATGACTTATGAGCATTTGTAGTAAATTTGGGACTAACAAAGACATACCTTCAGTCATTGCTGATGATGCCATTTTTTTTACATGAAAAATTCTACCATCTTTCATATGACGAACTTTCTAGGTCCCTAAATTTGGCTATTTCTTCTTGAAACTTTGAATGGTTCCTAAAGTACCAGCTGGAGACCTATTCTGTACCACCAAGATCCCCAGGAGTGACTGCTTCCCTGCTCTGTGATCTGGCAGGTTGGCAAATAACTTGGCTACTTTTAACCCCTGCACTCATAAGCCCTTAACATGTTGCATTTTACAGGATTGTTTCCTGACATTTTTCTTGACATTCCCCCCGCGCGCCCCCCCCCCAGGTAATTATTCATAACCTTCTCAGGGATGTTGAAGAATACTCCTGCTGACGTGAATGTGAAACTTGCCATTAGCAATAGTGTGAGTAGGAATAAACTGTAATATTTCTGTTCTCTCTAGGGACTGAAATACCTCCACGTTCAGTATTATCTATGAATTCCATTTACTTGATCTTCTTTCACTTCTACAGAAACAAAACCCACTATGACAACAGCTACTTCATGCTTTCATTGCATCTACAGCCACCATCTACCTGATTTTGCCCTGTATTTCTGAAGTCACACAGGTCGGAAGCAGACCATCTGCTCAATCCTTTCACATTGAAAGCAACTTCAAGCTTAACCCCAGGGGCTGTAGCCCCGGCCTCTCCCCTGCCCTGGGTTACACGTTCCCATTCCCGCCCAGGGCCACCAGACCTCATGTGATGCTGCTAACTCAAACCTCAAGTTTTTCATAATCTTTTAATTAATGAGGAAATATTTTGGCTGTGATATTTCATTCAACTCAAAGCAGTCAAGTGTATTCACCAGATTTGTTTTTGTTGAAGCAGAGGACTAGATCCACAAACCTGACAATGGTCTTTCCCTCAGGCTTTCCTGTGCCCAGCTGGACTCCAGCACACCCAGGTTCACTTCCTCATTCCATGTGACTAAAATAATGGTTGGAAGCCTTGGCTCGAATCCCCTTAGATGAATACTATAAGCCATGGGTCAGGGATAGCTTATAATCACAGAATCATAGAATATCCCGAGTTGGAAGGGACCCTTAAGGATCATCAAGTCCAACTCTTGACACCGCACAGGTCTACCCAAAAGTTTAGACCATGTGACTAAGTGTACAGTTCAATCTCTTCTTGAATTCAGACAGGTTCAGTGAAGTGACAACTTCCCTGGGGAGCCTGTTCCAGTGTGCAACCACCCTCTCTGTGAAGAACCTCCTCCTGATGTCGAGCCTAAACTTCCCCTGCCTCAGCTTAACCCTGTTCCTGCGGGTCCTGTCACTGGTGATTATGACGAAAAGGTCTCCTGCCTCTCCACTCCCCCTCGCGAGGAAGTTGTAGACCGCAATGAGGTCCCCCCTCAGCCTTCTCTTCTCTAGGCTGAACAGGCCCAGTGACCTCAGCTACTCTTCCTAAGTCTTCCCCTCTAGGCCCTTCACCATCTTTGTCGCCCTCCTCTGGACACTCTCCAACAGTTTAATGTCCTTTTTGTACTGTGGTGCCCAGAACTGCACACAGTACTCGAGGTGAGGCCACACCAGCGCAGAGTAGAGCAGGACAATCACTTCCCTCGACCGACTGGCGATGCCGTGCTTGATGCATCCCAGGATACGGTTGGCCCTCCTGGCTGCCAGGGCACACTGCTGGCTCATATTCAACTTGCTGTCAACCACGACCCCCAGATCCCTCTCTGCAGGGCTGCTCTCCAGCGTCTCGTCACCCAGTGTGTACGCATAGCCAGGGTTGCCTCGTCCCAGGTGCAGGACCCGGCACTTGCTTTTGTTAAACTTCATGCGGTTGGTGATCACCCAGCTCTCCAACCTGTCCAGATCTCTCTGCAAGGCCTTTCCACCCTCATTCGAGTCCACAACTCCTCCAAGTTTGGCGTCGTCAGCAAAATTGCTCAAAACACCTTCTAGCCCTACATCCAAATCATTTATAAAAACATTGAAGAGGACTGGCCCTAAAATGGAGCCTTGAGGGACCCCACTAGTGACCATCCGCCAGCCTGATGTGGCCCCATTTACCACAACCATTTGAGCCCTGCCCATCAGCCAATTGCTCACCCATCGTATGATGTTTTTGTCTAGTTGTATGCTGGACATTTTGTCCTATGGGAAACCATGTCAAAAGCCTTGCTGAAGTCCAAAAAGATCACATCAGCTGGTTTCCGTTGGTCAACTAGCCAGGTGATCTTATCATAAAAGGAAATCAAATTTGTTAGGCAGGACCTACCCTTCATGAACCCATGTTGGCTGGGACCAATGACTGCATTGTCCCCCAGGTGCACTTCAATAACTTCAAGAATCATGTTCTCCATAATTTTACCAGGCACTGGCGTGAGACTGACAGGCCTGTAATTGCTTGGGTCTTCTTTCTGACCCTTCTTGAAAATTGGCACAACAGCTTCTCAATACCTCTGGTGAGATGGCTCATCCTCACCTGACATCCACCTGCTCTTGGGGACCTGAGAAAGTGGTCTGGTTGACTTGTTGCAAGGTATGGTTTTACTTTACCCAATAGGTTTTGGTTACAATAAATAAATAAATAAATAACTACACTGTCTCTGATCTGCTCACGTGTGGAGATAGAGGTAATTTTATAAAAGTTCAAAACAGTGAAGCAGTAACAGTGAAAGAACTTTGTCAACTAGAATTGTATCTATATATAATTTAATGTTCAATAAAAGCCTTCTACTTAATGGCTCAAAGTTTCTACTTTTAGTTGCTCAACTCCCTGTAGTAGTTTATTTGTGGATTAACTATCAAGATAGTGCTTTTCGTATTGCTTATCAGTTTTATCTTATACTACTATGATTTCCAGAGACTTTCTCCATTCCCAGACTTTCTCCATTCCAGAGACTTTCTCCATTCTGAAGAAGATTGACTCATAACCAAAATAAAAGCTGCAGTAGCATTCCTTTTTTTAAAAAAATAAATATATATATAAACAGGAATTTACCAGATAAATAAAATTTGAGTCCCTGTTAGTAATACTGTTAGAATACAGATGGACAGATGGACCTCTAATATTTTTAGATATAGAAGGTGCCAGACTGACAGTGTCTGGGTTCATTTGCACCATGAACGCCTGTATCCCAATGTATAATCTTAATGCTGCTAGAATTACTTCAACCAATGCTTTCTGTACTTGCATATTAATATACTTAATCCAAGTGCACTGGATACTCTTAGCAAGCTGAGTCGTGTATGCTTTCCCACACTGCATCCTCAGTATCTGACTACGTCAGCTCAATGCATTGTCTCTCTAAGCCTTGAAAACAGTTTAATACTCCTGGTAAACTAAACAGGTCGTCTACCATGTATATATTTCTCTGATACAAGGTACAGAGCTGGGAGGTGAGGTACTGTGCAAATACCAGGCATCTTATTCTGGAGAGGCAAAATGGGCAGGAGATCACATTTTTGATAAGCTTACAAGGAAATTATGAAAGGAAAAACCCTGATGAGCACATCACAGACCCGACCGACATAAGAACAGAAGAATTACTGTTGGTGTTCCTCTAGTTTTTTTTCAGGTGTGTTAGAATCATAGAATCATAGAATCATAGAATATCCTGAGTTGGAAGGGACCCTTAAGGATCATCAAGTCCAACTCTTGACACCGCACAGGTCTACCCAAAAGTTCAGACCATGTGACTAAGTGCACAGTCCAATCTCTTCTTAAATTCAGACAGGCTCGGTGCAGTGACAACTTCCCTGGGGAGCCTGTTCCAGTGTGCAACCACCCTCTCTGTGAAGAACCCTCTCCTGATGTCAAGCCTAAATTTCCCCTGCCTCAGCTTAACCCCGTTCCCGCGGGTCCTGTCACTGGTGTTAATGGAGAAAAGGTCTCCTGCCTCTCGACACCCCCTTACGAGGAAGTTGTAGACTGTGATGAGGTCTCCTCTCAGCCTCCTCTTCTCCAGGCTGAACAGGCCCAGTGACCTCAGCCGTTCTTCGTACGTCTTCCCCTCCAGGCCTTTCACCATCTTCGTAGCCCTCCTCTGGACACTCTCCAACAGTTTCATGTCCTTTTTATACTGTGGTGCCCAGAACTGCACACAGTACTCGAGGTGAGGCCGCACCAGCGCAGAGTAAAGCAGGACAATCACCTCCCTTGACCTACTAGCGATGCCGTGCTTGATGCACCCCAGGACACGGTTGGCCCTCCTGGCTGCCAGGGCACACTGCTGGCTCATATTCAACTTGCTGTCTACCACGATGCTGTACCTTTGATGTACCTTAGGATGCTGTACCTTTGTAGTCTATCGGTTAAAGGGGAAGAGTTTACATTATCACATGAAAAAGGAAAATTTACCCCAAGTTCTCTAAGTACAGAAAATAATTATTTCTATATATTTCTATATATATAAATTGAATCAGTGGTTGTCTGTCTTCAAGAAATCTGAAGCAGCAAAGGCTTCTTTAGATGGTATCAAGTTACTGATAATGGTAACATAATAAGTTCTTCAGGGAATGATAACTCTGGGAATAAATACATTTTCTCTTCACAACTTTTGAGAAAAAATTACAAGTTAACTTTTCTTGTGTAGTGCACACACTTCTGCATAAGATGAACTGGCATGCTGACCAAAGTTTAGTGCCAATGGAACTGAATTTACAGATGATGATACTATAGATGCTTCAGATTCTTTCTTCAAAGGATTTCAAGTTACATCCAATTCTCAACCAAAATTACCGCACTAGAGAGAACCAGCAGACAAAATTAGACATGTTCAGAAGTTGCCATTTGGTCTACAAAGTTATTAACAACCACGAGAACACCTTTATTTTTATTTTTATTTTTATTTTAAATATAGAGGTTTTCTTTAAGCATTTTGAAACTGTTAATACAGGATAAGGGAAGTAAAACTGGATTGTTTCATCCACTAGCACATGATTCAGAGGCAATTCATTTTTGTTTGTACTGATGGATGAACTCCAGTACATCAAAACTAGTAAAAGCTTAGATCTGCTGAAGTGTCATCTTGATCTTCTTGCTACATGCTCTACCAAAGTACTCGCTGAGGTTTTTCTGACCAAGCTTATGCTGAATGAAGTCCTGAAAGAAATAGAATCAGAAGAGGAAGTTTAGACTGTTGACTTGATTACACAAGAAAGTCACAATATTGATTTTTAAGCATGAAGTCTAAAAGATTTCCTAAAATGATGAAAGTCCTGCTGATAGTAACCCAGAGTAATAATAAGATTTGTGGAGGGTTATGCCAGTTTGGACAGAGCTTAATCAGAGATGAGAATTGTCCTGGCAGACAGAGCATCTGCATTTAAGAAAATACATAAATAAATAAATAAATATTTTTTTTTTAAAAAAAGAGGCAATTGTTGACAAAAAGTGAAGCTATTGAGAAGGACAACTTTGAATTAAGCCGATGAAATGATACAAAAGAGTTACCAGATGTTGGGGGCACACTTTTGCAATTCACATTTCATAAAATATATTTGGTTCTTTGGAAGCTGCCAAAGAAATTGAGATGGAGGTTTTCTCAAGACTACAGGGTTTGTTTGTTTTCAGTCTAGAATAAATGTGAGAGGAATTAAGAGCCTGAGAATCCAAGCCTGACAAGCTTGCAAGGTTTATGTTTCCAAAGATCTTCTTCCTCTTCATACTATCATGTAATAATCCTAGAACAATGGTATTATTGAGGTTAAAAGGGCAAAAATCCAAGACTGATACCTTCCTATGACTCAATAAAAGGCACATGCCTGCTGTCTTAAAGAGTTGAGCACCAAGGATTATTGAACATAGCGCATAACAAAAAGTGCTTAATTATTTACAAGTGTTAAAAAGAGCAAGAGCTTGAGTTCCTAACAGAGCTCTAAGAGTGGCATCTTCTATACCAGAATCTTACAATAAAAATGATGCAGTATAGACTCTGCCATGTGAATCCACATGTGAAATGAATACTTAATCCTTTGCTTTTTGAAAGTGGGTTGAGTTTGGTGTATGATATTCTTGTCTAAAATAATTCTTTATGGGTCCCAACTTTTTCTGACCTTAATGGAAGAAGTTTGACATAAACAATGCCATTACTCAAGCTACAGAAGAACTGTAGGACTTGGTCTTTTTCTCTGGTCTTGAAAAAAATATATTTGCTTCTTCAAATGAGCACTGAAGGTCTCTCTACTAAGGAAGCTACCATTTCCCATTCTCCACACACATTTCTTGGCATTCTCAGCCCTTGCACAGGGTGGTCGGGCACCAGGACAGGCTCCCCAGGGCAGTGGTCACAGCGCCGAGCCTGCTGGAGTTTAAGGAGCATTTGGACACATGGTCTGATTTTTGGGGTCTGACTCTCTCCCATCTCCATGGGAAAAGCTGACATTCAGGTTAGTAGGCTAAAGCCCCATGTTTAGCCAGGCTTCAGAAAACTTCTGTTTTCAAGTACAAAAGAATAAGGATCGGGCTTGCTGACTGACATTTTCACAAAAGATTTTCTCCTAGCCAACATGAGAACTGAATGGCTTTTTTAAAAAAAAAAAAAAAAAACATGGAAGCTGACAGCAGAATATTGTAAATTACTGAGTTTAATTAAAAGCCTTTCACATTGGACACAATGGAAAATTTATATGAGGCAAAAACTATTTCTCATCATGGGATCTTGCAGCCATTTGTGCTAGGCCAAACAGGTGCAGCTGTATTTTAAATAGACAGTTAAGGTTTCTGAGGCTAAAGGCTAGACCTTTGAACTTGTGTCAATGAACTTATGTAAAGCTGGGATTCTTCTAGAAATAAAGTGACATTAAGAGAAAGCCACCATAACCTTGCTATGGAACAGACATTTCATTTTCTTTATGAAATAGTTTGTGACTTCCTTACAAGAAAAAATAGCTTACATTACAGGAAGGTAAGAATCGTATTAGACACAGTGATATCAGTGGCAATAGGGCATCAGCCTTCACGTTGTCCATAGAACTTGCTGAAGTAAACATTCCTCCACTTAAGAATCCCTGAAGTTTAAGAGCCCTTATTGCACTTTTAAATAAAAATTCCTAAACCACCAGTACTTAAGACTTGATTACCAAGCCCAGACTCCCACCACTGCAGAGCAATTCAGTACTGCACACCTCCAGATCCTGCAGGCCAAAAAATACCTCCTGGAGCTCTAGGAAAATTAAGGTTTATTGTAAAATACTGGCTACCATAATTACATTGCAAAAATAAGGGAGCAAGGGACATTAAGGGCATATAAAGCAACTCAGGCCTCTGGCTTTTCACTTAGTTGTTAAAGAAACCAAGGATATAATGGCTGATGTATAATGGAATAATAAGGCAGTCAACCACAGATTAAGGAGTTTCACAAAGAAGTTAAAAAAATAACGATGAAATTAATTCTCTGCTAAATTCTGACCATGAACTGGATCAAGATGTCCCGCCCTGGGAGAGACCTACCTGTGTGGTCATTCTGGGGTGAGTCTCCAGAGTTTGCTCTCCTAAAGCTGTTCCACTCAGTGAAGACAGCCCGGCACCCATAAATATGGGCTGCTTAGTGGAACCCAAGTTCCAATCATTTATGTGAGCTGTACCTTTCAAATTGGGAATGATGCTTTTCTTCTGAGAGGGAAGGTGCTCTTGGAGGGAAGAGGAAAAATAAAAAATAAAAAGAAAAAAGAAAAACTTGTCAGACATCTATTTCTTCTTACAGTAGAGTGGGAGAATGAGTAACCTTACTTTTTCCTTTGGTATGAGACTGAGGAGAGCTGGTGAGAATGGGTCTTGATGGAAAACAGGAAAAAATACAAAATAAAAATAAATAAATTTAACAGCCCTGAACACTGAAACAACAGATTCATGTAGTTCTGACGATCTTATGGTAAAAAGCATTTTCAGATTACACTCTAAAATCTGCAGAGACTTTTTGAGTTGTTTTTGTTTTCCTTCGCAAGCTTTTCTATACTTAGCTATCTATAATAAGGAGCATTTTTTTGCTTAATATTGGTTTAAGTGGCCGAATGTTATCTAAATATGTTAATAATTACAAAAAGGGCAACACTTCCCCCCTCCCTTTCTTTATGAGTTTGAAAAAAAAAAGGTATACATCAAAATAATTACAACTCACACATTGATTTTATTATTCAAGAAATTGAAAATATTTGCAGAAATAACAGTTTTATCTCTAACTGCATTTATTGCAGAAATTGAAAATAGAAAATTACTGCTCTACCCTCAGATAGACTTCTCCCTTGGATAGACTTTTCCCTTGCTGACATACAAAAACTTAATTTACACTTCCCTATGCCAGTATGAAAGGAACAATAAGATCTATTCATGTACTCTAATGGGTTATAAATTAGTAAAATCATTGAGGGGAAGGAACCAGTTGTGGTTGGAATTGTAGACAGAAAATTAAACTGGAGTGGATAACACACTAGGTGCAAGTCTATGTTTCAAGACAGAAACTAAAAATTAAAATATTTAATTATATTATAGATAAATGTAACAATTTCTCAACAAACTTGTTTCAATCTCAGCCCTATTTTCTGAGAAACAATGCATCAATAGAGTACAAGTAAAATAACAATAAAAGAAATATGTATTTGAAATACTATATAGGAAAGGCAAAGAATATCAAACACATATATTGTGCAAAAGTGTAAACATAGGTAAGAGGAAATGCTTTTGTTATTCAACACATAATTAAACTGTGAAAGTCTGTGACCCAAGACTTTGCTGAGTTCCAGAAGACTCAGCACCCAAACAGGTATTTACTCAGAAAGTGAAATATTTAATACATGTACACCAGCAAAAACTGAAATTCCTTTGTTTTCTTTATATATATATATATATATATATATATATATATATATATATATGTTTATATGGATTTGGGAGGCAACATCTTGTATATGCAGTCTATCTCAGACCATTACATTACTGAAGTTTTACTTGTTCCTCTGTAGTACCCTGTACATTCTCCTGGTTAGCATTGGCAACCGCAGTGAATTGGTCTGTCATATGCACTGGTGTCCTGGTTTCAGTTAGGACAGTTATTTTTCCTCCTAGTAGCTGGTAGGGTGCTATGTTTTGGATTAGGATGAGAAGAGTGCTGATAACATGCTGATGTTTTAATTGCTGCAGAGCAATGCTTACACTAAGCCAAGGACTTTTCAGCTCCTCGCTCTGTCCTGCCAGCGGGCAGGCTGGGGGTGCAGCAAAAGCTGGGAGGGGACAAACCCAGGACAGCTGACCCAACCTGGCCAAAGGGGTATTCCATACCATCTGACGTCATGCTAAACAATATATAGGGGTGGCTAGCCGGGGTGGGGGGGCCGGCTGCTCGGGGTTGGGCTGGGCATCGGTCAGCGGGTGGTGAGCAATTGCATTGTGCATCACTTGTTTGTACATATTATTATTATTATCATTATTATTTTCTATCTTAATAAACTGTCTTTATCTCAACTCACAGGCTTCACTTTTTCCGTTTCTCTCCCCCATCCCAGAGAGGGAGGGGGGAGGGTGAGCGAACGGCTGTGTGGTGTTTAGCTGCCAGCCGGGTTAAACCACAACAACTGGGTTACATGAAACTAAACAAGTTTTTATTAACACAATTAAGACAATCTTAATCTGACAGAAATATAGAACCACATGAGGACCACCAGGTTAAAAATAAAGAACAGCATCTGAGTACCAGAAAGAAAACTAAATGAAGGATAGGCATACTTATGCATCCACTGGCCATACCATCATTTCATTCTTAAAATCAGAAATACGAGATATTTTTCAGGTTATTTTCTCTGTCACCTTGTAGGTAGTTTTTGTTATTTTGCAATACTATCTAAAAACAGATAAATCTGGATTCTACTGAACTACGCAAGCGTATAGGAAATAACATCCTCATTTGTCATACTTCTTCCAGTCTGAAGGCAAGGTACAACAAAATAGGTGAGACGAGCTTTCAGACTCTGAGAAAACCTGTAACAGAAGGCAGTAGAATGTGTATCAGAAGACACTTTTTCATCTCATCCTTTTGCCAGCCTCAGCCAGCTGATGTATTCTGCTCCCCTGACTAAAGCAGGCCAAGCATGCTTTTGACAGAGTAGGTCCACCCAGTTAGGACACAACCAGAAGGGTGGGAGGATACTGGGGTGCATAAGAGAAAGAGAAGTAGGGATTTGTGATTTTTAGAAAGAATAAGTTAAACAGAGCTATAATGTCTTATCTCTTTCTTACTGGAAGAGATAAGATAATTAAGAAAAATCAGTAAAAAGATAAAAACTAGGAAAATAAAGCTGAAGGTTGTGTTTGCTGAACTCTACATAGATGCTGAGGGGACAGTAGAAACGCTAAAGACTAGAAGAAAGGGAGTAACATAAATAATTAACTTAGTTCATGTTTTATTTTTCAAAGATTAAGTCAACAAAGGCGATGAAAAGAATTTTTTTAATGGATACCATGCTGAAAGATACAGCTAAATCTCCATTGATATGGCTAAGACTTCATGTATGTATCAAGGGGAAAAATACTATAAACAACAATGAACAACAACTAACAAACACCACAACCACCACCATAACCACAACAAACAACACAACCACCACCACAACCACAACAAGCTGCCAACTACAAACCTGAAACCAATACATCTTTCTTTAAAAATATCATAGGAATTCTGAATATCGAATATATGAGGAGGCTTTCCTAAGAAGAGAGGCATCTCCTTACCTTTCAAGAACCTTCTTGTTTAACTACGACTGTCTGTATTCTACACACAAATGCCTAGGGAAAAACTAATTCTCAAAACAGAGGATAGAACAGCAAACAGATTCTGTTGCAAAAAGGAGGCAGGCTTTTAAAACCAAACACAGAAAGTGTAACTTACCATTCTCTATAGTCAATCCTCAGCAAGAGCCTCACTAACTCTAGGAGAAAAGCTGATCTAAAAAACACTGAAGAAGGAATATCCACTGTATAACAGAGTTCATGAGAAGGGAATGGTGAAATTTTCTTTGTAGCCATATTCCCACTTGGGATATCCACTAGGAAATTAAACTACCAAACAGGTAAGGCTTAGTGCTTAAAAGTGCTAAGTGCCAAAAGAAGAGAAACTGAGTGAGATTTCACTGTCTGCCCTGTAATTCTCAGGTAGAATTTCTATTTAAAAATATCCTTTGTGTTCTTCTAGGAGGTTGACATTTTTTTCTGGATCATTCAGCCTAACTGGAGCCAGGATCCACACCCGTCAGAGGCTTGCAAAAGTCAGAAGGCTTCAGATACCATTTATCTATTAAGGACACTCAGATCTTACTTCCTGCATATTTTTTTTTTTTTTAAGTACTGAAAGAATGAAGGCAGAGAAAGGTAAACAATAGCCTATGTAACCAAAACAAATGGGATGTTTCTTAAGTTTCCACTGAAGTTCAGTAACAGCTAAGGGCATGATGCAAAACCCAGCTTTATCAATAGAAAATCCTTTTTTAGCTTTAGTGATGCCTGGAACAATTAGATCTATTACTGTCACTTTGACTAAATTTATTTACAAACAGCAGATTAGCACAGTTAACTGGACACTACACTACCAAATGGAGAAAACTGCATTTTTTATACTTAATCCTCTGTTCTCATTGTACTTTTTCATTGCCATTTTGATCACTAACTGTATCACTGGAAGTAGCTTAATAATTATTCACTGTTTCTAGAAGCCTTGGTATAATATGCCTCCTTATTCCTCAGGTTTTCTGGGGAGAATAAAAAAAAAAAAGAAGAGAAAAGTAAAAACAAAACAAAACAAAACAAAACTTTTTTTATACCACCACCTGCTGAAAACTTTTAATAGCATTTCAAGAGATAGTTGCTGTTTTAATACAGTCTCCCAAAAGTATTGGACTAACAATGCAGCAGAACAATCAGATGTTTAGGTTGCTCAATCATAGCATGTCAAACAGCCTGTAATGAAAAGCAGTTTACTCCCAGAGGTCCTCTCCAACAGCAGAATAACAGGACAAACTCTAATGCTTTGTAGAAAAACTCCCCAAATCAAGATTTGTATTCAACGCCTTGTACTCAAATTTAAAAGAGTTCTTCATTTGAACCTGTTGGTGATTTATTAGATGTTAAACTCTTTAGGTGATTAACATTTATGTTTCAGACACTCATGTCTGAAAATGTTTATTCTGACTTTTTGTAAAAGCTTCAAAATGTCTAACAAACTTTTTCTAAGCTTTCTGTATTCATAGGAAGTTACGCATTGAAAGCCTACTCTAGCGTTGTATTCAAAATGGCTTTTTTGCACTTGTATATTTAGTTATATGTATGTAAATTAGGTGCAATAAATTGAGGAATTGCATCTTTTATTAAGGAACAAACTAAGGTGTAACTGTTTTTATGGTGTTGAACTATATGCATCCTTGACATTTACAAAACAGCCATCATTGCAGCAAATCTTATATGTCTAACAATTACAACCCCAAAATGTTACACAAAATACCTCATATTTGATCTTACATAACCAGTTGCCATTGACATTGGTAGAGATAAGTTCAAATTTTCAAGATCATAAATACTTAGTGTTATTTTTTCTCATTCTTTCCAGTTAAGATCTTTTTGTGACTGGGTAGGAAAATACAAACTAAAATAAACCGTAGCTTAAAAAGGAAATAGACAACAAAGGAGAAAATTAAATATGTTTGTCTGTTCACTACTACTAACAAATACAGTGATAATCTTCAGTCTTATGCCTAATGTTTCAGAACCAACAGATTTGTAATGCAAGCAAAAGATGATGTCAAGATGTTGACAAACGTGAGAAAGCATGTGAAATTAAACACAACAAATACACAAGACAAAGTACATGATGGAAGTGGTGTGAAATAATACAATGGGAAATAATGCAAGGCAAACACAAAAGGGGAAGGAAAAAAAATAAGGCCACAAAAATAAGGCCACAAATGGGAAGCATGAATACCTTCACTAGGTATTTCTGTGGAAAATATTCTGGGGATTCAAATTCAACAAGTCAATCAAGTAAGTGGGGCTAAAAATAGAAATGGAGTTGTGACATATTAACAGAAGCAGAGTATATAGCCCATGCGAGGTAGTTATGCTGTTTGGAATTAGCGTTATAGCTCAGTTGGAGCACTGAATCCATTGTGGAGTAGAACTGTGTAAAAAAAAAAAAAAAAAAAAAAAAAAAAAAGAGTCTGGGAAATTACCTCAAGAGTGGGTGTCTTTAATTTTTTTAGCCTACAAGACCTAAATATTCAGATATGTATAAAATGACAGTTGATCCCCATACCTACCAAGGAAAAGTAACTACAGTAACTTGCAACAAAGAACATTGGGAAAGTCTTCCCCTTCTTAAGGTAGGGAAATATTGCAAGTAACCTTTTCAAGACAAGTTACACTAAATATTTGTCAAGAAAATTATAGGCATATTGTATTTTGCTTCAGTGCAAGGGTTGGGCTACTTCACTTCTTGAGGTCTATTAGGACAAGCTAGCACAGATTTCTGAGAACTTTTCCCAAGTCAGTTGTACCATTGCTTCAAGTGTATGAGCCCAAACTCATCCTCACACATAGTTTTGTTACAAACGTTGACATGCAGATGAAAATATGTGATCCCATTCTTATCCTTAGCACAAATCCAAAATGTGCAAGTTTGGTGCATACCCATGAAAACAGAAACAGATTTTCACACCACATCTCAATTTACTGCTTTCGTATAGCCCATTTATCATTTTAGTGGCATAAGAACTTTAGTTTTCTCAGAAATGCCAGAACACGATTCCACAAGATGATGGGATTTTCAGATACATATCACTTGAACTGTCTCTATATTTTGTATATGCGCTGCATGGAGCATAACACGGACACAGTGTGTAGCTCAAGAAGCTTTTGTTCACTCCCTGGCCTAGCTGCAGAAGGTAAAAGAAAAGGGATATTTGTGTATGAGGGTGGGTAGTTATCCACCATCTCCTCAGATACACCAAAGCTTCTCTTTAAGTCCTCACGTCGCCAACTTTTTTTCAATAGCTTTAAGTTTCAGAGACATCTAGAAAAAAGAATTTGTACAGGAACTTAAGCTAGGTGCCTCCACATAAAATAGTCCACTCACTCTTGAGCAAGACAAGGCAAAAGACTCATTAGATGGCAACATTTAAATAAACTAAATTATGTCTGCAAAAGCTAGAAATGAGAAAAGTTTCTTTGATACAGAAATTTAATTGTTTATTGCCTCTTCTCACATAAAAATGAAGAGTCTGAAATTAGGAAGTATGGTTACTAGAGGCAAGCACTCCCACTAGAAACCATCTAGAAACTAGTTTCCCAGGGGTGCTGCCCCACACATTGTGAAAGGGAAATTCTTCGTTCTCATCCTGACACTGTATCCACGTTGCTACCATTTGTCTCACAGGTCTGGAGAACTGTTAGAAGCAAAATATCTTGTTAGCAATCCAGGAAAGATGGAAGGGACTCTGAGAGGTCTAGGCAGGCAAGCATGCAAAAGAGGGAGTTCTAATGGAATATACTATGAATATATATACGCTTGATACTGACTCTTATGCATTAAGTTCTCTGTGTTACTCAGTGCTTTACCATTGTAAAACTGATATCTAATAGCCATGCCATGACACGACATGACATGAAATGTCTCTTTGCTGTTGACTGTCATAGGGTCTTTTCCACACCAGTGACTTGTGGAATTGTAACCTCAAAGCTGTAATACAGAATGTGTTACCAAATGATCAGTGGATTCTCAGGGGCAAGTAAAACAAAATATTATTTTGTTAGTGCATGAAAAGGTCTGAAAACCATGTAGATGTTCAATAGAAGTGGTATTTACATACCACAAAAAGAAGCAATGCATGAAGGTAAACATGATAAATTAATTCTAAATGATCCGAAAGTATGAACATCTTTAACACTACCTATTTCCAGATATAACGGAGAAATTAAATTGATTTTTTCTAATTTAATTCTCCTCAAGCCTAAAAAGTGCTTAAAAGATCATGCTGATTCTTTACAAAAATAGTTTGGTAAAAATTGCTGTCTGCTTACTTAGGTAATGTTTTGAATGCCATACTAAAAAACCTTTTTGAAAATATGTTTTTTGCAGAATTAAGCAGAGCTGTTCAGCAAATAACGCGTACCAAAGAACTCATGGCATTTTCTCCTCTCATATCTCACTTAGCTTGTGTCCTTTAACCACAACAGTACTAAATACACAATGCTACAATTTCATCATGAAAAATACACGTTTTTTAGAAAAATCTATTGTGGAGTGATGGAAACATCATTTTTCATTAGGTTTAGCTGCTATGCAACTGGTTTTCTGCAAACAGTTACAGAACCACAAGTATTTAAAATACAAAGGAATTGTCTAACATGGCAATCTCAATTCCTATTCTCTTCTGCTCTAGGTTGCAATAATATTCCTATCATCACTATCTAGAGAACATTTTTTTTAATGGACTTTCAATATTGTACTTTTTTTTGTCCTAGTTCTTTTAAAATACTCAGTGTATAAAGGATTTCCCAATTCAGAAAAAAAGTAAATAACAAAAAATTCCATTCTTAATGTACTAATTTGAACGCATTTTAACCAAAGCAATGTCTGTCTTTTAAGTTATCATGCAGAGAAAAAATTCTGTAAACATGACTGTTTGTTACCAAAATCTCTATCAAACTATCTTCTACAGTAGTCTCATCACAAGAAATGACTGAAAAAAAGAAGGGGGGGAAATAAAAATAAACAAGGAAAGGAAATATATTTGAAGTTGTTTACATTTAATTTATCTTTCTTCAAAATTGGTGGTTACTGATGCAACAGAGGGCTCAAGGGAGAAAAAAAAAAAAAAAAAAAAAAAAAAAAAGAGAGAGAGATGATGTGTTACAAACTGAGAAAATCTCAAATCCTCTTCCAAACAGCCACTACAACTGGGCTGCACAGGAGTCTACGTTGTTCACTGGCCTCCTCTTCATCTGCCATAGGAAGCCTTCTTTGCTCTCAGGTTGGCAGAAATCGATCATTACTCCTACTGTCCGTACAAAAACCAACTTCCTTTCCTTCCCTACCTTCTCTTCTTCCTCCTTTGGATAAGTCTACGTGGAAACTTAATGGGTACTGTAAAGTAATACAGATTCCTTTCTTGCTGTAATGCTTTACTCCTTGCTTTACTCTTGCTTTACTCCTGGTAAAATTAGGCAAGAAACACTAGAGAGACAGATTCTGTCCTGCAAAAGAAGGAATGAAATATCATGCCTTCTTCTTCAGAGTCAGGATGGAAAGGATGGTTATTAAGTAGGAATAAACAAGGAAGCAGACCAGGTAAAATGAAGGTGAATTGTTATTTCTGCTGAAGTCTTTAAGCTTAATTTAGTTTTAAAGGGTTTACCTTTGAAAAATTCATATTTTCATAGCAATTTCATAGCAAATTCATAGCAAGAACTAGAATATAAACACTCCTAAAACCTATTATGTTAAAAATGTGAATACAGAAAAACTGAAAGTCAAAAAACGGTCACACTGAAGTCCTTTATTTTGTATTTTTTTCCCGAGAGCATTATGATACAGTGATTGATTCTATTACCACCAGTATTTAAATCTGTCCATCCCACTCCAACAGAAACCAGATATGCAGGGAGAAACTCAAAAAAAAAAAAAAAAAAAAAAAAAAAGAGTCATGCTAAAGCCATTTATTCTTCAAGGACTCAAAATCACAAAGGAGATGTCCCAACATTCAGATGAAATTTCAACTTCAAATTCCAGTAAAATAAGATTTAAACCACAATCTCGTGTCTGTTTTTCTACATGATAACAATAATAAGAATGTCACAAACATTGCTTCTGAAAGTTATTATTACGTCAAGACTGAGGTAAACTATGACAGCAAGCTGCCTAAGCTTTGCTACTGCTGGACAGGAATTCCACCAGCTAGCCAGAACTCTCTAGTACTGTTGCATGCAATGACATTAGAAAAGGTCATAATATTGAAAACCTACACTTTGAGTGTTTGGTAGAAGGTTTGTGTTTACCCAGGGTCATCAACTATATAATTTTAAATTTCTGATGCCAAAATGCAAGACATAAATAAGCAACTGCAGTATGCAAGCATTATAATACAAATGGCAAAGAATTTCCATGCCATGGGTAATAGGAAGGATTCAAATGTTGTGATATTAATTAGGTGTTCAGTAAGTAGCTCCAATTGGAAGAGGAGGAAGGGAATTTTGTTCCCCTCTCCAACATCAAATTCATTCAATTATATGGAAATATAAAACTTGTCTGAAAGAACAAGTAGTTGATTGAAAAATATTATTAAAGATTTGTTCTTGGGTTTTTGGTTTGTTTGTTTTTTTATTATATTTTTTTTCATTCTGTGGGAGGGGACAGTAAAGTGTTTATCCTGGGAATGCAATTGCAAAATTTAGGAAAATAGTAGATTACAAAATTGGAAAAAGACTACTAGAGAATGCCATCCCAACTGAGCAAAGGATTGTTTTGCTGGTAAAAGTAAGGACTGTGAAGTTATAGCAGAATAATATCCTGCCGATAGGACCAAATGGCACAGCAACAACATGAGAGAAATGGGGCCCCACCACAGGAAATGCCTCTTCTCCAACCTGTGACAGATCACTTGTCCTCTTGTGACAGGTACTATCTGTTGATTAACTTCATGGGAATAGTGTTAGTACAATATGAATGTTTATTTTGAAGCAATGCCAAGTGGTAACCAAAATAAATCTTAACATATGCTTTTGAGTAGAGATACTAGCAAACAATGAAACAGCTTGGTGGACAGACAGTGCTCTTGTCTACTAGGCTATCTTTTCACAGTAAGTTAGACAAAGGGTTAATCCAAGTGTTATTACAAGTGGCTGATGAGGATATGGAAATCTATGATCCTGGATATTACTGCAAGCCACTTGGTCCTGTTTTTCCCCATTTACATTTGGATTTCAGATACATTCCATGGTAATTTGAATGATATGATTGAAGGAATGAGTATTTCAGGGAGGAACATAGGAAAGAACTACATGTGACAGAAGTAAAGCTGTTCATTGCAGAGCTTTATAGTCAGGTAATTGGGATCCCAATTTAGTTTAGTGCAAGATAAGTTCTGTAGAAAAGTTATGAAAATGAATCTGGAGAAAGTAACTGTTTGGGTAGGTTATACACCTGCATTAAGGGAGAAGAAACCATGCCTTTGATAACCTGAATAATTCCTATATATAGAACGGACAGGACTCACACTATTTTTATGATAGCGAAGTGGATAGGAACTGCTGAGAATTTTAATGTGCAAATTAGAAAGGAGATGTTTTTTAATATGCTGGTGCGTGTTGATAATCCTGAGACTTCACATACTGAAACTAATGGGACTAATAAAAGGTTTTTATAACATGAGAGCCATTATATCTATGGCAACAGCAACTTTGAATGAAGGAGCAATATCAGTGGTTAGAGACTCGGGGAAAAAAGATGCAAAGATACATAAAGTATCTTATGTAACAACATGATTCAATAAGGGCACACAAAAAAAGCTTGACTTTGGCAATATCTGTATTAGGGACTTACTAGAAGGGAAAGAACCTTGATCTGCAATCTCATTACTCATTACTTTAGAAAGCCAAACAGTCAGGGCATCCCCAGTGAAAAATTGCTCCCACCTTATGTCTTACTGGGCCAGCTCTGACAGTACCTGAAAATGATCAGAAAAGCCTCCTCAAAAGTTAGGTACTTCTGGACAAAAGTTTGGAAAGTAGAATAAGAATGCAAATATAAAACACTTGGAAACCATTGCAATCCCTTTGGACAGTTTTCCCACAGGGCACGTGGACATTCTCATTTCCAAATGTTGGAGTGTGTAATAATTTTAATTCATACCATTAGGCACGGGGCAGTGATAATTACTCTTGCACAGAAGAGTGCATGTAGAAAAGATGCTAATTTTCCTGGAAGTGATGTGATTAAAAATGAATCAGTAGCAAAGCCCAGTTAGCACATCCTCGAAATTCAGAACAGTTCCTCACAGCAGAGAAGCTGTGAGGCTGAAAGGCTCTGAATTACTGATAGCACTTTGGAGAGCCAGCATCACAGGCCTTTATGTAAAACACTAAGCAAACTCAAGCAAACCAAGTCCAAAAGGGTGGTATATGTGTGCGAGTTGTCACTATGCCCAGAGACTACTGATAGGTAGCCCAGCACTCATAAAAATAAGAGAAAATAGGGGCTTCATATGTTTTGGTAAATCAATGATAGAAAGGCAGTCTAGTATGCAAAAATCACTATTAGATTGCATGTTTTGCTACTAAAAGAGAAAAAAAAAATCAAAAAGAGGTGTTTTCTTTTTTCAGTCCATTTTCCAAGAAGCCATACTACTACATTGGTCAGAGCAAAGTAAGATTGTGGTGACTAAGAAAAATAATATATATGTAAATATACTGCAATATTAGAAAGTTTAAAATACCACTTGTTCCTATAAGCAGCCATTACTATGCACAAACATCTGAGTTTCTAAGAGACAGAAATTACTATTACAAATGGTTGTCCAAGGATCAGCAGAGAGAGAACAGGCTGAAACAGAGGAGCTACTCACCATTCAGCAACATGATAATAAAGTGGGAGTACAGCCAGTTAAGATTAAGGGGAAGAAATAGTGTAGAAAGGAGTAGAGATAGTGGAGGAATGAGGAATTTTTTAACAGAGGGGTTGGATGCAGTAGCAACAGGAATCATTCTGACACAGACTTGCTATTCAGACCAAAGTTTCTATGTTACACAGAAAGAAGCTAAACATGTGTCCGACTGACATTAAAAATATATGCCTTCAAGATCCTAATCCCTGTTCTAGTTTTTTAAGCAGTACTAAGGTAATAAGAGGTACTTTAATGATACTGACATCAAGACAGTCCTGAAAATTACCCAGGTTTACACTATACCTATGAATTCCCCACCACTTACTAGTTTATGTAGTGTCATTTTGACAATGGTTTAAGGCATCCACCTGAAAACAAACAGGTTTTATGAACAGGAAAACAGTTGGTATGCAATTTATAACCAAGCTTTTGGCAGCAGATTGAAAGTTTTACCTCACATACCATCCAGAGAGATTTCGCAAAGTGGACACGATGAACACAGCTGTAAAAAAATAAATTAACTGCAGAAAAACAGCTGAAATGAAATGCTTTCCATCTATTTCCATCTATTATAAATCCATTAGAGCAATGACTTAAAGAACTATGAATAACTCAAACTGCTGTGGTGCTGCAGCTCATAACAAAATTTCAGAATGAAAAAACTGAAACTGTTTTAATGTGAAGAGTGATTTCACAGATCATGGGAGGGACACTTGAGTGCTTTTTACAGAACAAATGCCTTACAGTCTAGGCAGTAAAAGAGGAAGTTTGTAATACTAGTCTTTCTTTATACTTGAAATACCTTAAAAAGAATAGATGCTACAGGTGTATACAAGTCTGCTGAAAAGGACAGGAACAACCTAAACTATTATGAAGTACTTTGCTTTCCATCTGTTTGGTGAATGTCGCCTGTGAAGATACAGTCAACTGTGTTACCTTATGGAACTTTTGGAACTTTTTGCAAATTATGTAAATTCCTGCCTTTAATCATGGAACTAGTATAGGTGTTTCCCATAGCTGGTACCTCACAAACCCCATGCAGTTACTGGGAAATTAGTCAATTCACTAGATCCAGAGCTAATAACCCTCTCTGGGAATGAGAATATTACAGTTAGTTACAAAGTCTTGTAATTTTTGGAGTGCCTACTAGTTGCACAAGGGCTTCTCTCCTCCTCTGCATGAATAAACTAGAGCACAAAAGGAATGGATTTAAGACCTTTTATTAGTTGTCCCACTGTCCAGTTAGGTTTTGTCAAAGTTATATCTAGCTGATGTTATTTACTGTAAAAACTTGGTGATTCTGTATCTTAATGTTACCGCAGACAGAAATTTTACAAGAATAATAATACTGTGAAGGTATAGACTGTTACACAAACTAGTAGCTGTGATTGAGAATATTACATAGAATGCCACATGTGTAAAATGCTGCTGCTGTTAAATCTCTAAATTATTGGCTGCTGCATTGCTAGTAGAACATTATTGCACTAGTTAAGGTTCACAGAGTCATTCTCTTTAAACATTTACCAATTCTGATTCTCCTCCCAAGAACACTACTTTCCCAACATCAAAGTCCTTAGATGTTTGCTGATTTCAGACCTTTTGGTCTGAAAGAGGTAATTTAACTAGTTCAAATATTTTGGTGACCATATCTGAATAAATAGCTATACATACATCGGGCCCGTGTGAGACAAAACATGAGGTATAAACCAAAATACAGAAAAAAAAAATCTGTCAACAAATGAAATCTATTCAATAGCAGAAGTCACCAAAGAAGATAAGTCAGCTGATAAATGAAAACAAGCTGAAGTATAGCCAGCAAGGAGGGTGGCTGAAGGATGATAGAGTGTATTAAAGAAATTACTTATTCACAGAAAAATACGTCCTTACAATACTGGTATTTACTGCATCCAGTGATTGCTATTCTTACTATCCACTGTAATGGTAACAGGTACACTTAATTATAGGCTGACATACAAGTACATGGAGGCAGGCTACACCTAGATTAGATATTTATTTTACAGTTAGCTTTTAGTGCCTGTTCTCATGCCCCTTGTGATACAGGAAATTATTCCGAGACATTTTCCCAGCTTGAACCGTTCTGTAATTGCCCCTGCATGTAAAATGAGTACAGCATAGCAATGAGGAAAAGATGCTGGAACTGTTCCCACCACAGTAAGTAAAAACATACTGATATTTGGTAAATATGGATGACAGCCAGAACTTACCATACTATCAACCAAAATGAAGAGTCTGCTTAGTTGAAAAATGATGTCAGACTTCACAGTGACAAATCAATTGGATTAAGAATAGTGTGAAGAGGAAGAGGGAGCATCCACATCAATGTTTGCTTTACAGTCCCAAGCAGACACACGATGACAGATTACCTGCTATAAATTTCCGCATTATCAGAACGTGCACATTTGAAACAGCTGTCAGGTGCACTGGCTGCATAGCTCTTCTGCATGGTGACATTTTGAAAGGGGTTATTTTCTGCAGTACTAAGGACTACCAGGGCTGTTACTGAAGGAGACAAGAGAGGTGGCCTTTGAAGAAGGAAGCAGCATATAGACTGCATTCAAAGTGTCAATTGTGATGTTTTAAATCGTGCATGAGATGGTACAAATAAAAGGGGGAAAAACAATAGATTTCAAGCTTTGAAGCCTGAACAAATAAATCATATGAAATACTCACAAACTAATCAACAGTACATTAAAATTAAGGAATCTATAGGTAACATAACCAGTTAAAACAACCCTCATCAGGACAACTGTAGAAGGCACGCTCAGTTGTCTTCAGCAGCAACAAATTGTACTAGCAGGGAACAGAATTCTACTAGCAAGCCCATGTTCTTTAGCACAGCTGAGCTGAAGAAAGGAAGAATATTTTGGAAGCTTCATTCTGGGTCTGGAGACTGTATTTGGGAAGACTGGTGGGCCCATTTTAGATCCAAAGAAATTAGATGACTAGGCCATAAATTCTGCTGGCTACAAAAATATTTAATCCAGTAAATGTTATCGATCACACCATGATTCTCTTTGCGTGCCTGTGATTTTATAACACTGTATGTGTTTTAAGCATGACCCTAATTAACCTGCAAATTCCCAATACGGTGACAGTCAACTTACATATTGCACTGTAGTTTACGAAAATTTAAAAATGAAGAAATACCTACAATATAAGTAACATTTTGGTTGCAAGGAATTTCCCCAAAATTACACTTGTACACTCTCATAGGTTCAAAGACTGTGTTAAATATTCCACATGAGCATCTACCTCCTCACCAAGAACAGCCTTTTTCTTTTCTGTTCTCCTTCATTACGTGAAATACCAAATTCATTTTGGACTCGGGCAAGGTCTGCACTAAGCTCGAAGTGCAGTTTTGCTTATGGATGAAATACAAACCATTGTTCCTCATCTGTTTTTCAAGTGGCTTCATGTGAACCTTGTAATGGATGTGACATGATGATCTCTTATGAAACATAGCTGCAGATCTGAAATGGGAATTATTGTAACGAATGGGAATTATTGTACACGAAGGGAGAAGGGAGCGAGGTGAATGCTCATCACGGTCCGTGTGGCCACCGCTCATCCTTCCCCTCCGAACCGCCAAGCCGTAGGTTTTGGTATGGTGACGGCACCTGCGCACACACCGCCAATGGGACTGACTGCTGCCACATCACACGAGCCGACTTTTTAAATGTGTATAAATGATGACAGAAACAAGAGAAAAGTTTTATTATTTTTTATTTCCCTCAGATTTAAGCTACTTCATTATCACGGATGCGGAAGGACATCATACCTTGCCTTACCGCGTCACCCCACAACCCTACAAAACCGCTGAACCACGCTACCACGCTACCACGTTACGCTCCCCCGTCCTTATAACCCCGAGGGCACCCACTTCCCCTCCCGCTGCTGCCGGGTCCCCACCGCCACCGCCCAGCTCCCCCCTTCCCCTCAGGGGCCACACGAGGGCTCCCTGCTCCCCCCCGGACCCCTCCCGCAGCCCCGGGGCCGCTCCGCCCCACCTCACGTAGCGCGGGAAGGCGGCGCGGCCACGTGACCCGCTGGGCCCCTCTCTCCTTCCCCAGGCGACGTCGGTCGGGCGCGTGCTGCGCGAGGCCGCCATTTCGCGAGGGGCGCCGCCATGTCGCGGGGCTCCGCCGCATCGTGGGGCGCTCGCGTGGCGGCGGGGTGCGACGAGGACTTCGACAGCGACGACGACGACTGCTGGGATATCGGCGTCCCGGGGGACGAGTCGCAGGTGGGGAGAGGCCTCGCCGCTGTCGGAGCCTTCTTCCAGCCGGGGCCGGGTGGCGGCTGAGGGGAGAGGGCTTGAGACCACCCCCGTCTCTGTTGCGGGTGTTTTTTTTTTTTAGCAGAGCGGCGGTGGAACACGCTTGGTCTAGGCATACAAAACCTGGATTTTGAGGGGTTGGCTTCTTACATAAAATCTTAGGGTTTCTTTCAAATGCTTCTTCTGCTTACTGATGTCAGACCATAGTCACTTTTCCCACGTGAGAATGAATCTGAAAGAGACCTGAGGCCTAGAAAGCTGGTGTATGTTTTAAATCTCTTAATCTGTTTCTTCCTAATGTGAAGACGTAAGAGGTTTATGGCGTCTGATAATCGTGAGGCATTTGATAGTGTGAGGCAAAAGGAGGCCCCAAATGGCTTTTTCTCGTGGCTGGAGGTGGAAAATGGAAGTAAGGTGAAAATTAGCAGTACTCTGCTAAAGGTTACAGTCAATTTTTCAGCGGCCTTGATCTTTAAATCAAGGTTCCTACCCAAAGATATACGTCACGTTCCCACCCAAAGATATGCGTCATCTGGAAGTTGATGGTTGAGTAAAAATAAGCCTAAATTAATTTATGGACTGTTTGCTATCACTGATTGTCTCTACATTAATTAGTTACAAAGATCTCTGCAAAAAGTGTGAGAAAGACTACAGTATGCTGGGGGAAATCGTATAATTCTGAGTTTTTGTGATACAGCTTCAAAATTTACCATGAAATTCGATTTCTGACTATACACTTTATTGTCAACAAAGAAACTAGTGAATATTCCTGGGTTTATTGGTGTATGTAATCAGTTATAATTGGGATAATCCCAGCAGCAATCTGCACCTGCAGCTTTACTTTAGAACAAATCTGTGATGCTTCTGTGGAAGGAACTTGAGTCAGGCAACTGCTTGAATCGTAAACCAGTCCTTTGGTCAAATCATTTTTTAGCCAACTCGTTTATGATGAAGCAATTACAAGTCTTTTGCCACCACAGGATTAGGAGGGGATAACATTAACTCTTCCCAGCCATGAAAACTCTGGGCTGTGCCACACAGCTAGTCATTGTGCTACGCTGCCCTGCATTGCAGTTTTAGTTTCCAATTATATTAGTTTTAATGTTTTTTAATGCTGTGCTTCATAGCAAGTGAAATGTACAAAAAAAAAGGTAAAGAAATGTGTTGCAATATTGTTTTAGGAGCAAAATATGAAAAGGAGTCTTAATTGAAATAACACAGCATTAAGAAAACCTGCAAACACTGTAGGAGGATAGCACATCTGTTGAGAAGGAAGATACCTGCATTTTCAGAGAATGGAACCTTTCTGAGAAGGTCATCTTAAAACTTTTTTTATAGTTGAGCCCACGCAGGTCTACAGAGGTGGAAGAAGTAAAGTCTTAACGACACTTTTCTTCTTCCACTTCTCTGTGTTGTCCTTGCAGAGATCATCAGTGCTTTTATACTGAAATCAAGCTGTAGTTGATAGCTTGAAACAGTTATCATGTTTTGACTTAATTTTTCTTTGTCTGTCTATCAGTTGGAGGAAATGGTGGAGTTAGACAAGAAGGATGCGTTCAAGAAAGCTCTGGTTCACGGTGACGTGCCTTTGATTGAAGAACTCTTAAACTCAGGTAATTAAAGTTATTTATGAATTTGAATACATTTACTTGAACTTGGAAAGAATTCTAAAGCTTTGAAGTTTCTAGTTTCAAAGTAACATCTTGGGTCAATATAGGAATAAGTGGATATTTCCAATATGGGATATAAACTCTTAGTATAAAGATGAAATTGCTCTTCTTGGTTGCTCAGCATGATGCATTTCTGCAAGCTCCTTCTAATTTATATTTAATTTTGTCAGTCAAAACTCCTGAAAACTGAGAAAGCTGTAACGTGTGAGCAATTACATAAGGTGTTTCTTTGTTTTCAGATGTGTCTTTAACCTGAAAATATCTACCACAAACACTGAACTTGAGGTTGCTTAAATTGAGAGTGAGGGTTGAGTGGGTATTCTTTACCTTGTTGTTGTACTTTGGAGGTTGCGAAGAAGGAACTACATTAGCTTTTTTATTTATTTTATTTTTTTGTGCTTTCCCTGTTTGAAAATGTCATGTTCTTCTCATGCACAGCACTGTTAAATTTGTGGCATGTGTCATTTGTAGTACCTTAATTTTCACAAGTGCCACGTTTAATACCATACTACCTGGTACGTGGCAATATCAGCTGGAGAAAGATCTTGTGATTCCAAAAGGTCTAATAGCATTTATGTGGCATTTGTCACTAAAAAGTAGTTTGTCCTGACACTAAAAGCTTTTCTCCCTGATCTGTTACTGGGTATTTCTCTGTAATGTGTTTCTGCTATTCAGTGTTAGGAGGATTGGACTTACTGAAGCATCCAGAGACATCAGAAGCTGCATAGCTGAGGTGACCTGCCTAGAGATAATTATCAGGAAGTTTTGCTTCAACAAGCAAGCAGAATAAGTAGCTGTGAGCTTGCTCTCTTACAAAATGTGTCTTACGGCTGGAAGAAAGTATTTTTTTCAGTTAGCAATGGGTTTTTCTGAGTTTTAAATTGGTGACATTACTTTCCCTTCTAGGAGAAGACTTTCTCACCACAGTGGGGAATAATTTTATTTTAAATCAGTATTAACTCAAAGCTAATGCACAGGTTGAAACACGGTTTGTGAACACTGTATGAAACATATCTTCTGTCTTGCATTGAAAAAATCTGTTCTCGTGTAGAGTTCTTAGTGATACGTGTGCATTAGATTGCTTAGTTGTTTTGTTACGGTTAGCCACTCCTAACTGCTTATTCAGCAAAACAGTAATAGCTGAGATCAAACCTTCTTGTGTTGATGCTTGCCACATAATGAGCTGTTCTAGACATTTGGAAGGTCAAAATTCCTGTAGTCCAGCATCCTGTCCCCTAAAATGCACAAAGCAGTGAGTGTTATGAGAGAGTCTGTAAATTCCCTGAGATTATGATTAATTTTTGACACATCCAGTATAGTCTCCGCAGAGCAGTGGAACATAATGCCTCTCTGAAGAAAGGTAACATTGTTCTTCAGAGGATTAGTGCTTAGTCAGATGAAATCTTTGTCTCCGAAGTTGCCTTTAGTTTATGTTCAGTAGAGCTTGCAGAAGGCATGCTACCAGCACTCTACCAAGCTCCAGGTTTGTGTTGGAAGTGGATTTCCTAGCAACAGTTACGGACGTTCTTTCAGGTAGAACAAGAACATGCTGTCTTCTGGCTTGCATAGCAATTGCTCCAAGAATCCGTGGTGCTGAGGCAGTTTCATAGAGCTCCTTCAGGAGATGGACAAGTCTTCTCTAATCTCTCCTGTAAAGTACTAAAGTACTAAGAACAGTTTCCTGAAGTGTGTGTCACAAAGTAATGCAAGCAAGTAGAAGGTGCGGTGGTGACTCTAACTGGCATTTTGGTCTGCTTTGGGAGGAAAATATTTAATACTGTATAATCCCATTTCCTTAAATGGGACTAGAAGTTAAGGCCTTGTGACAGTTCAGGCTGATCAGAGATAGAACTACAGCCACTCCTTCCTTGTTTTCGGCAGGCTGTTCCACACCTGTCTTTGCATGCTTGTTGGAGCTCATCTGATCTTGTGCGAGGTGGTTCAGACAACTAAAGTAATAGTAAATTACGTAGGGGAGGGTGGGGAATGAATAATTTTTTGGCCAGTTCAGGACTTTGAACTGAGAACCATTGATGGCCCAGCAGCAGGAGACGGCAGCGCTATTTAACTTAGTACAATACCTTCAAGGTATTGTGGAACCACAGCAATAACTGTTGACAGACTTATATCAATTCTTCTATTAGAAAAGAAGTCTTCTACTACGTTGTTTTAGAAGTTATCCCTCAAACAAACTGAGACGGAATATGAATGGATTCTAATAGTAGAAGCGGTTCTTAAACTAAGAGCCTTTCAGCACCTTATTTTTTTTGTATCATCCATGGAATTAATTACCATGAAAAGGTATATGCAGAACTTGATCATAGTTCTTCAGGCATGACCTTGTTAAACTTTCTGAATTCAAGGTTGCATTTTTCTCTCTGAAAATAGCCTTTCTACCGTTATTGTTACTAGCCACAATCAACGAAATGCCTGAACGAGGTACCAGAGAAGCTGTACTAAGGTGTGCGAGTGGGTGTGTGATCCTGAGCAAAGATCAAGGCAGACTAACCAGTGAGTGAAGTGTGAGGCAGGGGGGTGCGTGTGTGGGTGTATAGACCTCTGTTTGGACAGAGGGGGGAGCAGGATGAGGCCATTGATGCTGTGTTCACATGAGCGCTCTGTGTGTCTGTCTGAATATGTCTGTGGGGCTGGTGGCGTCTGCGTGGTCTGTGTGTGTGCCTGCTGGGCATACACACAGCCTTGGTACTGGTTGGACCTGGGAACATGGAGCTGCAGTAGGCTTACCTCTCTGGCTGGCTGATCTGGCCTCGTTTTTCCCTAAACCTTTTTTTTTGTCCCTGGGCTTCATTGTTGCCTTATAGGACTTATTAAAGGCCTTTCTAATAACAAATGAGCATTTGAAAACAGCTCATGCAATGGGAGAGTTGGAGTAGTAACTAGCAGGGAATTTTTTTGGTTCAGTCAACGACTCCTTATAACCATGCAGCCAAGCAGCCAGGTAAGTGTCTTGGTACTATTGTAGTTGTCCTTTCTCTATCTTCCTCTAACAGTCTGCATTGTGACTTCCACAGTCCATAAATGCTTCAAGGCACTCACTAGAAAGACAGCAGCAGACCATGTGTGACAGGTTGTAATGCAGCTTTGATATTTCAAAGCTGCATTGCAAAAAAAAAAAAAAAAAAAAGACCATTCTACCTTTAAAACTTAGGAAAAGCACCAGCAATCTGGCCGATACTGTCCGCTATATATGCAAAGATAGCAGTGAGGAAAACACTTTCTCGGGTGTTCTAGTACATCTGTATGCCTGCTAAGTAGGTCTTTTGCCATTATTGTTTAAATACTTAGTAAAAAGCTCTGTATGGGAGCTCTAGTTACTTGGACTGCTTTTCCTCTAAAGAGGGAAAGTGACTTCT
Organism: Oxyura jamaicensis; assembly: GCF_011077185.1. Lineage (NCBI taxonomy): Eukaryota > Metazoa > Chordata > Aves > Anseriformes > Anatidae > Oxyura > Oxyura jamaicensis. The sequence goes on from NC_048893.1 coordinate 25,831,557, forward strand.
TAATGCTGAGTGCCAGCTTTCTGATACTCCTTCCCTAGTGGTGTTAGTTCAGTGGGCTGTGGGATATCAAACTTACTAGATACTTGAAGTGACTTGTCTTCAAGGAAGGTCAGATGTGACTGCTGAGCGACTGGCAGTCCTCACCCACAGTTACTGGCTTGCCTCGTAGAACTTGGCTGTGGGCCTCAGTGAAGCGTTTGGTAAACTGCAAACAGGAATGCTGTGGCATTAAAGATTGCAGCTAGTGTGTATGCATTACTGAAAAGATTTGACCATAGCTTCTGTGGCTTGCAGGTGTTAGAGTGCTTCAAAACCTGGCATTCATTGAATGCTTCCTCTTTATTGATTAAAACTCCTGGTCTTAAACAGTTGAAGAATCAATTGCAGAGCAGTGACTTTCTACTCTCAGCTTTAATGGCTTCATGTTGATACAATGAGCACCTCTTTGACAAGCTATCTAGGCAGGGAAAGTAAATAACACGTTCTTCATGAAAAGGTTTGTGTGTAGCTTGACTGTCACAAATTTCTTAGGACAGTGCTTTCTACAACTTCCTCTTGTAAAGAAATATATTGAGTAATCCATAATCACTGTTGGACTAACATGGAATCAGCTGATGGCAACCCAGTGCTGTAGAGGAAATAATATGTGATGGATGAATGAAGGGATGTTTTCTCTTATTGCAAAAATCTATAAAGATTTTTATTTGAAAGTTGTCACATGAGTTGCTGGCTCTGGTACTTCGTGTTTGGTGAATTTGGGAGGACAGTCTGGCCAATTTCTTATTAGCCACAGAAGAGGCTGTGGCCATTATACAGACTAACAGACAAAGCTGGAGATTGTTACTGAATCTTGCATTATCTTATCTTAGAATCATAGGATGGTTTGGGTTGGAAGAGACCATAAATTATATTTCTTTGGAGATAATATTTTCATAGTACTGAACACAAAACTGGTATCTGCAGCTTAGCTGTATTGGAAGACAGATAATGAAAGGAGCCATGAAGCAGGAAAACCCTAGTCAGTATTGTCCTAATAGTATGACAAGCACGTTGCTTCCACAGCAGCCCATTTGGCTTGGTAAGAATAAAAATTTGGGGGTTTAGATTGAGAAAAGCTGTAGCACTAAAGTGAAGAAAACAGATTATGTGCACTTCTCTGAAATTAATTTGCAGTTAAATTCTTTATTAAAATTTTTATAAATATTTTTCTATTGTGCTTAACTACTTGGATTGAGTACTGGGCTTCCTTGGGGTCAGTTCCAAAAGTTGTTTTCTGGTATTCCATATAAATATGTATTTAAAAAACAAAAATGGTATGAGAGGCTTTTCTTTCCAAAGGACTAAGTGGAAACTGTGTAACCTTCATAAGAATACATATTTGAATAAGATTCATAAACTGTATCTTTATTTTGGTGTAATTTTAAAATTTTAGTATCATAAATTTTGACAGGTATAAGCATAGAATCTAGCTTTCAGTTTGGATGGACTCCCCTGATGTGTGCTGCAAGCGTGGCTGATTTTGCAGTGGTACGTCTTCTTCTGGACAGAGGTGCCAACGCGTGCTTTGAAATAGGTAAGATGTGAATAAAAATAGTGGCCGGTACCCTTCTATACCAGATGTTGTCTTTTTATTCTCTTTCTATAAAGAGAGAAAAAAATAAAATTTCATAATGGAACTGGGATATAGTCCAGATTTTCCAATTATAAAGTAAAAGTAGAAGTTTTAAAGTAAAAAATATATTTTTGTATCTCATCTGGATTCATCTGATGGATATCCTTATTCTCTCTCTCTCTCTTTCTCTTACTCTGTCTTCCCTACCACCTCCTGATCCCCAAGTACATTTTTAAATATTGTATGTGAAAATAACCTGTTCAAGAATTCTAGGATGAGGTTGTAGAGTTAAAACTTCCTTTGTTTGATCCTGTTATGAACTATGTACATGCAGAAAACAGCAAGAATCCTGAATTCATGAAATAAATTCATGATGATGATGTTGTTTCATCCCTTCTAAATCTAACAGAAGTGCTCTTTTCCTATAAAATGTTATTCTTTTGTTCAGATTTCCGGGCAGTTACGTGCAATAGATTCATCTATAAGGCCATAGATGCTTCTCCCACTGCAGTTGTTTGCTTTTTGCTCTCCAGCCACTCATTGTTATGCCAGTTGACTTGCTCATGTGATTGCACTGTATCTTGTTTCAGACCAAAGTAATAAATAAGCACTAGTTTTTAGGTTAATGATGGGTTTTGATTTTTATATTATAAATGACTACACCCTAACAATCAGAAGAGTAGGTCAGATGTCAGGTCTGCAAGATGGTGACTAACACTAATTCTCTTCTCTGGCATTAACTGAAGAAATAATGTGCTTACATTAGTAGCTGTCCAGTTAATGAGAAACTACTGTAGACTCCTCTAAAACTGGAGCAAAAGTTTTTTATTAAGTGAAAATTACTCTTCAGTGTGTTGCTAGATCAGGGTTTTTGGCAAGAGTTTAGTGGAACTTCTAGATACTACTAGTTCCTCTCTGTTTTTACAGCTCATTAATAACTCTATCCTGCTTCAACTGTAGTGTTTTTCTTCTGTTTCATTATGTTGGAAAACTTAACCAAGCTCAAGAAAAGACATTGCTATACAGAAGAAACTGATGAAACATGTTACCATGATGTACAAAAAAATGGTGATCTTATTGTCCAGTAGACTGGCAGTATTTGTAACAGAAGTAGTAGACTGCAGTGCAGGTGGTACGAATCTAGGTATTAAAATTTTCTTCTTAGGAGCTGATCAGTCTGAGATTAGAGTAGATTGCCTGCACCAAGACAGTTATGCCTTCAAATTACTGTCCTTAGCCAGTGTCAGAGGACTTCCATGTGGCTGCCTGCAGTTCATGCCTGTCCCATGTTTATGGTTGTAGAGAGCTATAAATTGGGCAGAAACTTCTATGGCTAGCATTTTCAGCCATCCAGTTAACCAACATGCATTTTTTCACAGTGTGACCAGTTGTGTTTGCCCAAAGTTGCACCTTGCTGGGATCAGGTTTCTCAGCTTGTTTCCTTGCTGTTTTGTGTGGTGCAACAGTAGCTAGGGCACAGCACAGCAGAGTATTGTCTTGCCAGGAACAGTCTTGCAAGCCATTAATTGATTCAGGTCAAGCCAAATGTGTTCAGTACAGCTATACCACCCTTAGTCGTACTAAATGTCATCAGTCCTGGTTGTTCTGTTTGAGCTGGCAATCACTAGAGTGATCCCATACTAGTAATGTTATAACCTTATAATCCTAATATAGCTCTACCCTTAATCACCTTTTGTCACATTTTAGTTATTCTTTGTAAGCTACTTGCTTAATTTCAACCTAATAGTGGAATGAATTTTGGTAGTCATGAAGAATAAGGAGCTAATGGTAGAATTTGCTGTGTGGTGGGATCAGAATGTAGCATCTTGAAGGAGTAAGTTCAATGTCTGTTTTTTTTTTTTTTTCCAACTAGCCTGACCACAGACTAATCTTTTTTGCAGACTTACCTTTTTTTTTTTTCTGTGCAGAAGAGAAACCTGAGTGTTCTAAGGTGTTTCTTCTGCTCTTGCTTATGTATGACCTGTAGGTAGGCCAGCAGAAATCAACTTCCTACCCTTTATCACTACCTTAACTATTGAATATAACTACAGTTTCTTCTTAAATGTAATTCCCAGATTAATGATGTTTATTGCTATCTTCTGTTCAAAGTCCAGCCAGCTTTCAGGTCATGTTATAATTGATGACCAGTTTAAATGTGTAGAGTAAGAATCTGTTAATGAATGAAATTATTTACTGGAAAGTTAATTACTTACCATTAAGGAGTTCGAGTGACCCTATGAAACTTAATTTTTCATTTAATAAACTGATTTATGTGTTCTACAACTTCTGTATGAGAAGGTTGAAAGTTACAGGTTGGTCTGTATTAAAACTAGGTGAATTTAAACACAAACCTGGGTCTTAAGTTGGAGGAGTCAAAGACAAGAAGTTGTGAGAAGCAAAGAAAGTAGAGGAGATTGGAGTGAAGTATATAAACTTCTCAAGTTTGAGTGCAAAAAATATCTGATCCCTTTTGAAGAATAAAGGTGCTAGTGCATACACAGTCCTAAGATTTCTACAAGAAAGTTAGAAAATATGTCGTAACACTTCAAGGATTGGTCTGAAGTATGTACAGTTAAAATTATGCTTGTTTAATTGCTGAAGGCGTGTTTGAACTTGTATGTAAGTTTGTGCAATAAGCAAAGTGGGCAATTGTTCAAATGGTAGTCTTCTAAGCCAGAGAGCTCACAAAGGTCCTTGAGGTGTGATGCTTCCCATCTGTAGCAGAAAAATAGGAAGGATCTCCCCTGTTCTGTGGGCAAACAGCCATGGTGTACAGTTCTGATCCATGAGTAAAGGTGGCATGTAACACCCAGCTGGCTTTGGAGCTGGAGGATATAAATACACTGGTTCCTCATGATGAGTTTTTACGTGTTGTGGATATGGATTTAAAGAACATTCTTCCTTTTGCCATCTTCTTCCTGCCACTACTGCACAATAGTAGTGTAGGTTTGTAAACTGGTTTCTTTTTCCTTCATCCCTTCAATAAAGCCTTGTTACTTGAACTGTCCTTTGTATGGACCTCTGTTCTCCCTAAAATTGATGTTTCTATGTGTTGTTTTTTTTTTAAAAAAAGTTTCATGCACTTTTTAATAAAATTGCAGTTAACTTCCTGTAAGATGTTTCTTCACTTGACTGTGTTTTAGGGAGAGGTAGGGAGGAACAGGGAATGAATCTCCTGGTGTGGACCAAGATTTTAGAAACATACCTAAACTTAAGCTCCTGCAGTTTTTTGTTTTTTTTTTTTACCACTACCTAAGTAAGCATCCTCACCTTCAGTAGTGGTTGGTACTCTGCTAGTCTCATTCAATTCTGTCTTCTCTTTTTAGACGTCTTTATCTTAGCTGGTAATTCTAGTGACTTTGGAAGAAAAACAAGTTTCATACCTTTTTAAAAATATCTTAGTTTATCAGAAAGTGATAAATGTAGCAAAGCTTTTAAAGGAACTTCTGGATTAGCATAGTATTTGACTTTGTGTATGCAGTTCTCTAACTGTAAGTTTCCAAACAGATAAGTACACAGTGCTGATGGCAGCATGTGCTGCTCATGCTTCAGAGGAAAACATCTTGAAGACTGTAGAACTACTATTGTCAAGGAATGTCGACCCTAACCTTACTTGCAGGTACAGAAAAAAAGTATGTGAACGCTCTGTATTATGTAATATTACTGTAGAGACATTTTTAGACTTAGTTGTTACCACTTAGATGATGTTTACTTCATTAGCTTTTTGTAACTTGGCTGCTCTCTGTATATACGGAAAGATTAGTGTGCAGGTGTTTTTTCTTCTAGTATAGTTATTCACCTGAGTGTGTGATCAATTTTATCAACTTTAAGTGTATGTTTTTTGTATTTGTTTTGTACTGCTTTTTTTTAAGATAATTATTTTAATCCTTTCAGTTGACAATAGTGAAAGCACAAGAAATACATCCTTTGCCTTTCCCAAATTGTATTTCTTATTCTGTATAAGGATGTGGGTTAACCCATCAGTTAATTCTTTATTTAAATTCAGGCTTTGCCTTTGAGCTTTTTGTGATTACCTAGCTATATTCCTTTCACAGATTCCTATGGAAAAAGTAAACTTCTCTGTAAATAAAACACAGGTATTCTAGTGCAAGCAAGCTTTAATCTCCTTTTAAAAAAAGAGATGACAGTTTGTTTCTCAAATTACCATGTCATGTCTCAGCAGTGTGAAGCAACACCTTGTAAGCTGTCTGTAGTTGCATAGTCTGCTGCAGTGCTTCATTTTAAATCATAAAGAAGGAAATTCTGGGCTGATCCATAATAAACTATCCTCCCTCTGCTGGAAGAAAAAAGTCTGTGTTTAGTTCAAATTGAAACTGCTTGTTTTTCACTTGGCTGAAATTAATTTTTTATACCACAGCTCTTTCACCTCTTTACCACATTACCTAAAACATGTCGACTGTGTAGTGATACAAAAAGAACAGAATTGGAGGCCTGTGGGTTCTTCTTAAAATAATTCAATTAATTTGCTGGGCCCTGACCCTCACTGTAATCATAGTACTGATAGATGGGGAACAATAATAATGATTCTAAAAAAAAAAAAGTTGTGCTGAAGTGGCACTGATCTACAGTACCAAAATTAAATGCCCCATTCATTCTTGATAGGCTAAAAATTGCTTCTGAAAGAAACCTGCAAATTCTGAAATAATTACAATATGTGTTGCCCTCGGATAGCTGGGTGTTAAAATAAATGTCCAGCCTGAAAAAATGGGGGAAGTCTTTGCATTATACAACTTTGCCCTGGGTGTTTGAAAACATAAGTTAAAGCTGAAAGATTACACTTGAAAAGGCCTTTGGCTGAACTTTGAAGAAAAAAGATTGGCTTCTGACACAAGAGTTGGGAATTTTAAGGGCAAAGCCTTACTTATAAACTCAGTGTGTGTTTTGCATAGTTGATCTTATTTATTTACTATCTCTCTTTGTTCCCTAAGACCTTGTGCTAACATGTGAGTGAATTCTCACATATTCCCAGATCCAGCGTCCAGTTGTGGTAGTTCTTGCTTTCTCAAATGAAAAGGTAGCAGACAATCCAAAATGCAGCATTTCAACCCAACAAAAGTAGAAGTTAGATGACGAGCTTTTTTTTTTTCCAAAAATCTTCATGCTGCCTTTTTCCCCTACCCAGTATTTGACTTCCACGCATATTGCTCCATTATTAGAATTGCTTAGGCAGCTTAGCTGCTGCTTTATGAGAGCTTCTTCCAGTGTGTTCAGAAACACTGGTATGAAACCCATCAGAATTCTGTGAAGATTATGAAACAAAACAGATGCTCTTCATGGCACTCAAGTCCTGCTTCACCTGTTCTGTTACAGCAAGCAGAGTGTTCCATAAGAGGATGTCTGAACTGTCAGTGAGTTGAGATTATCATGAGTCTTCACTATGTGATCAGTTTACTGCATGTTAAGAACTAAACTTTACATTATTTGGTTGCCTTAGCACTTAAAAAACAGTAATTTTAGGAATCTTCCCTTATATCTGCCAGCGACTGGATGTGGATTCACATCTGAAAATTTACCTATGGTGTAAGATCGAGTTTGATATTTGTTCTTTCTCTGTTGATCTGGCAGAGAAGCCATATGGATTGTTCTTTGATTTCACATCATATGGAGGTGATAAACAATTTTTTTTGACTAATTCATGATGCGTGCATGATGAGGCAGAAGACTACTGAAAATAACCAGTTATTTGAAATGCATTCTAAGAAGACAAGTTTAAGAGTGGATAGGTAAATGGTTTCTTAGCAATAGAATAGAGTACTGAAGAGAAAGCAGAGTAACTTGTTATGTTTTCTGAATTAAAATCAGGAACTACATACCGGTGGCTGTAAAAGCATTTTTATTGAGAAGGTAGTGTATGAAAGTGTAAGTGCCAGCTGAAGAGTTTTGAAAAACTAACAAGGTATTGGATAGGTGAAATGGGAAAGCATTGTAATCTTGTATAATAGTCTTTGCAGAGCTACTGTACTCTGAGTGCTTCATTTAAGTGAATGCTAGCTTGAGACATTAGCTGTTTTTATCTTGTACAATTTACCTACCTCTTGCTCTAAAATGTAAATGATACACTTAAGCCTTTTGTAAGGCCTGGAAATATTTAAGCAGACTCTTTGTTATTTGTTTGGTTTTGTTGTTTAAAAACTTCTTTTAACCTGCAGTGTTCTAAAAAGAACACTGGCTTTATTAATATGTGACTTCATTTTAGAGAGAAGTAAAAGGTATGACCAACTGACAACTAAATTACAGAACAATTCCTAGGATTGTATTTCATAGGTTGTTGAGTAAACTTGGATTTTAATGATGATATCCTCGAAATTCTTGTTTATATAACTACAATAAAAGAAACCTAATGGCTTTGCAGGTAAGGGCAGTGTTTTAAGTTGATGTTTCATACCAATAGATTTTTGTTGAAGGACATACAAATAGGTGAATGACTGAAACTTCCTTTACTTTGAAATACGCTCTTTGTTGCATGTTCTCTATGGGATGTATGTAGCTTTTTTGACTCAATCTCAAATTTTCTAGCATAATTGAGTCCTGGTCAATGACCAAGACTGTGTTTCTGCTTTAAAATGGTTATGAATTTTGTGTCTGTTGGAAGAAAATCTTCAGAAAAACTGTGTGTGTGCAAGTATTATAACATTAGACTTCTCTTCTGTCTTGTTATACTTGTGTTGTTGTACAGATTAAGAATTGAGATGGAAGCGTACTGTTATGTACAGCAATGCATGCACATTAAAATCTAATCATTGTTCAGGTCTGGTGTTAAATTGCCTACATTAGTTCACTTCTGCTTATGTTCAGAGTAGTTTTAAGGAGTATCAAGAAACTGTTTCACAATAGAAGTTTTAGACTACTTCACTCTCTTGAGAAAATCGTAGAACCATTTAGTTTGGAAAAGACCTCTAAAATCATCAAGTCCAGGCGTAAATACGGATGATAGTGGGAGGGTAAAATTTTTACCTCAGTATTGTCCCGTTCACAAGGTGGGTCTCTCTTCAGGTTGCATAGTCAGAATAAAGCAATTGTGTAACACCTCAGTTTTAGCACGATATTTATTGCTACTGATAAGATAGTGAGTCTGCAGTGCTGCATAATAATTTTAAAGACCTTGACGTTATTGTGGTGTGATAGTTAACTATGCCAAATGACTAATAGTATATCTCAGTGAAGGCAAATAGCTTGGGAAAAATTAATGCACTATGGTGTGTTTTATGGCCAGGGCAAGAAAATCAGGGCATTTAATACTGATTGAGTGAAGATCTTTGATCTTCTTCAGCAATAAAAGTATCTTGTGATATTACTAAATTTTGTACAAATACCTCTTTGATGGAAAGAAACCTGTGTCTTGGTGGAAGATAATCTCTTCCTTTCCTCCCTCATTGAGAATATTCTAGAAAGGTGGACTTCGTTTTGCTCGAGAGAGTGATTCCAACCCTAAGAATGTGTATTTTTGAGACGTGAATTCTGTGCTACAGGTTCAACTTACATCATGCTTGATTAATAAGTTGCTTATGTGCATTCTAAGAGTTGTATCTATTTTATATTGACTAAGCGTTGAGTATCATGTCAAACATGGGCAAATACCATGTGGCAAATTGTGCAACGCCAAAGGACTTCACAGGTTCTTGCAAAACAGGTACACAGGTACTTCTACAAGCCAGGTTGCTGAAACTAGAGTGTCTGCAAGGATCCCCATAATGAAGAGAGGATTCTTCAGATCACTTACTTGGACTGTTATCACTCTACTTTATGTGCATGTTTTTTTCAGATTGTAATAAGATGTACTGTGTCTTTAACAAGAAACAATGGATTTTTTTTTTGTATCTTAAACCTTGCAGTTTTATTTGCAGGTTAGTGTTTATTTTTATTTTTTTTACAGTGTTGGAATAGCAAAGTTGTTTGTTCGTTTTATTCCCTAAAGCTCTTGTCTCCCACTTCTGGGCATACATGTAAATGGGCCTTGCTTTCCAAAGCTGTGGTTTTGTCTAAGAGATGGCGTGGTATCCCCTCAGATTCTGTTGCATATTTATGTAGTGCTGTAAATGTTTCTACCCTGAAACAGGCTGTAGCTGTTTAATTTAAAACGTAAATGAAACTGGAATGCCTGAAGTCAGACTTGCCTATTTGTGTTGGTAGACCTTTTAAACATCACATTTATTGGGACTTACTTAGAAAGGGAGAGACACTTTCTTAGTGCCTTTCATGTTGTTAAGTTATTGCCTTGATTTCAGATGCTATCTCTGCAGTACTGTGCACTTGTAGTCTCTACATGTTGTACTTCAGAGAAAAGAGTGTTCTGTTGCCTCTGGATGTTTGTTCAGTATTTTTTCCTTGAAAAAGAAGGTAATTGTGAGGCAGTAGCAGTGTGCAAGTTTCAAAAAAGTACTAGAAGCAGAATAAATGAAAATGGATGTGAATGTACTGTTTTTGCGGTCAGATAAATACTTCAAAGATGGTAGCATGGAAAGTCTGTCACAGGCTACCCATCGCCAAATATAAATAAGTGTGGGAAGCAGTTTCTGCATTGGGCAAGTAACTTCTGATTCTGTTGCAACAAATTACTAGGTTGTAATCAACTTCTATTTATTCTTTAAAATAATGATATCGGAGTTTATAGGTATCTGTATGTGTCTATATATAAACATTGTGTGTGTATGTATATATAGCATTATTTAGTTAAGTTAGAGGGACTGACTGTAGAGTGTTTTTCTGTTTTTTGTGGTAATCTTGATAGGATCGTAGGGTAATTAAGGTCAGAAGGGACATTAGAAGATCTTTAGTCCAGCATTTTTCTTCAAGCTACATCAGCTATGACATCAGGCTGTGTTACTGTCTGGCCTCAAAAACTGCTGAAGGCAGAGACCAGAAAACTTTTGTGCAACTAGTTCCAGCAATTGACTGTCTCCTATTATAAGAAAAATATTTCCTTATATTCAGTCAGAACTTTTACTTTTCAAAATGTTGATGGGCTAAAATGAATTAGTTAGAGACTGGTGCAAATCTCTTCTTCATTTCATTACCAGATTTTTCTCCTATTAAATGTGTCTGAAGAAGGTATAGTTACCTTTTGTTTCCTTACTTCCTAGTAATAGATGTTTTATTCACTCTATTTTAAGTTTCTTCACATTTATATGCTTGTTTTTTCAGTAGACTTTTTACTGTGCTCATGTAACACAAAATATTAAAGTAACATAACCTTTTGTGAATAAGAAATACCAAAAAAAGGATGAGCAATGCCATAGCTCTGTCAATATTCTTGAAGTAGGCAGAAAGCATTTTAAGGCATCTGCTTTGGTACACATATGCTTTTTGGGGTCCCTCTAGTGGTCAACATTATAGTTAAGAAACTGCTAAAGTTCAGGAAAGTCCCTCAAATTGCATTCTCGCAACATAAAAAAAACTTTTGACAGCAAATTTTTGTCATGGAGCTGTACATTAAAAATATATAACACTTTCAGCAAAAGACATTGCATTTTAAGATACAATAAATTGTAATCAGACATCATTAGTAAAATATTTCAGTTTGTAACTTTTAAATTCATAGCAATTGGAAAATCAACTCTCCTGAAACACTTTTCAATTCTGTGATTTTATTCCACCAAAGAGTAAGTGTCAGGCATCTCAAAAAATACTTTTCTAAATGGAAACATTTGAGGATTTTTTTTTTTATTTCAGAATATTCAAACCAATTCACTGTGGTTTCATTTTACAACCATAAAAAAGCATCTAAATAGAAGCATAAGATCAGTAGACTGTCAACACCGTTTTGGGATATTAAAAAAAAAAGGAAAGATAGTGTAAGTATTTACTACTTCAGCAATTGCAAGAAATAATGTTACATATATATACATGTGTGTGTGTGTATATTTAGATAAAATACCTGTGTATGTATAGGGAGAGAAAGTGTCAACACTTCAGGGAACAGAACAACAATGAGGCGAAGGACAAAAATATTTTTATATACATCTATTTTTTACCATTTAAAAAGATACTTAGTGTGGCATTTCTCTGTAATTTTCAGAGGACTTTACCTGAGTATACCCAGGTAACATTTTGAATATTAGTTGAGCTCGTGCACCCTGCACCCACACTGCAGCTGTGCACGCTCACAGGAGTTATGTGACCTGTGATTCTTGGCTTATATTGTTTTCACCAGAGAATTTTGCAAGTATATACATAGATGTTATTTTTAACTGGATAGTTAATGAGAAGAATATTATGATTTACAACTTGCCTTCCACAAAACTGCAGTAAATCTTTTCGAAACTTTCAATTTAAATTAAACCATGTATAGAATTAATCACTTCAACTGTGTTTCTCTTAAAAAAAAAAAAAGTTTTTGAAGTAAAAAGTGAAGGTGCTACTTTTTCCCCTGAATTGACGAAAAGAATGGGCAAACTGGTAATATTCTCTGCTTTTAATAAGGTGGAAACACTGATCTATAGCTGTGATTATTCCCGGACTAAGCTACTCCATGTGCTAAATGAGAAGCCTACCACCGCGTCTCTGGTAGCATCAAGAGAGATGGTCTTTAAAGAGGAAAAAAAAAAAAGGTTCATGTGATTAAGAAACAAATCAGAAACGGTTTAGTCACCAAGTTCCTGTGTTTCATATATGGGAAGTGTTAAGGATATCTTTGTTTTAATGCACCATTTGACTCGACTTCCTTTCATTTAGAAAATAAATGTCAGCTCTTAAAATGCTTTAAAAATGCTGATATAAATAAGTTGCTGAATCTGTATGTTCTGTTAAATTGAACCTTGTGGTAAAATGTGGTGTTGTGGACTTTCTTCCTCTGAATTGCTCTACACATAGATAGTCTTCACTGAATTGAGGTGCCCTCCTTGATAATGCATTGAGATTTTAACATCTTGACGTTCTTGTCCCCATTCCTTTCAGGAGACAAATGACTCCGTTGATGTATGCAGCTAGAAAAGGCCATTCTCGTGTTGTTGGTTTTCTTGTTGCTCATGGATCAGACATAAATGCCCAAGATGAAAATGGATATTCAGTAAGTGATTTACTTCCATGTATTTTAAATAAAGTTTAAAAAATAATTTAAAAACAGGAGCCTGTAACCTTGTTTCTAGTGTACCTTCCTCAAAAACACTCAATTACGCTGCTTTACCACCACCTTGAGATTGTTTCGCGCTTTGTCTCCAGTTTCTGCTATGTAGGAAGTTATGAAGGTTGTATTATTGATTGAACCTCTATTCTTTTTTCTTTTTTTTTTTTGCTTCATATGTAAACTTGATAAAAACAAAACTGTTCTTATGCAGGCATTAATATGGGCAGCACACCACGGACATAAAAATGTCATTTTTAAGTTGCTGGAGCTTGGAGCTGACAAAAATCTACAGACTAAGGATGAGAAGACAGCAGCAGAGCTAGCAAAAATCAATAAACATTCAGAGGTACTTCATTGCTTTTTGAGATGTGGATTCTGTGGGTTTGGGTTTAGTTTGTTGGTGGTGGTTTACTTGTTTGAGATTGCCTCAAAAAACTTCTGTAGAAGTGTTAGTTTAATAGCTAAACTGTAGCAGCTAGTTGCATATGTTTCCTGTTCAATCTGTGCTATTTTCTGTTATATCCCAACTTGTGACTGTGCTTTGAATGCTTTTAAGGGTTTGTGTTGTTTTAAGTTTTGCAATAATTCCTTTTTTTTCTGAAGAATCCTTGAATTTGAAATACAAATTTGACAAGGGATTATTAATGTTGGTAATGTTGATATGAGAAGTAGTAAAATAACGTTTTCTCTGTATGCCCAAGTGTGTGAGAGAATGCAGATATTAACTATTTTGCCATGAATAGTTTCTGATTGAATTTGGAAGGTAAAAGGCTAAAGCTAAAAGGGGGAAAAGGGGAGTCAGCGGTATGTACTGGCTGCCTTCCAAATCTGTTCTCAGGAGAGAAGACAGTCTAAAACAATATAAATTGGTCATCAGATCATTGGAAGAGCAGCAGCTCACTATCAGTGTAAAGAGAGCTGCTGTAAACAGCATATATTTTCCTAAATTAAGTCTCCTTACTGCTGTTGCTGGATGATGCATGGTGGATCAGACAAACCAGACTTGTGTATTTTGCTTTGAGTTGCTCTTGCCTATGACATGGGTTTTTGCAGTGTCTCTTTAAGAATGTTACTACAGTGAATTGATATTCACTGTAATTAGATTCTTTATTATTATTTCTTGTAAGGCTACGGGGCTAGGCAGGAGCAAAAGTGTTAACTATGCGCACAGTTGTCAGCATAGGCTAGCAAGATGAGTGTATGAGGCTGTGATCTGTCAACTCAGGTTACTGAAAGGGGCTACAGATGCTTTCTGCCTTTTGATAAGTGACTTTATCAGCAGGCTGTGGCTGTATAATCTTATAACACGACTCCGACATAAGGGAAAACAGGCTCCTCCCATTTCAGAGGTGGGTCTTGCCTCTTGACCTGTGAAGTGCTAGTTTTTGTAGTTACTGCGAAGTCTTGCAGATGTTACCGAGATATTTAAATGGTCCTGAGCTCCAGATCAGGAGCCTGCTCTTCAGCCCGTTGGCATCCCCACGGGTTGTCACATAGGCTGTGGCTGCAGAAACTAGATCTGGGAGGCTATTTTTTTTTCCTTGCATATTGTACAGGCTTTGGCTGCGATGGAGTTTTTCTTCCTAGCAGCTCACATGGTGCTGTTTTAGATTTGTGATCCAAAGGGTGTTTGTGTCACAGCAGTGGTTTGGCTGTTGCTGAACAGTGCTTACGCAGCATCACTTTACGCACGTGCACCTTTGCTGTTTGTCACTCTTCCCCTGCCAGTGAGTAGGCTGGTGGGAGCATAGCTGTGTGGGCTGAACTGAACTGACCAAGGAGTTGTTCCACATATATAAATAACATCATGCTCAGCCAGAAAAAAAAGTGTGTGGGGGAGAAGGGGATTTTTGCAATGTAAGTATTTTATAGAGACTGGTTGGGCATCATACTGGGAGGTGGTGAGTGATTACCTTTGCATCACTTTTTTTTTCTAATTTTTCTTCAGTAAAACTTTATCTTGACACACATTTTTTTCTTGCTTTTGGTCTTCTACCACATTGCATTATGGGGAGTGAGCAAGCAACCACATGGGGGGTTTGTTTGCTAGCCAGAGTCAGTCTACCATGTACATATGTGTGTGTGCACAAAAAACTGGCTGGTCACCTGAATTTCAGAAGAGTCATCTCACCATTCCTTTGGTCTTTTGGGTGTTCTACTAATTCTGCTAGATTCTCTAGTAACTAGCTCATGCAGGGGCAATTCAGTTTCTGGAATCCATCACCTGTGCATAATGGTATTTGATGTAAGGCTTGCTTTCAGTCAGTTGAAAGAATCCTTGCCCATCAGGTACAGTTAACTTAAATCATCAGTTATAAACTGCTAAATGTTGGATCCATGTATGCACTGGCAATTGAGATTCCCTTTATGCTTTAAGCACTTCACAGAACTTACTCCCTCTAGGGTATAGAACTCTTGTCTACAAACCACAAATAATTATGTTGGTGTACTGCTGCTTCTGAAATGCCGGATGCTAGCTGTTCTAGGACTACATTACATACATTCTTTTGCTTTGCATCAGTTTATTGTTGAGCTTTGATTTTGATTAATTCAGAAATGCTCTTGATAGGCTCTGTGGGCTTAGTCTTAACTCCTCACTGTAGTTGTTTTAGAGAGAAGAAATGGCAGATGTTTCATGTTCTCTGTGTGTAGTAATTTATGATAGATCTCTTTGTAGTCTTAAAATGTGTAAAGAAGTACACAGAAGTAAGTTAAATAATAATTAATTGATTTTGGCTCTTTCAGATTTATAGTTTACTCTCTTTGGCTGTAAATCACTCGCAAGGGAAATACCATGAAACAATTAAGCAAGAGGCTATCTACAGATTTCTGACAGCTGTCCCTGACCACAGAGTTGGGTAAATAAAGTCATAGCTTAACTTCAGTTTATAAACATTCCTGAGAGATTGTATTTGTTCATATCAATGTGATTAAGTTTTACTGATATGTATTGCGTATGTTTTGGAGCACTACCAAGAGTCCACAGTAAGTATATTAATACACTCTAAATTTTTCAAGACTGCATAGTTCCTTTGCATTATGAACAATGAGCATGCTCTAGATCTTTCCTGGCTCTGACTGGAAGTAAAGTAGAGGCAGAGTCCAGTGTCACTTCACTTTTTTTCAGTGCTGTTAAATTTGTGTGCACCCCTGTTAGATACTCCTTGTGTCATTATCTTCATTTGATAGTAAATTTCAAATACTTTCACTGAATGCCTGTTTTTAGTGTTATTCCACCAGGAAGAGCTGTGCCCCGTTTGTTCTTCCATGTGTATTCAGACGCTTGTGTTGCCTTGAGGAGGGCCATACACCTGAGAAAGTCCACGTGAAGTATGAACAGCAGTTAAGCTCCAGAACATTGATACCTGCATGCGTCTGACTCTGAAGCATGCGGGTGTTCTTTGGGTGAAATCAGCACCTGCTTCAGCAACTTTGAAGATGTCTGGTATTGTTTTGTACCAGAACATAAAGTTAAGAAGTCCTTAAGAAACCATCCGCTTTCCTTCTTGAGCTACGTAGTTCTCAGCAGACAGTTTCCAGAGCCCATGGTGTCTGTGCAGTCTGTTCTGGTTGGTCAGGTTGATTTTCTGTGTCCCTGCTCAGCCAGGTCATGCTGGATTTGAAATGCCGCAGTTCTGTACCATGAGGCTGACTGCAGGTCCCAAGTTAGCAGTTCAGAAGTAGTGTCAGAGTACCTCATTTCAGACAGCCTCATTAGGTTTTGTTGCTAGAGGAATGTTTACCTCAGTAAGATTTTTATCCTCTGGGGCTTCATCTGTGGTCATCTCAGAGGTACTTCATGGAGCTGAGGGGTGAAGGTTTGGCATTTTGGTGTCAATTGTCTGTGTTGTCCTCTGTTTTTGCATCTTACTAATAAAATAAGGAAGTAAGCACCATGCAGCAGTTACCCAAATTCTGTGCTCTTGAAACCTGATAGTGGCTAACCTGTCATAGATGCTGCTGTTATTCAGTTCCGATCATTTGGTAGTAAGGGTAGCTTCAGTCGTTGCCTTCTGCTGTCCTTAATGAGAATCGTCCTGGCTCCAGATGCCTGTATTGTTCAAGGAGGCAAACATCTGTGTCAGGAATTTGCTCTCTTAAATTTCTAGACTAGGCTTCTCTGAAGAGTTGTCATCTTGTTCAGAGGCTTTCAAATAAACACACAGATGGCAGAATAAATGTCTTTTCCTTGTACTAGAAGCCTTGAGTTACCAAAGGACTCTCCAAACTTCTGCCAACGAGATGCTTTGCCTAAAGAAAAAGCAAAATTGATCACTGAAGGTTGTTTACCTCCTCTCCCCAGTTTGGGGCAACAGCTTTACACATTGTGTGAATGTATATGCAAATTGGTTACTTCAAAGGCGGCTGTTGCTGTCTGTTTGGTGAGGGGGAGAGGAATGGGGGGGGGATAATAACACAATTCTGCACAACTTTGTGGTAGGAACAGTATATTTAAACTCAAAACTATTTTAAACTCTTTCTATATTGTCTGCTGAAATTGACCCTATATACCCACAGAATTTTAATGGTAGGAACTTAATGACTTAGCCTTTGTGAAAAGGAGGCAAACCTTAATTTCAAGGCCAACAAGAAGACAGAGCAAACTATCTCTAAGCTCAAGATTTTGGCAAAGGATTGCTATCGCAATTGCAGTAGTCCTTTTTGAATTTTATATCATGTGCTTTTTAGTTTAATTCTGTTCATTATAGTTCATCTAATTGTTGAAAGCTGTTTAAACTTCAAAAAATTTAATATCTTTTACTAATGTAGGGAATTCATGTTTTATCTTTGTTTATAAATGTTAAACTTTAAACTTACTATGAGTTACTATGCTTCATCAGTCAAACTTCTGAACAGTAGCCTTCTGACAACAAATTTGTTACCGGACTGATTTCTGCTATCTTTAATACAGGCATTCCTGTTTTCTTGACGTTTTTTGGTTTAAATTGAACTGGTTTAAAGGGGTAACAGCTGTGGGCTGAATCTGATTTATATGAAGATTAGCTAATAGGAACACACAGTTTATCTTAAAACCATACTTGAAAATTTTTCAGTCTTTTGTGAGCAACTTTAAAATTCATTCAGAATGTTTTGAGCATGACATTTGTTTGTGAAAGTAGTTTTCTTTAAGCTCAACTCTACTTAATAGACCAAAAATGAAATCATTAAATTTTGATAGGTTAAGCTGTACCCTGTGATGCTTTTGAGAGACTGCTGTTATCAGTAGGTACGTGCAGGTTTAGATCTGCCAGTGCTTTGTCTGGGATTTTTTCTGTAGTGTATTGTTGAGGGTATCTTTGCTTTTATTTTCCATCATTATCACCTTGAATCTTACTATATTTACAGTTCCTATTCAACTTTTGATGACATGGAAGTATTCTTACATGGACTTGGTTTAGAACACCTAATAGGATTGTTAAAGGTAAGATTGTGATTTATCTGCTATCTGTAAAGGAATTCTTGAAAACAAATGCACCTTAAGCATCAGCAGAAGTTCTGTCACTTTTGGAATATTAATTCAAATAAGTGTATTAAATTAAAGTCACCTTTGAAGTGCAAAGGTCCACTGCAGTGGATTAATTTTGGTTATTGGGAGGACTCTTCCATTTCTTTGGTAATGGTATTGTGCAGTTGTTCTTGTGTCTGAAAACTGAAGTAAAACGTAAGTGGGGAAAAAAATTAAAGTCAGTATTTTCTTTTGAAGTTATTTTTGATGACAGAAAACCCTTTACCTTACACAGGAAAGAGATGTATATTTAAGGCAACTTCTGATCATGCAAAAAGAAGAGTTAATACAGGTCAGTTTACTACTCTGAAAATTCTGTCTTTTTTCTTAAATGGGTTTAGTATCATTTCCTTATAAATGTCTAACTTTCCAAGAACTCTTCAAAGGTTTGTTTTCAAAATCTTGGACAGCAACTTGAATTTCTGTATATAGAGAGATGTTTTCTAAAGTATGTAATCCCACAGACCAGCCTCAAATTCTGTGAGTTGAATTCTTGGGTATTCTTAGCCTGAGTATGAAGTGGAGGCCCCCAGTATTCCTTTGCTGTAATGATGTAGGAGTTGGGGTGAGCAGGAAGTAGTTCAGTTTGGAATTTTAGTTGTTAGCATTGTGAAGTATGTAAGTATGTTTTCCCTGAACTGAAATCAGTGCTAGTATTATCAGCAGATAATCCTAAATAACCACGTTAAGTGTGATCCAGTTTGTGAGGTGGTAGTATCTTTTGAATTTTGGGATCTCAGATCCCACACAGACTTGTAAATCCTCAACCAAAAAAAAAAATTTCTTACAGTTCACTACGTTTGGGAAGCTCAGTATTTCACTATTGCGTAGGAGAAACTGATAAGTTACTGTAAGATTTCAGTTTGTAGTAGAAATAAGGTGATTGCATTTTCCTTAGACTCATTGGAATTACTGCTCTGGGAAAATCTTCCTCCGCTTAATGGAGGATGCCATAATGAAATCCCATCTTAGCATCTCCTTAAAACAATGTAACTAGTTCAGGCTGCAGGATACTTCCGAGCACTCTGTACCTGATCCAGGATACTGAAGAGGCCTTCTTAAATGAGCTGCCTGAGGCCTGATTCCTGCTACACATGCTAGCCACATACATCCTCTGTGTAAACTTTTTTCCCTACTCTAGTTTGGATACCTTGTTGCTTTACCCTGGGATAGTACCAAAACATTCATGGTTCCATGGATGCATGTATTCTAGCAGGCAG
This sequence comes from Oxyura jamaicensis, assembly GCF_011077185.1. Lineage (NCBI taxonomy): Eukaryota > Metazoa > Chordata > Aves > Anseriformes > Anatidae > Oxyura > Oxyura jamaicensis. The sequence goes on from NC_048893.1 coordinate 25,850,978, forward strand.
AATCAACACTTACTTGCAGATGTTAATGTTCTTTCAGTGCAGGTGTCACAAGGATGTTTTGCATGAAGGTTTATCTTGTAACTGAGTAGGCTTGGTGTTTTCAGTGTTTTGACAGAGCTCAGAAATACCTGTATTCTCAGAGGGGGTACCTATGGGGAGCTTTGTCGATCAAAAGGTTTCTCTAAGAGTTCATGTAGACATAAATATTACAAGGCATGTCAGCATCTGTTTTCTTGAAGCTTTGGGATTGTGTCTGCTGGGCAGCATCGCAGTGTGGGCTTCATTTGAGTCCGTAAAGCCCCCCCTTTACTGGAATTTCACTCTTAAGACATTTTTGTGGTTTTTCTTCTTGTGACTGTGAGCTGCTCTCTTGTGATTGCATTAAACTACAAATCTGAATACATGTTCAAATTTATCGCCTGTTTTGATGTTGTAATCATTATTTGTTTTTGCCATGGGGACTTTGGAGGAGGGGGAGAGGATTATGGACTTGAGTGAATAGCTGAGCCTTAGCGTTCCCTCACTGAAGAGATACCATTTTTTTTCATATATACCAATAACTTCCGTTTCAGTGTTGTAACGTGTTTGGAGGCTTCTTATTACAAAGAACTTTTGGGGACAAACTGAAATAAATACCTGGATCAGCTGTTCTTGCACAGGAAGACCATATCTGTAGGAGCAGAACTTTTTTGACCCTTGCCTCAGCAACAGCAGGAAACAATACCTGGAAAATAAGTCATGCTTTGTGCATGGACATTAGTCTTCAACTAGGGATTTTTTTTTAAGTGACATAATGCTCCTGGCTTCTTACCACTTCATAAGTTACCCTAAATTCTTGATTCTAGTTTTAGAGCTCTATTAACAGTTTCTCCCGCTCCACTGATAGAAAAAATCTAATCTGTTTCCTCATAACTCTGGAGTTGAAAGGTTTTAGTGTGATGGCAGATCTTCCACTAACAGCCAGCTCTTTTAAAGAGCCTGGATCTTATTACGGGAAAGATTAATGATGACCTCTGATGGATGCCTCTGAACCATGCTGCTTTTTATCCAAAGAAGTGGAGAAAAAATCCTGTCACTAACATGAGACACTTTGCTCCATCAAACAATATCAGAAAGATATTTTCTCTGTAAATATCTTTATCTGTATTCTACAACAGAGCCTAAACAATGACTCTTTCAAGCTGAGATCCTTGCATTCCTTCAAGTTATAAACTGTTCCGTACTGAGACAAGTCTGTTCAATATAGTGGGACATGGCTGTTTGTTTCTGTGCTTCTCATGACACTTAGATGTTTGGGGAGGGGAGCAGGCAGGCATCTTTTTTGAGTATTCATCTCAGAAGACAGTGGCACAAATAATTTTATTTCGTGATGCATTTTGGACTGAGAAGGCTCTGTTCTCATGTGTCATGTGTCTGTTAGCTTAGAATAAGAGGAATTGGCATGCTCTTCTGGATTTGAGAAAGCATAATAAAAATTTGACACACAAAGATATATAACCCAAGGGTTTAACTTCATCACTAGAGAGTTATCTGGTCTGCATACTTCCATATCATAGTACCAGGACTCTCCTTACTCTTTCACCTTCCCCCACAAAAAAAAGCTTTTGATATTTGGCAGAATATTTTGAAGTTGTTAAAAAATAAAAATAAAAATAAAAAATAGTGACCAGTAATAGTGGGCAGTATGGCAAAGATGCGAGACTTAGTGCATAACCTCACGGTGTTATCTGAGAAGTATGCCATCTTTTACTTGAGGTAATCTGTTACTCACCTTTCATTTCTTTCTAAAGGATGACAGAAAAGTCATGTTCATGGATTTTTTTTGGTCTGTGTTTGAGTGTTTTTAGCTGATATGCCTAAAATTGCATATTTCTGTTTATGGTCTGTTTAACAGATACAAGCAAGTCCTGGTACAACACTTCTACGTTCTTAAATGTATGGTCACTTCAAAATGAGAGTTGCATTAGATGGGCTGCAGAGTACAATTGAACTGACACCAGTTCAAAAGCTTGCTTATCCATAAGGAAGAAGAGGGGCTTCATATACTTTTCATTCCATGCATTTCGTCATCACACGAATGGTCAGATTCTTGGTAAACACTCCTGTTCAGCATAGATGGGCTGGAAGGGAAAATATGCCTGCTTTGGGGAAGGAGGTTGCACTGGTATATCCACTTTCTTAAATTCTGCACCTAGGACTTCAGGATTCAGAAAGTACTGAGGTGACAGAGCACTTCATTGATAACGACTTTTATGATACTCCATACATAATAAGCCATATCTTCAAGGTGTGGTGGTGCTCAGTCAACTGATTGGCTCACAGAACGAAGTTGTTTTATTTTCAGGAATACAAATTACATCGTAGTCTTGATACACTGATCAGAAAACGGTATCCTGACGTTTGTTCCAGGAATGAAAAGATTGCATCAAAATCAGTTCAATTATCTTAATACTTCCTGCTTTAAGCCAAATATTTTTAATACTCAAGAAAAACTGCCACTCTGTCCTTGGAAGAGTTTATTTGATTAGTTAATCATAACTAAATTTGCTGCTCATAAATCAGGTTACTGCTGTTAGATGTCACTTCGTTTTGTAAACGTTAAGAAAAATCAGTTCATACTAGATAGGGCTCCACAAGAAAAAGTTGAGAACTAATAAATTTACAGCTCAACATAAAAGTTTTATTCCTAGAAAATCCAGGTTTTTCTATTTTAAAGCTGCTAGTGATGTTTACCAAAGAGACTTGAGTACAGTTTGTTCAGGAACCTGTGAAAACCTAATGGAAATTGCTGAAGAACTTATTTCTCTATAGATCTGCAACATCCCTTTGAAATGTCTAAAGAGAACTTGTGATCTCGTAGTTCTGCATGTTATCTGTCACCTTTGAACACCTGGCAGAGAACTTGGAGGACTGCTTTTATGGAGCCATGATGAACACTTGTCCTATCACTATGCTCCCTGACAAAGATACCCTATGCTCCCTAGCTTTTCTGTAGACCCCCCCACACACCCGGTTAGGTACAGGCCTACAGTACCTATCGAAGGCTGCTTGCTATAAGGTCTCCCTGGAGCTTTCTCTTCTCCAGGCTGAACAACCCCAGCTCTCTCAGCCTGTCTTCATAGGAGAGGTGCTCCAGTCTCTGATAATCTTCGTGGCCCTCCTCTGGACTCATTCTAATACTTCCATTTCTGTCTTGTGCTGGAGACCCCAGAGCTGCACACAGTGCTCCAGGTGTGGTCTTACAAGAGCAGAGTAGAGAAGGAGAATCCTCTCCCTCACCCTGCTGGCCACACTCCTTTTGATGCAGCCTAGCATATGGTTGGCTTTCTGGGCTGCAGGCACACATTGCTGGCTTGTGCTGGGCATCTCGTCAACCAGACCAATAGTTCCAGAAAGGTGGAGGTCTGCAAATCTTACATCTTACAGATTTCTGAGGCTGCAGCATGGAATTTCAGATCTCAAGAACAGTAGTGAGAGCCCCCTAGGTCCCAGCTTTGGAGTCTGTGGCATCCCTGCAGTCTGAAGTTGTAGTGGCCCATTCCTGATGAGTCTCGGTACTCAGCTGGAGAATGAGGAATTAAGTCATAAGGACTGTATAAGCCTATGTCAAGTAGCATTTACAGGCTTATGATACCTGGTCTCAGTTTGAGGTGAGAAACGTATTCTGATTTTATAAGTGTGCTGTCTTTCAGATACATAAAAAGTGTGCTTTTCAGAGTATTTTATGGTAGTGGAGTCTTTAACAGGATAGTGTCTTAGATGATTCTGAAACACCTACACATAGCATCCTAACAACATAAGAGTACTTAAAAAGAAACTGCTATTAGTTGTTTGTAATAAACAGATTTTTCAAAGTGCAGTGTCAGTTTTAACTCCTACTGGGTTCTTGTCATTTTGTTCTCCATCATTAAATAGTTTAAATTTTGTGTGTTTTTTTCTTCTTTCCGAAGTTACAAACACTGTAGTTGACTGCATTAACTTAAAAGTAACTTCTTTTGACTCAAATAGTACTGAACTGTTTAATATATATTAAAACTAAATTATAAATCTGAAATGATTATTTAAATTTAGATTGGCATTACAAATCCTGTAGATCAACAGAAACTCCTAGATGCTATTAATGAGCTACAAGTGGAAGAAATAAGAATCGGAGATCTCCCTGAAGTAGTGAAGATGGAATTCAGGTAATAACTGTATATCTAAGGAAAGTAAAGGGAAATACAAACTATTTGAGTGACTGCAATGTTTTCTTTAGCACAGAGCTAAGATTTTCTCACCTTACCCTATGTATGAGCATTCATGTGAGTTAGTGGGTTTTGAGAGATTGTAGTCTACGTTTTGTACAAAGAAAGTTAGAAGCCTAGATTATTGTTGTAGGACACTGTTTATGGGTTATATTGCCATCTTATGCCATTACTTTGGTCATCTCTGACTGATAAATTCCTTCTCTGTACCCCAGGCAGGGTTACATGGCCTTGCTGTGCTGGGGTTTCACTAATTAAATTTATATCATACGTGGCTTCTCTGACTCCACTATTAACTCGTTCTTTATCTTTTCTGATGTGCTTCAGTGAGCAGACTTTATTTCTTCATGGAAATGGGGTCTTGCCTTTTTCCCTTACCCATGCTTCAAGTGCATTTTTGACCCTTGCAGACTAACTGATGTGGCCTCTGTAATTCTCCGTTGTATCTGTAAACAAGACAGACACTTGTAGTACTTAAATTTGAGTTTAAAATGCAATAAAAAGATGTGTGGAGATGAAAAGAACTTCTCTGTAGGGCCTTAGCATCAACTCTGCAGTGCCTGTGGTACTTTATTCTGGTGTCGTTTTGTGCAGTCCTATTAAAGCCAGGCTTGAGCTGAGAGAAATATCCTCCAGCAGCCTTATTAAACTTCATCAGTCCCCTAAGCACTGGTAGAATAGTTCCCATATCTGCCACTAAGGGAAGATTGAAGGCTGTACTACGTGTAAAGGTGTCTTAACGTTTTTTAAACCTCTTATCCTCTATTTTGCTGTGTAATCGTTTTTCTAAAGGAGACCTAGACTTGAATTTAGGTTCATCCCTCTGGGAGATACCTTGTTGTTGGCTAACGTACTACTAGTCAAGAGGGTAATTCTTGCCTAGTAGCTACATTACTACTGTTAGCTGTTTCTTCTCCACAACACCTGAGCCTTTCCTATTAAAATAGAGGCTTTGCTGCTGAGCTGAGGAAGTAGACCAGGCATCTGGGTGTCTCAGTGTCCAAGTTCAGCACCTTTATAAAAGGATTGTGATTCTTCATAAAGGGAACGTTAGCTGCAGTTTGAAAGGACTTTGTCCAGTTCAAGCTTCATGCATTTTTTTTATGTTAAAAATTTCGCTTTTTCAAATCAGCCTATAGCAAGTGGTGTTTGGTATACACACTCAAGCAGTACAGCTAAAAAAAAAAAAATTAGCATAATTAAGTGAAGAAATAAAGTTATCAATCATTGCATGCAAAGCCACCTGGGGTGGGGGGGGTGGAATTATAATATCTATAACATCAGGTACAGTCTCATACATCAGTAACATGGTCATCAAAAATATCTGTTTGTACAGTATGGGTTTGGAACATACATTGTTCTCAAAATAGGACAGCATTTGAGTTAAGGCAAGCACTGCATGATTTCATAGAAAACATCTTGACTTGTATTCTAGGCATCTGACCTTGAGACTAAAATCATAGGCTATGTTTACCTGCTATTACATAAAGATTTTACTTGCCATTTGTTCAAAGTCATTCTGTGAGAAGGAAGATCAGTCATTAAGTCATAGAAAAACTAACATAGTAGAAAATGTTGAACTGATTGATTATAAACTCAGAGTGTCTAGCACTGTTTAGCCACTGGTGTTTTGACAGCCGTTAATTCTTTTTAAAAGCGATTATATTTTGAAAACGTTACTTCCATTTGGAAGTATTTGGAAATGGAAATAACATGTCACTGCAACAGATAGGAAATCCATGAAAATGTTTTTTAAGATCTATATTGGTATAAAGAAGTTTTGCAAATATTTTTCCCTCCTTTTCATGTCTGTGAAATACTTAATGTAGGAATTCTGGAGGGATTCTCAAGAAAAATAACTTACTATGTGACAGAACACAGAAGGTGCTGGAACTGATCCTAGCTAGCTAAAAAGATATCTTTCTAAGCGGAAAGAAGCAAAGATGAAATGAAAACTAAAGGAAATCAGAATTCCAGAACAGGAATAAAGCAATACAATCCTGATATGGATAATACTGAGTGAGAATTGTGTTCTGCTTTTATTGTTACACTTTTCCTTCTCCCTTCCTGATGGACCATCTTGGTGGAACAAGTCCTAGGTGCAGATTGGTTCCCAAAGAGTTGAGTCTCCAGACTTGCCTATCCTCCTGTGTAGATGCTGCAGTAGATCAGGCCCCAGGCTCCCAGCTATTTTTACGAAGCAGTGTTCTGCCAGTAGGCAGCTTAATATTGCTTGTTTGGGAGGGATGGTGTTGTAGGAAAAAGTTGAGAGCTGAGTGAAAACAATGTGGGCTAAATGCAGCCTCTTTTTAGACACTTGCGCCATGTAGCATGCTACATAGCTTGTAGCTACTAAGCTTGTAGCTTAGTTCAGGTGTTTGGCAAATTTCATTTCAATCTTTTTGCCCTCAGAAGAGGCATGCAAGGGGATGTGTCTATGTTGTATTTTGGTTTAGTAGCAGATTGCTCTAAGGAGAAGAGAGGTTGAGGTTTCAATCCATTTACCCAGATCCTCCCCTAGATGCAACGAAGTCCTGCAATAGGGGAATGCCAGCTTAAAATAGTCTTTTGTTTTGGGCTGATGTTACTCACCTAAATGGCTTACAGCTAGCTTCTACTGGTGACAAAGGCACTTTTCAGAAGTTTTAGGACTTGAGAGTTTACTTGTTAAAAGTAAACGGATGATCTTACTTAACCCTCCCCATCCTTTTCTTTTGCCCAGTCAGTGGCAGCAACTTTCTGGCTCACACCATGACTTAGAACTGACACTTGGGGTTCTTTCTGGCACATAAAATAAATTGAGTCACTCTCACGTGGGAGCTCTAAAAACTTGGCACTGAAATTAGCCTGTTAAATTTCTATATCCTTTCCTCCACTCTTTGGAGACCGATCAAACTAATTTTCAGTTATCTTCCTGTCTTGTGAGCACTAAGTATACCTTTTTCTTCGATAACAACGTATTTTTGTCTTGGAGAAATGTATTTTCAGATCCAGGGCCCATGTCAGTAACAGATTCTTCATTCTTTCACTATGCTGGAAACGAAATGACTCCACAAGACTACTACCATCCTCCCCCCCCCCAAATCCTTCTCAAAAATGTAGTCTGTGGGTAATGAATATTGATACGTCAGCATAAAGTTGACTAAGCTCTCTGCTCCTGGTGTTGGAAGACTGATCTGTATGCCCACATGCACAGGAAAGCCGTGTTCGGGGGTTATTATGCATAATCTGGTATAAAGTTTCTTAAATTGATTAAAAACAGGATTGGTGAGAGTGAGAAACAGAAATGGAGGTCAATAGGATGTTTCTCAAAAGCTTTTGGATGACACTTTCTCAGCTTTGTGTAGCTCAGTATTCCAGATAATTTAATGATTTGCTACTTTTTGGGGTGGGGAATTGCCAAACTTGCCAAGATGTTAATTGCAGTATTATGTGTTAAAGAGAACAAAATTTTTTTAATGTAATGAAACTGCATCTCTGATTCACTTACTAGCCAATGCTAGAAATGCATAGATGATTTGAGCTTGTGAAAAGACATAGCCTTTTACATATACAATTCACATATACAATTTGCCATATAAAATAATGGAATATGGTTTTGTTTTGGTAGTGGAGATGAATGCCTCAAGTTCCTTCAGAAGTTGAATAAAGAGTGTAGCAAGCTGACTGTTCCTGTGCAGACCATAAATAATCACTTGCTCAAAAATTCTCACAAGGTATTCAGCGAAAGGGACAAAATGGTTTAGAGTTTGGGGAATATCATTATTCTATGCTGTAAAATGAAAAATATGAATACTAATCAAATGTCTTGATCATGGTTAGTTTTCTAAAGCTGTCCAATGTTTTTTCTCTGAAATAATTTTTTTAAAAATAATTGTACTTTAAAGAGCTAAGCTTCCCTGTTAAAGAACATAAGGCTGTTTCTCAGTGTTTCCCCTAATGGGGGAATTCAAGTGACAGGAGCTTCCCATGAAGGCTGAAAGAGTAGTAGATCAATGTCATGCGTAAATCATACAATGAAAAACTAGCATAAAGTTACATTTTTTTCTGACACTGCCTTTTATACTACATCAGCTAATTAACATTAAGTTATAATTTGCAGTAATTTTGGCAAATAACTGACTCTCAACAGATAGTACTGCAGTGGGCGCCAACTGAAAGATATATTGAAGTCTGCAGAGACATGGTTCACAACATTGAAAGGTTGGGAGAAGAAGTTACCAAACTGAAGGACCTTGTGGAGAAGGTGAGAGTGAGGCCGTTACATTGCACCCAGAAACCTGTCTGCAGTATCTTGAATGTGATGGCCATCAGTGAAATGTTTTGTACCTTAGTCTGTCTCAGCCTCTTTAGCTGTAGTTTGATCATTGCATCCACCACTCGTACCCTTCTTTCCACCTTTCCATAACAGAACACAAAATAATCTAGGATGTTACAAAACAGTGTGGAGAGTCTCCAAATGAAGGAGTAGTCGATCTTATTCTTTCTACCACAGCAAGGAATTAAGTGGGAAGTACTCTTGTGCACGTGGACAGCCACTGTGGCATAAAGCACTCTGAATACTTCTTAATTAAGGAATCTTTTGTTTGGAATTATTGACTCTCAAGGAAGATACTGCAGTTTTATGGATTGAATAGGAGGCATCCCAGATAACTTTGCAGAGTGACAAAAGAAGAGGGTGGGAGAGGTCAAGGCTAGATGTTAGCACCACATCAGTCATTCTCAGACCAACACAATGATACGCTCTTGTCAAGTGGGGTCACGTTAAGTAATAGGCCAGTAAAATGAATGGCTGCTCTGGTAGAGTAAATGGAGCATCAGTGTCAGAAAGGAATCTGTTACTGAATGAAGCCATGTGGAACTCGGACCTTAAGTACAGTGCTACTAATGCAATTCCTGGAGTTCAAGTAAATTTAATGTAATATAACAGCTTTCTCCTAATAAATCACTTAACACCAAATATGTTTAAGAGGTTCTAACAAAGAACTCTTTAGATCTTTATGTTCCTTTGTTTGCATATGCAAAAGTCAACTGCATATATTTATCTGCCTCCTGTGTGTGCAGGCCAGTTGCGAGGGGTTGGGAGGACCTGAGTAAGGTGCTACTTGCACTGGCTATCATCTGAATTTGAGGTTTTATAGCTGTGAAGATGCAGCACAGTGTCTCTACACTCACTGTTAAACAAACAGGCATTAAATATTAACCATCTGGTTATTTTGAAAAATGTTATAATTCCTGTTCTACTAAAATAGTGTAGTGTGTTAGAATGTGACTGAGGAGGACTAACATGAAGCATTCTTATACGAAATGTCTGGTGGGGCACTACTGAATCACTGTAGAGTGCTGAAACATTTATTATGAAAAGTGTCAATGTAAATGAACTAGTGAAACCCCTTAGATAATAAGTTTGTACAAATTCTCTTAAAGTCTGGAGTAGTATTTCCTAAGCTTCCTCATTACAAGATTTTGATTTCAGTGTGCGTTAAGTGCCTGGCATTCAGTTTTTGAAAGTATAGTAGTAAATGAGGTGGCCTGCCAAGCATTGCATACTAAGGGAGGGAAGCAGGGCTTACCAGTGCTTCACTTCATGACAGGGCTGCACTCAACTTCAACAGGCATTTGAGCAGGCACTTGTATGGTACTTTCCACTCTCCCTTTAGTTGGAAGGAGTCATTGAAAGCTCAATCAGATATGTGTCTAACTGTTGTTTTAATAAACAGTTCTTCTAGTTACTAAATAGCAAAAGTCCTGGTTAAAATATTTGACAATTGGAGTTTAAATGTTTCAGTGTTGTTTTTGTAGTGTCTATTAGTATGTTTTATTCCTGAGGAATTCAGTTTGTAAACAGTTTGTTTTCTAGTGTGTATTGCTTACAGAATCATTGCACGAGATAAGATAAAGGCTTGCACACATTGATTTCTGTTGAAGTAGGGCACGGACACACAGAAATAAAATCTCAGTCCTAAGAATCTAGGATTGTGCTTTATTACATACTTGAGAAGCTTTCATACTAACTTTTTTTCTTTGTTGTGCTTTCTACATGAACTTAACATACGCTTCAGCATGAACAGAAGAATGACCCCAGTCGAGTGTTATTCCCAGAAAAACCACCCACCTTGGAAAAAAGATTAGTAAAAATGGGAGCATTAACGTTGTTTGGGTTTGGTTTGTTCTTCTTTACAACTAAGTTAATGGCAAAGAAAGGCTGACTTTTTTTTTTTGTGCTTTGAATACTTTTGGAAAACTTGGTCATAATATGCTTCTATTCAGCATATGTAACTGAGCTGCATTAATATGAAAATTACTGTAGTTTCTCGTTGTATCCTTAATATTTGTATCCAGTACGTACTTTGGTCTAGAATAAAGAATAAAATCTTATTTCAAAGCACATTACGATTTTGTTTCTGGTGTCTGTACAGTAGGTACAAAATCTCATCAAAGCTGCATTTTTTGCCACAAGGTTGTAATTAGTACTTACTGATTACTAGTTTTGTTTTCACCTGTTGTTCAGCTAATAATACTGTATTATGTTGTGTGCTTATATTTAAAATGATCATGCGGGCGTGTTTTGCCTTTTTAATATTAAGTATCATGATTTTTATGTTGAGAAAGATCTTGTACAGTATAGATTCATATGACAAACTTCCCGGTGAGGTGTTTTTGTTTTGTAACAGCCACAGGATTGGAGATATCTTTTTACACATTGTCTGAAAAGTAATTTCCAACTGAACTGTGCTATTCAATTCATGCCTGAGATCTGTTTCCTCAGGCATAATTACTTCTGTTAACAGTTTGATCCCAAAAAGGATTATATAAGGATGCTAAAAGGATTATAGCAATCCTTAGCTACGAGAATGCAGGCAACTTAGAATATCAGCATGTTTCTTCTTGATCTGATGAGCTTTCACTACAGCAGCTTTGTGTTGAGTGATTCTCTCAAGGTTTTCTCCATTTAAAGAGTTTTGTAATTCTGCAGCAAAATATTAGTGTCTGTTTTTCATCTGGTTACCACACTAGCTATGTTGCAGAAAAGGGAATTGGTATATGTCATCCAAATCACAGTTATGTCTTTGTAGACTTCAGTAAAAGCATGTAAAAGTGCTGAAAGTTTGTGAAGGGACATTCTTCTATTAAATCAGAAGCTGTCTGAAGAACCAGCAGTTTCAAGGGGTGTCATACTTCAGCACTCTTTTCAGAGGTGTGTGCAGTCTTAATCTTGGATGCTTCCTCCAGAGACTAGCAATGAGAAGACCGATTGCTACTGCAGGCTGTTACTGTTGCTGTCACAGTTGTTTTCTGCTTTTTGTTTTAGAAAAATTACCTCGTGTTAGTATTTTTGCTTGTTACGGCAGTTCACCTCCTTTTGTCCCAGCTTTCTCATTCAGTGCAAGGAACATCCTACAGAGTGATGAAGCTAGAAGCAAATACAACTTTTTTTTTTCTATTCTGTTCCCATCTTTGGATCGGGGGGGGGGGGGGGGGGGGGTAAGTCATATTCCCCCCCCCACCATCTACCAGCAGAAGTGTAGAAGTACATAATAGTATCAGCATCCTGACTTGAAACAGCAAAGAAAATGAAATACTTCAAAAATAGTTTTTTTTATTACCTTGGAATTAGTTGAGAACTAACAAGACATATCACAAAAGGAAAAATCCATGAAAATGGAAGATACAAAAATCTATAAAGTACAGTTTTAACTGTTTGTCACACATGGAATGTTATACATACAGCACTCCTCTAATTACCTCTAAATACACTTCATAAATACTCAGATGCAGTTGTCCACTGCACAGGTAGCTGGCAAATGTTAGTAGAAGTTTGCATAACAGCTTTTTGTTGTTTTTGTTTTTTCCAATTGGGGCTGTTGTTGTTGTTCATATCTATTGTAAAATACCTATGAGGGGAGATATAAGTATGATACTTGCTGATAAATGGCTTCTACTTTGAAAGGTACAATAAAATATTCTTGGCAGAAATGAGTCAAAGCTTTGGACGTTGTACTAAACTAATTTTATATGAAGTCCTCAGAAAGGTGATACTTTAAATTCCAAATGTCTTCATTTTACTACCACACTTCCATTTTACTACTTCATTTACTACATTTTACTTCATTTACTACATTTCTTTACTACTTCATTTACTATGTTTTACTATGCATTTCATTTTGCTACTACAATTACTACTATTCCACTACTAGTAGACTGGGCAAACAATTTTTTTTTGTTTCTGTAGACTGCGTTACAGATCTAATAAGGGAAATCAAGTAAGTAGAGGACTGCTTTTTCCTAGTAATTTGTGCAATAAAAGCAAAAGATATTTCTATTTTAAATAATAGTGTCTATTTCATTGTATAGTTGCTTAAATCGACTGCCTCCTTAATGAAGGTGGGTAGTGCATTTCTACAATAAGCTGCTACTTAGGCTGGCCTCCAAAATGCATCTGGGAGAAGCCAGTCCTATTAACTTGTCTCATGAATCGCTTATTTGCACTGTTCATAAGACCACAATTGCAAACACTTGACTGTGGGCAGCATGCAGGTTAAATACAGATTTTCTGCCATCAGCATCCTAAGTGTGTTGGAGTGTTCAAACAGGTATAAACTACATCTGAGAAAAAAGCATCTTAGACCTGATGTTGGACTTTAAATGTCTCATTTTATTGGTCAGTCATTAATTGTGCTGAGTAAGTAGGATATGATAAAAGCCAAATAAACAAAGGTTACTTCAGACTACCACATCATTTGGAAAAAAAAAAAAAAAGTATTCAGATTCCAAACTCAAGCTTAAACAGTGAACTTCAAGGTCCTGTGTTCACTTTGATGTTGTTTCAGTGCCCTTTTCAAATGCCCTGCTTGAGAAGGTATCACAATATGGTTGTGATAGGGCAGGAAGCAAAGAGATTACCGCAAAATCTGGCCCTTGAGCCATGCAGTCAAAATTCAAACCCCCCACCAGCACCTGGTGCGGGAGCCTTCAGATGAAAATCACCCTGCTGAGAGGCCTTCTTCTGTAAGTCACCACATTAAAGTCATTATCCTGAAATAGTAATAATGCAATGATTAGCACATCTATGAGGGGATGGGAGGAAAATGCTCAAGAGCTTTGCATACATTAAGCAGGTAAGCCTCACAAGCCTGTGAGGTATTATTTTCCCTTTACAGTAGTGCAAATCGGGGTGCAGCGGGATTGAGTGGCTTGGACCTGGGGCCAAATCCGACTGAGTTGCTTAAAGATGCAGCTAGGTTCCTACTTAGCCTTGCGATACCATTGGATACCTAACTTCTCCTGGTACTGGTGGATATTCAGGCAGTGGCCTTTTCTGCATCTTTAGACTGCAGTGTTAAATATAGGGCCTTGGATGATCCTGTAGAGAGCTGAAGGAACCTAAAGGATTTTATTTCTCACTTGTCCAGGATAAACTACAGGTTGTGAATGAGAGATTTTGTGTTCCCTCCATCTTCCTGGACTTTGGGTTTTCCCCCACTCTTTAACCTGTGGAATACCTGTAGTAAGGCATTGCCTTCACATTGCCTTCATTTTCCTGTTTGGTTCCAGCTGCAAATAGCAGACTAATTTTAGTTGTGTGCATTCTTAAACTGGGAAAGAGTGGGCTTTTTTTTATTATTATTACATTCTCTGTTGACTTACAGAAAAGCTGTGCTCATGGCTTTTTTTTTCTCTCCCCGGCGGCGGCGGGGTGCCTTGTCCACCCCCCCCCCTCTTGGGGATAAGACTTAAACTTGAGCTATGCAGTTTGTTTCTCCTCTTCCTTTCTTTTGAACCTCTTCCAACGTTCCCCCCAAACTGTAACTTTTGCTAATAATTATAGGTATGTGTCTGCTTACATTGGCTTTCTCCAGACTCAGTTCCAGTAATTGTGCAAAAATTACAGGTGCTCTTACCCAAATAAAGCTGTGCTACTGGTAAAGTGCTATAAATACTGCTCTGGACCTGATGCAATGGACAATTTTGAGTGTTCAGCCTTGCTAGACAAGTCTGTCTGGGAATAAATCCATCTTATGCTGTGTCATGAAAGGGGGACTGAGTGATCCACGTCTTGTCTGGGTTTGCTGTCTGTTTCCTTGCAGCCTGTTAGGGTGATCGTAAGGCAGGTAACGTCTACACAGACAAAAAGCCTTGGAGGTCAAGTAGGTTTCATAGCTGCAGGTTTCGGCATTTAAAGACATTTGCTGTCATTCCTGTGTTCTGGAGGCACAGGGGGAAAGGTGTATTTGGAAAATTATATTTCCTATTCTAGGGATAGGAATTCCCATGTACCAGAGCGCAGGATTTTACAGACCAGGAATGATAAGCAGTGAGGTATGAGATGAGGTCTCAGTGCCATCAAATGAATGGTGTGTATCCTAAATAGCTTTAATGACTTAAAATATTTCTTATCCTGATGCAAACAGCGTAGTTTGATGTCATACGGAGCCAAAGTCCCTGTAAGTAAAACTCAAAGGGCTCTCTGAAGGATTTTGAGTTCTTCTAAGCTGTGATACTGACTGTGATACGTACAGGAAGATGTCTCACTTAAGGGTTTGGTTTTTTGTTTTGAACCAAATATTCTTCCCAGATGAGCCAACAGCTTTTCTGAAAACAGTCTTCACCTGAATGCAGAAATACAGGTTTGACTACGTTGTTTTCACTGTATTGAAGAGCCTCAGCTCAATTCCATAAGGTGTGTATGGAAGGAGTCGGGCTCTCAACGCTCTGTTGCCATCTGCATAGCACATGGCACGACCTCTTGACAAGAAACCGTGTACACATACTCGTTGAAGGCAAACATGGCCTTGGAAGTGCGGTCTCTGGGGCTGCACGCTGAGTTTCTTCTGGAGGGGAGGAGGAGGACAGCATCCATTGTTGCTGCGGGTTGCTGCAAGTGAAGGTGCTGCTGTTAATGGAGAAGGTTATTGTGGAGGAACGCAATGGGTCTGCTGCTGCCTGGACACCTGAGGAGGCTGGTAGCTGAGGGTTGTGGCCTCTGCTCAGAAAGACCTGAACTCCTGCTGGAGTTTGCTGTCCTCTCCCTGCTGTGTCTTCTCTCCCCTATTAACTGATCCAAGATGCATGTCCCTTACTCTTCAGTAACTGAAGCCGGCTGCTGGCTGAAAAGAGGAGGTTTTTTTCCTTTCACATCAATAATGTGTTATTGAATAGATTTTGAATGCCAAGCTGTTGCTTTTGGGACCTCCTAGGGTCGGTAGCCTGAAGTGAGGTTCCCACTTGACAAGTAGTGCTGCTGTAGGACCAGTGATGTGCTCCGGGCTTTATTCCCCTATCCCAAAGTGTGCAGCCCAGAGCTTTTCTGGTGTGGAGGGTGGTTGCTTTGTTTCTGGTTTTGGTTTGGGTTAGTTATTGGCGTGTTGTTTCCCAAGTGAGATCAAGAAGCAGGTGAACGGCACTGCCTCAGGCATTGATACAACTCTTTGCATTTTCTTCCTCCAACGCTAGAGGCTTGCGGCTGGCTGTACAGCTGTCACCTCAACACCTCATCGGCGCTAGCCTGGCAGCCTGGCTGGCAGCACCCGCCCTGAGCTGCCGCCTGAAGCAGCGGTCCCACAGGGCCTCTCTTTGCTTTCTTCCCCAGCTTCTGCACACGGGCTGGCACCTGAAGGCAGCGGGGGGAGCGCTGTGCTCCAGGCATTTTCTGGTGACTTTACCACAGGTGCCTGAGTTAGAACCGGGCCTTTCCTTCTGGCTCACGGTGTGCTGTGGGGTTTGGAGCGTCTGCGGTCCTGGGCGTGTGGAAAAAAAAGTTGCTAAATGTACTTAGTTGGCACCCACCAGCACACAGCTTCCCTCTGAGGGACCGGTGCTGGCATTGCGAGGGGCTTGGAGAGGGATGGGGCAGTGCCAGTTCCCCCAGGGGCGGGCGGTCCCTGGCCCCGAACTGGGGGGCAGTGGGGATCCCAGCACCAGGCCCCCGGCCCCACCGCCGTGCCTGGGGCCGGCTGCTCGTCTGTAGGGTTAGCGGGAAGCAACTGGCTCATCGGGATTCCTGGCCCGAGCGGAGGTGTTCCCTCCTCCTCCTCTTCCCCCATGTGTCTCTTGACATCATTTCATCCATCAGAGTTACAGGGAAGAAAAAAAAAAAAAAAAAAAAACACCACACAACCCGAACCCACCCAGTCCGCCGGCAGCCCGCAGCAGCCCCTCAGTTGCGCCGCGCCTGCAGGGGAGGCTCGGTGGGGAGCGGGGAGCGGGGCCCGGCCCAGGCCGCCGGGGACCCCCTGCCCCCCCGGGAGCCGCCGCCAGCCCTCGGGGCCCCCTCGGCGTCCCCTCCTTCCATGGGCTTTCCCCTCGGCCCGCCGCCTGCCCCGATGCGGACCGCCGCCGCCTTCCCACCATGAACTTGCTCGCCGGGATCTGGGGGCCGCTCCCCCTGCTCCTGCTCTGGGCCACGCCGCGGGTCGCCTCCTCATGGTGGTAAGCCGGGGCGCCCCGGCCCTCCGGGGGGGGGGGAGAGGAGGGGGGACGGACCGTGAACGGGGCAGAACCTGCCTCGCCAGCCCCCGGGGCACCCTGCCCGACGGCCGCAGGGATTCAGTGCCCCCGCGGTCCCGGCTTCGCCATCCCGCGGAGCGGTGAAGTCCCAGAGGGACGAGTCCCGCCGGGGGAGCCCTTCGGAACACACCTAGGGCCCGGGCTCTACGCGCGGTACCTCGCTAAGCGTGTCAGGGCTTAATAGAGAACATCTGGATACTGATGATGATGTAATTTAATTTTGGTCAGGGCTTCTATTTTGTTTTGAAGCGCCGGTTTGGGCTTCTTTGACCCCCGGAGCTCGGGGGCCGCCCTGAGGGGACGTACGGGGTGGGGGGTCCCTGCCCCAGCCCGGGGCCGCCGCTGCCCTGCCGCTTGCCTCCCGCAGGTACATGGGGGCCGTGGGCTCGTCGCGGGTGATGTGCGACAACGTGCCGGGGCTGGTGAGCCGGCAGCGGCAGCTGTGCCGCCGGCACCCCGAGGCCATGCTCTCCATCGGCCGCGGCGTGGCCGCCTGGACGGCCGAGTGCCAGCACCAGTTCCGCCGGCACCGCTGGGACTGCAGCGCCCTGGAGCGGGGGCAGCGCCTGCTCGGCCGCGTCCTGCTGCGCAGTGAGTGGGGCGAGGGGTATCGGGGGGTGGGGTGGGGGGTGGGGGCTGTGGGGGGTTGGGGGCTGTGGGGGGGGGACGGGGCCCCGGCCGCCGCGGGGAGGCTGCCCGCGCACCGGCGTCTCCCTCTGTCAGCGCTTGAGGCACCCCGGGAGAGAAGTGAAGGGCGAGGTGAGGCGTGCTGTCATCGCAAGAGGTTCCTCCCTCAGAGGGTGGTGAGGCACTGGGGATGATTGCCCAGAGCTGTGCATGCCCCATCCCTGGAGGTGCTCAAGGCCAGGCTGGATGGGGCTTTGGGCAGCCTGCTCTGGCGGGAGGTGTCCCTGCCCATGGCAGGGGGGTTGGAACTGGGTGGGCTTTAAGGTCCCTTCCAGCCCAAACCGTTCTGTCACCCTATGATAAGAAGTGCTATTTTGCTTAAAAACCACTGTTACATCACAAAGACCTTTAGTTCAGAAAGAGAATTTGGGTATTTTAGCAGTTGGCCATGCAGTTCCCACATCTCCTTTTTTCAGCACATAATGCACCCCAAAAGGGGCTACGGAGAAATGGGGGCTCCAGAGCGCAGCCACCCAGCCCCAGCTGGGGACCCCAGCACTCCGATGGGGGCTGGAGGAGGCTATTGGCATCCCAAGAGGCTCCCAGCTCCCTGGGATGGCAGGTGATGACCCCTCCCGTAAGTCGATCCCTGCTGGAGCGTTTCTCCTGGGAAGCACGGAGCAGCGTGCAGCCTCTCCAAGGGCACCTGTGTTCATGCCACAGGGACCCGAGCCGTGAGATTTCACCCCTGCAGCCCCGCTCAGTGCCAGCCTCTGCTGCTGGTGAACGGTGACTGCCCACAACCAGCTTCGTGCTCCCTTAGCAATTATTCGTGAGTCACCGCCGACCTCACCCGCAGTTTTCAGCTGAAGCTTTGGATGAGGTTTTTGTCTGGTGGAGCACGGCCTGGTTCTGAGGAGGCTATGTCATAAACAAGTCAAAACGCAGCTTGCCCCAAACTGAAAATTTCATTTGCAGGCTCATAGGAGAGAATTTAAGACACAAGGCTTCTGCGCTGTATGCTGAGCCTGATTAGGCAGTGATTGCAATGGGAAACGTGGCTTGATATTGCTCTAATTTGAAATGAAATGATTTTGATTAACCTAATAAACTCAGATGAAACATTTCTCTTCCAACTACATCAAGTGTTTCTTTTTAATTAACACACTAAAAAATTGTAATGTTTCTGAACATGTTTTCTCAGAAATGAAATCTTCCAAAGAGCGTGATTTGTAACAAGCCAGGATTTCTTTACGTGATTTTGAAGCCAGTGTAGGAAAAAGCAGGGTTTGCCCAGTGCTTTTGCAAATTTTTAGCTGTTGTTTGCTGAAGGTTTGCACAGCACGCAGAACTCAAGGGGCAATTCATATTTGAAGCATCTAGATGCTGCTGGAATATAAAAACTCAATAGTAAGTTATATGGTGTAATGCTGAAGTCATCCTGTTTTCCCTACAATGAAATTACAGGTAACATCATTGCCTCTTTGGGGTCCTATTTACTGTGATGGTATTATCTAAGGGTGATGACTGCTCCAAACAGGTATCACTCCTTGCCAGTGGCCCCAGCTACTGCATGAAGAGGTACTCTGCACAGTTTGCATGCTAAAAACCTTCCTGAGGCTGAAAATGTCCCGTTACCATAGAGAGAGTTGTGTCAATACAACACAGCTCTGTATTGTACATGATTACATCTTAAGATAGACTTAAAAAATAAACTTAAGCTATCATTGCATTGAAATAGGTACCTCGGAGTAGGCATAGGCTAGAAATATGGACAATCTTCGATAAAATAAATTAACTTGGTTAACAGGAGGGAAAACTGCCTGAGCAGCTGGGGTGTGGAAGCCACATCTGCGAGGCCAAATCCTGCCTGGAGCATTACACAAGCAGTGCCACTGATTTCATGGAACTTGTTTGTATGAACTAAGGGCACCAGCCTTGGCTCTAGACAGAAAAGTTAAATTTAACTTATCTTCAGGAAAAAGACCCCAGAGATTTCTCACTACTGTCGTTGAAGCATGCAAGATTATTCCAAGTGCCTCAGAAGAGGAAAAGCGAGTTTCCAAAGTTGGTTGCAGGATTTTGCAACATACGTGTCGTTTCAGTGTCCCTGTTTAATGACTTCTTAAACTGCTCTCTGAAATAGCACTTCATATATTTTTCTAAATCGACGAAACAGGATAGAAACACCAGCTGTCCTGGTTGTGTATCTGTGCAAAACAACTGATCCGTGAAAGTAAATTAATCAATATCAGGAACAAACTTCTAATGTTTTCCAACTCCAACACTATATTGATGAGCTTTTACCAGGGAGGGGTCCAAGTTTAAGCCATGACTAATTCTGACTCCGGGGAACATGCATTTGTGCGATTTCAGCCCAGTTTTGTCTTTTGCTTAGCAAAAAGTCCAGGATAGCTGACTTTTAACTGTTAGGATAGCTGCTCAGAGCAGCTACCTCAATGATTTGTAAAGCAGCCTCTTTGTTTCAGGCAGTCGGGAATCTGCTTTTGTCCACGCCATCTCCTCCGCTGGGGTAGTTTTTGCTATCACAAGGGCATGTAGCCAAGGAGAGCTGAAATCCTGCTCCTGCGATCCCAAGAAGAAAGGCTCTGCGAAGGACAGCAAGGGCCATTTCGACTGGGGCGGCTGCAGCGATAACATTGACTACGGCGTTAAATTCGCCAGGGCCTTCGTTGATGCCAAGGAGAGGAAAGGCAAGGACGCAAGAGCGCTGATGAACCTGCACAACAACAGGGCTGGAAGGAAGGTGGGTGTCCATCCCCCAGATGCCTGGAAATGCTCGCTGTGAGCTCTCACAGTGCTGGGGCAGGTAACTGCTGGCTCTCGCTGGCCAATCTCAACAGTTAGGAAAGAGTAGGGGATGAGTGGAAGACCAAGATGCCATTTCCACCCCCCTTTAAGGTTCAGTGTGACAGGGGGTTCCACATACAGAAAGAGCTATTGCTCATCAGTGCGCCACACCGAGTCCCTTCCGTGATTCCTTGTGTAGGAAGGTGAACATAAGAACAAGCCTTTGCAGGGTCAGTGTGGGTGGAGGTTTTGTTTCGAGCCTAATCCTTACACCTAACCCTTATATATGGAGAAGTTTTACTTCTGATTAATAAAAAATAGAAGTTCCTAAGGGAGGCTGAAGACCACACTGAAGAGCAGGCTGGATCATTAATGAGTAAATTTGAAATACCATTGGAGAAAAAAAAACATTACTATCTATTCCTCCATGTGTATGGTAAACCAACACACAGAATGGGCAGAGATAAAATAGAATTACTTAACTTTTTAAGAAAACAGTCATAACACATGTAACTCCAAAAGGTTTCATCCTCAACCTGCTCTCAACAAAAACCCTTCTCTAAACATTGTATGGAAATCCCATTCTTTAATTTCAACAAAAAGAATCTTCACTTTGTTATTACATGTGAGCAGAGGGAGTAGTTGCCAGGCACATCGCCCACTGCTAGTGCAAGGGCTGAGGAAGACATGCACCGATACTTGCTGGTAGTGGTGATAAGTAATAAGAACACTGCACATAGCTGGAATATGCTGTTTCATTATTCAAAATGTGTTCAAAATTGACTGCATCTGTATCATCTGAAATAATACGGAAAGATGTTTTAATGATGAAATAATACGGAAAGATGTTTTTAAGCGCTACACCTAGCGCTTCTAACATGAAGAGCCTTCTTGTTTTTTGTGTCTTGTTCTTCTTAATTTAATACATTCAGTAGGAAGTAAATTGTTCGTGTTCTGATCTTTTTGTATTAAAAAGTTCCCTTAATATACTATAAAAATGCCTTATATTAACTAGCCTGTATTAGGAAAAAAACACAATTGTCATGAATTGTACTGAAAGCAGATGATCTTTCTTCAACAACACCTTTGTTGCACCTGTTACCAGCAGGTACAACTAGTATATAACACAGCCAGATGAGGCTGTTCAGATCAGCGATAGGCATGGCTGTGATATACAGCTGGGGGGGAACCAGCCTAATATAGCTGCCAGTGTGCTACTGCCCAAAAGAGACTGCAGTCTACAGCACAAGCAAAGACTTTTTGGGGGAGAGCTAGCTCTATGCTGGGAAGTTCTTTCTGTGACAGTCAAATGTTTTAGCAAATTTAAAAATATATATATGTGTGCAAAATAGTATGACAGCCTTGGTAAGCAGGTAGGCTTTTTGATTTATTAAAAATAATTAACGCATTCTCATATTCCTTAGGGCCGGCTTTACAGAAAGTGGTGCTGGTCTGCACCCTGGTTCAGTAGTGTAGGCTGAGTTCTGCAGGCACCTCACCACCTCAGCCCACACACAAGCCTGGCATCCAGGTGTGCATAAGGCCAGCTGTGCTCTTGGCTTTTTCATACCCACAAAAGGGGAGGCCCATGTTGACAGGTTCCTCTTAAAATTAGACTGTTTGGATTTTACTAATTCAGAAATACACAGAATAAGCATTTATAGTAATCTCGTAGGAGTCATGCAAAGTAACATGCTGTGCATCAGTACAGGGACACCACCGGCAAAATAAGTGCTGCATCCTGATGTGCTTCAGGTATTCAAGGCCTCAGTCCAACAAGTTCTTTTAAACTTATTTGTAGTTTCTCAGATAATTAAAACCAAGCATCTGCTTAAATCCCTTTCTGAGAAGAATCCCAGTCCTACTTTTTTTTTTAAAGTTGTCACAAATACAACTTACAGGTTGGAAAGAAAAAGAAACATACTTTGGCTGCGTAACACATTCTTACTTTATCACCAAGTGCTTGAATAGGAAGTGCTGTTCTGCTATGCAGCAGTGTCACTTCTGGTCACACACCTTTTCTCTCTATTATCTTCTTCCCATGATGCTGTTCCTCTTGTACAAACTCTACAATGTTCATATTTCACGAACCCTTAAGGCATAATATTTATAGATCAGATACCCACGTCTTCAGAATTAGGAATGAATTATTTATTGCATGTGAACCCATCTGTTGTTCCCTGTCATCATATAGATAGCTTAAATGTTTGAGGTGAAGCTGAAATGGCTTTCATGCTATCCAGACATTGAATTAATGATGAAAGTGGTCTCTCCACTGCAAACTAATGAGGGTCGTACCTAAAATGTTTGTTAAAAAGGTTTATAAGCATTTTACAAATATCTTATTTCTAAATTGTGTGTCAATCAAATGCCTAGCCCAGATAGGGTGTTTTGTAGAGGCTCTGCAAGAACACTTTCATGTGAAACGCTTGTGATTTTCTAGGCAATAATTAAGACACCATCAACATCTGCATAGGCATTTAGACGCCATGCCTGAGAGCTGTTTGATGAGTCGGACTGTTTTGTCAACTTTTTCATGGTAAACTTAGACCTGATTGCAATACAATTTTCATTAACAATTCAGCACTGGAAAGCTCACAGTATTCTCTGTATTTTTTTCCATACAACCTAAGTGTTCATGTCAAAGAGCACTCCATGAAGCTGAGATAGGGACGCTCAGTATGGCGGTGCTTCAGCTTGAGCAATGGTGCAATGCGTTACCTTCGCCTATCAAGGGGCTGAGCGATTCTGTCCATTACCCAGACTATTTCCTTCTGTCCGAGCTGTGATCTCTCATTATAGTGTGCTAGAGGTCTTTGGGGTGACTGGCGGGGGGAGGTAAGGACACCCTTGGAGGATTGGTGGTATGGTTGAGTAAAGCAAGCAGAGCAGACCAACCATGCGAGGCTGACTTGATGCTGCCAGTGGGTGTCACTACAGACCGTGGTTTCAAGACCCATTGCAAGCCTGGCATTACAGGATCAATGGAAAAGGATTGAGAAGCTTAAATGACAGTTTGTTTTACCTGTGTATATTTTACTGCGTTTCTAAACAGGCCGTGAAGCGTTTTTTGAAACAGGAGTGCAAATGTCACGGTGTGAGTGGATCATGCACTCTAAGGACCTGTTGGCTGGCCATGGCAGACTTTAGGAAAACAGGAGATTATCTGTGGAAGAAATACAATGGAGCGATTCAGGTGGTCATGAATCAAGATGGCACGGGTTTCACTGTGGCTAATAAGAGATTTAAGAAGCCAACTAAGAATGACCTGGTATACTTTGAAAGCTCTCCAGACTACTGTATCAGGGACAGGGATGTAGGTAAGCCTCTATCATTACACATGAATGGTTTTATTTCAGACATTTGTACTTTGAAGGTCAAAAACTATCATTATTAATGAGTGTATATATATAAATCCATGCATATAACCAGCAGGAAACAGGAAGGAAGATGTTCTGGAAGGGAGGCTCTGCACAAGAATGATAGCTCCTCAGTGTCTCTAGGTGCACGATAGCCAGTTCTAACACAATTCAGCAGTTTCTTCCAGATACTATGGAGCCATGGAGACTCTGCAAGGCAAAGGTTGCTTCTGGGACAAGTTTCAGCTATGCTCTGGAGGCTGGTCCATGCCATAATGCAGCCGCGTGTACAGTTGTATCACATAGCTCAGTGCAGAGCTGCCAGGGCTAACTGCAGCAGAACCGAGTCCTGTGTTGTCCCCATGGTACCATATCGGTCACACTGCTTCCCTTCTGTATTGTGAACTCCCAAGAGACAAGTGCCCTTTATCTGCACATTCCTCAGAGCTGGTTGTGGACTGTCTCTAGCTGCAGATGCCCCTCTCCTTACAGGCAGCTCTGCTCTGGCACCAGTCAATGCACCATAGCGCAGTGCGAAGTGGCTGGAGGATGTGCAGGTGACTGTAGGAGTGCAGGTCAGTGGGGCACAGCATCCAAAGACACCGTGCTTACTCCTCTCTGTAAGTCAGCCTTGGCTCAGCCATGACTACTATCATGTTTTCTGTAGAGTCGTGCCAGCCCCAGTGGGAAGAGGTGAAGTTTCAGGGCTGTTGTTAACACTGAATGTTTCTGCTTTCCGAGGTTTCAGTAGAGGCACCCTTAACAAAGTTCCAGGGTTCAAGGCACCGCCAAGCAATGCTAAGCATGCTAACAGCTCTTGAGCAGCATGTAGCATTTCCTGGAGTGGCAATTAAGAATAATAATAATAATAAAAAAAAAAAACTAAAGAAAAAAGAACAACTAAAAAAAACAACAACCAACAACTGAAATTTGGAAAAGAGAGAGAGCCTGAGTAATGTATGAAAGATGCTGTGGAACTAATTAATAGGTTGTATAACGTACCAGAGTGCACCCGGTATGACACATCCATAAGTATCTGGATAGCAACGCAGCTTAGCTCTTTTTGGCACCATTGTGTATTTACAATCCAAGTTTACTTGGAACAGGCATTGCAAAACAACTGTACTTAAATAAGAACAATATGTGAAATCCTGGTCATGTACTATTGACTTCAGTGAACCCAGAATTTCATCCAGTACATTGTGTAGTGTTCCTGGTTAGTTAAGTAGTCAAGGTAATTTTAAATGTTATTTATGGCTTTTACAGGTGGTACTTATTACCTGCACAAGGGCATATTGTTCCTTGAGTAGTGACCGATACCATAAAATCTAATACCTTAATCCAGGTGAATAAATGGGCATATTGTGGCATTGTGCAGAGACTAGGATTTAGTCAAAACTTGATTTCTTTGCAGACTAGGTTTTATTCAAAACTCTTTTCTTGAAGCTGCTTTTCTTGCTGTAAGATCTGTGATATTTTTCCCCTTAAAAGGAGAGTCAGTGCACGAGCCACTTCTATGTCAAGAAGCCATTAATCATCTCTGCAGTAAGCCTAACCTAGCATGTCAGGCTCGTTATCGTGGAGGAGACTGGGCGTTTGTCACCGCGGTGTGCTCTGCTCGCTTGCCTGATGCTGTCAAGCCCGCCCGGAGATCGCAGCCTGACATATGCTTTTGCTCATCCCCAGATAATACTTCAGATGAGGCGTTTCTTTGCCGCTCAGAATCCTGAGAATGTGGTTGTTTTGAAGAGCACATTTTTGGAAAGCTGTAGTAAACCTTCAATGGGAACGGGAACAATTCTGCGGGATTGCTGCTACTCTCATGGAGCAAAGAAAGAATCAGATAAACACAAGCTGATCTGAGTTCAACAGAGATAACATCAGCAGCTGAGCAGCATTTTTTCTTGATTAGTTTTATTTTGCCCTGTTGAGCACTCCAGAGCATTAGCCCTGTTAGATGATTGGAGGTTAAATGAAATGAGATTATAGAAGTTTGAGTTTGGAAATATGCGGACAGCATCTCAGTGTCAGCTAAATGTAATACCACAGTACTTTATTATGCCCTTGAATATAGCTCTGCCTTTCATTCTCTGGGGAATTCAAGCAATTTAGTGCTTCAGAAAAACCATGAATCTGGAGTTTGATTAGTATCAGGGCTGAACGAAGGATTCCCAGAGCACATTTTATGAAGCATTGCAGCTTGACCAGGAGACAGCTTCACAAACTGTGAAATGACAAAGCCAGTATCCTCTGTGGCTTGGGTGTGTTAATACACATAAACCAGTAAATTAAAGGTACTCGGGAGTTGTATCACCAGCGATCTATCCAAAAAACCCCGCATCTCGCCTCCTCCTGTTGGAGCTTGTAGCTTTGGCTTTTCTCTCTGGTGGCAGGCAGCCATCGGAGGGTGCTGTCACTGGATACACCCCAGTAGTCTGTCCGGGAGGGGCAGTTGGATGTACGTACATGAATCACCCCTGCAAAGTGAAAACTGCCGTATTATTTTTTTCCTAGAAGGAAAAGAGGAGTCATTGCTTTTGGGAGAGAGATAATTTGTGGAAACCACTAATAGCAACTCGCTTAATAGGAAGAGCACATAATAAGCCAACCACTTCTAGCTAGCATTAAGATTCACGACTTTTAGGAAAGGACCAAAGGAAGGTTTTCACAAGTGTTCAGAAGTCACTGGATTCTGCTCATGTGGAAGCCAAAATCATTTTCTGCCCACATTTTTGTACTCATAGTTCAGTAGAAACAGAGCTTGGACATCCAAGAGGGCTTTTGAAAACCTTGTTGTGAACTTATAAATTCTGACACGCTTTGCATGGTGTTCCCTTATAATTAACATGAATTGACAGCTGCCAAAATCAGTAAAAGCATACCCAGGACTATACATAGAGAAACTGGTTGGAGATGATAACACTGCAAAAGGAAATAAAGTGAAGGTTTCACTGGTGGCAGCCCAGGTGTAGCACATGCTGGTGTATCCTGAATGCGCAACGGCACCTCAGAAATGCCCTCAACAAAAGCCTCCTTTGTCTGCTTGTAAGCTTCTGGTAGAAACAGGTTAATTTTTAAAATGTTGCCACTTTACCATCCATGCAGGCTAGGCTGACTGAAAACTGTATCACGTTTATCACATTTTGGACATAGTAGTGCAAAAGCGGAGAATTCTCTGGGAGTAAGTGCATAAGCAGCCGTATCACAGACATCACCAGTTAACTGGTAGGTCCTATATTATGGACTGTTTTTTGTAGAGTCTTTTAAAGCAGAGTGATGTGTTCTTAAAAAAAATATAAAAATCCAGCAGGTTTATTAAAAATTAATTTGTGCAGAGCAGCCAAAAAGCTTGGGCAGTGTTTGGGTAAAACCTCTCTTCCTGCAGGGAGACCCTGACCTAACTCACCCCAAGGTTTAGTGCAGGCTGAACTCGGTTATGTGCTTGGGGTAGCTGGGATGAAGTTGAGAGAGCACCTCTCCAGGATGGATGAGATAGTAGGATCGTGTTGGCAAGCAAGGGTTGACTTTTTGCAATTGTTGTGGTAGCAACAAGGCTTTGGCCCACTGAAGATGGTGGTGGAACGAAGAGACGGGTTCTGCCCATGTGCAGATATTCTCAGGACCTGCTGAAAACCCTTCTGAGGTATACCCCAAGCTATTCTGAGTTACCCACAGGTTCCTCCCAACACTTGTTTGGTCCCAGTTTGGGTGCCATCAAAGCCAGCATCGCTGCCTCTGCCTGCACGTGGGCTGGGGGTGGCACACCTGGGTCAGGAGCGTGTGGTACCAGTCTCCCGTGTGCCCGACAAGTGGGCACGTGGCTGAGTCCGTGTCTGAGGACTCCTTCACAGGGTTATTTTTTATCCCTTACCGCCCCATCTAAGCCATTTGCTGCATTTCAGAGATGAATAAGGAGGGCCCAATCTGTAGTGAAAGAAAAATGTGAAATTAAATTACAGCCCGCAAAGTATTGGTGTTGGGTGAGATGTGCTAGCACTCCAAGTATGCCACCTGTGGAGAGAAACCCATGTTGATCTCTGTCAGAAACGTTTTGCTAAGTTGTTCCCTGTGTGAATACTTGGCCTACATCTCCCAGCACTTGCACTGGCAACGTGTTAGGCGAAGTCCCGGCCCTCAGTCAGGGCAGGTGCTCGTCCCTGAGGGGCCGAGGAGGTGCCCTCAGGAACAGGCCACGCTGGAGGACTGCGGCACCTATTAGTGGCTATGGGAACTGGAGTCAGACACATATTTACTGTCTACTGGATCTGGATAAGCTCTTCTTTTATCAAAATGTTTCTGTCTCTTTGTTGCTGGCCCACAAAATCCCAGCTCTTCCAGACAAGGCTGCTTCCCGAGGGCGCTGCCTGTCCCCTCAGACCCTCCTGTACTTGCCTGGTGTGTGTAGGGCCCTCGTATTTCTTGATTTAAAAAGTATCTTCAGAGTCCCTTTTCTCTCAATACTTGCTTTTATTTATTTGTTTTCCAAAATGCACGTGTGGTTGTTATTGTTACTGTAATTTATTATTATTATTATTTAACGTGAATGTTGAGTAATGAACTTTGTTGCTTGAAGCCAGATTTTTAATCAATAGAAATAGAAGGGGAAATCTCATGTTATAGAGAAATAAAGTCATTGTCGTGCTTTAGGAGTGGAGAGAAAGTAAAGGAAGGGTTTGATGTACAGGCCATAATGTTGGCAGTATTCAAACCTGCTTATCTTGGCAGGTGCGATGTTGTGTGTTGGCATGGCAATTCTGAAACTTGAACTAAAAACAAAGAGGTTGCACGAAAACTCTCTGCGAGTTAGAACATAGTCCTGCCTCTTAGGTGATGAGGAGGTGTGCTGCAGGTAGCAGGGCAGGCACAGCAAATCCTGCCCTTTTGCTTGGTTTCTGCTGTTGGCCTCGGCGCTGGATCACCTCCAAGGAGCGCCGTGATGTGCGTGGCTGCGCTGCCAGCTATTGCTTGTCTTCTGTCTCATGAACGGGAATGGGTTTTGTGTGTGCATGTGTTGTAGCTGAGTTTGTTTTGGCAAGGGTTTTATGTTGAGGTGAGCTGAGTGTGTGTGTGTTGAATGTTGACAAAGGGTTGGAGGTGTCTGCCAGTCCCCAGTGGTGGAGCCCCAGCATGGGCTGCTCCATGTCCTGCTTTCCCTGGTGGGGGCAGGTGACCAGGGACTGTCCCCAGGCTCTGGCAGAGCCACAGAGATGCTGAAGGGGCTCTTGGAACTTCTCAAAAACATTGGTTTTGCTCAGGAACCATGCCTTGCTATGAACCTTTCTCTTTTGCCAGGGTCTGTGGATGATCTGGTCTCCTCCCTAGTGGCACAGTGCTGCTGGTTGTGTGTGGTGGGTGACAGCAGGTGATACTGGCTTTTGACTATCTGCTAGGGGATGAAATCATTTTCTTTCTGAAGTTGGTGGCAAAACTCCCACAGAAATCGGTGGGAGTTTCCCATTCAGGTTCTCTTGGTTGCTGTGAGATTTCCTCAAACATCTGGAAATCAGAACTTTGGGGCTGGGAAATAACCTGTGCCTCGGCTGAGGAATGCTGCTGCACCTTCCCGGGAAAGCTCCCGCACCTCATCACAGCATTTCCTGATGAATCGCCCTGACCTTATCGCAGAGGTTGACGTGAGGTCTTCCTCCCATAGCAGTTGGAAATCTAACCCAAATCGTGGTTATTACAGATTATTATCCTTGACATAACACAACACATAGCCTAGGCACCCCAGGACTTTGTTACTGGGCCCCATCAGCATGGTAACCCCCCAGGACAAGCCCCTCCGAACGTGTTTATTCGGTTGAAGGCATTTTGCACAGCCTGCGATGCGATAGATGTGTCTGTGTGCTGCACGGGCACAGCACCGTGCAGCTCTTCCAGCTCTTTGCGCAGCCTCATGGATCGAGGCGAACACGGTAGCTTGCAAGTAGGGTCTGGTTTGCTTCTGCCACAGGCTTCTGATGTGACCGTGGGCAAGTCAGGCAGCTCTGCATCCTCCCAGGTCCTTCACTGGTTTCTACGCTGCCGTCAGGTGTTCCCTCAAACAGACGAGGCTTCAGCCTGCCCCTGAGCTCCCCTCCTGCCCCGCTGCTGGGCAGAGCTGGGCAAACTGGGGACGGGGCTGAGATGGGGATGGCAGAGCTCAGCCAGGCAGAGCAGCCTGGTTTGGGGACCAGAGCAGTCTCCAGCCACACTGCACAGAGTGCCCTCTTCTGCTCCATACTGGCCAGCTAGCAAGGGAGCCAGGCACATGGCCCTCCATTCAGGCCACCTCTTTCCCGAGGTGACACCTTCAGCTCATGGATTGGCCACAGCTGCAAGCTTGAGTGGGGGCACGTACCAGGTGGGCTCCAGAGGGCTCTGCCAACCTCGGCCTTTCTGTGATGCTGTGATGGGAAATCAGAGCTTTCCAGGTGTACACCTCTGCTTCTGTCCCAGTGAATATTTAAATATTTAAGTGAAATGGATTATGGGCTATGGGAGGGAAGGCTGAGCTGCCTCTGGGGGACTGAAACCCTCCTCTAGGACTTCAGCTGAGGCGTGTCCTGATTCAATGTAAAAAGAGCAAAATCTCCCACCCCGTGCTAATCACACACCCATCGTATGAAAGACGGCGGTCTGAGAAGGTGGCTGCACTCAAGTGCCTGAGACCACTCAGCGCCTGTGTGCCTGGGTCCAGGGCCAGAAAATGGGATGTGTCCCTGCTGCTGGGGACAGTGGGGACAGTGTGGGACAGCGCATGCTGGTACGTGCTGAAGTGCCCCGGTACCATGGCGGTGGTATGTGCAACCATGAGGTGCAACCAGGAGTGCACCACAGGGAGGGAAAAAAGAGTCAACGCAGCTTGGATTTTCAATAATTACAAATTACAGCTCAGGTTTTTATTAATTAGGAACGATTTGCTATCCTACGTCATGCAAATGTGAATTAATATCTGCATGCATTTTATTCTCTTAGAGCGTTAATTTTTCATGTACGCCCATGAAATACCTGTACCACTAGATGATAATAAAACCACGGAGATACACTTTGTAAAAATGTTCCCCACTAAGTCAGTGACTGTGGCCATTATTTAGGAGATTCCTTTTTGGCCAAGAATGAAATAATATAGCTATCATTTGGATTAAAGAAAATGCCAGCATGATGTTTATCTCATGGCTCTGCCTGAAATGGACTTACAATATCAGTAGATCAGAAATTAGGATAAGCAATGAGTTTTCATGAAGTTTTCAGGTGGATAAGAATAATCTGTCGAACCCTCTCAAAGTAAAGTGAACCCTGAGATAAGTTTGTGTTAGATGTGTGTCACAGTAGCAGTCTGGGCAGGAGATGCCTTCAAGAGGTGAATCCAGCCACTTTGTGCCTCCTGGGGATGGGCAGAGCTGTTCAAGTTGCCCTAGCTTGCTGCAGCGAGGCGCGGGATGTCTCCCTGCCCTCCTTTCCACAGCTGGCTGTAAATCAGTTTCGTGCATTCTGTATCAGGGAAGAGCAGAAACCTTTGTACTTGCTCTGTGGGGATGTGTGGTGGGACAGATCATCAGCGGCCACCTGGCCTGGTGTGCACTGGGGCTGTAAACCACAGCCCAGTGCCCTGGCACCCAAAATGCCTGCTGTGGTGTTGGGTTTGGCAGACTCCAACCTTCGGCAGCTGGGGCACTGCCCAGCGCGTCCCTTGCAGCCCTGGATGTAGTGTTTGTGGCCTGGCAGCCCTCCCAAGCTCCTCTGTGGAGTGATGTGATGTTGCAGGCTCAGATACCTCACAATGTCTCCTTTTCCTGTTCTCATACACTCTCTGTCCTTAAAACCCACCCCCTGCTCTTTTGAGTGACCTCCGCTGCCTTCCCCTTGCAGGCTCTCCAGGGACGGCCGGCCGGGTTTGCAACCAGACGTCCCGCGGCATGGACAGCTGCGAGGTGATGTGCTGCGGCCGAGGCTACGACACCTCGCGCGTCAGCAGGATGACGAAATGCGAGTGCAAGTTCCACTGGTGCTGCGCCGTGCGCTGCCAGGACTGCCTGGAGGTGGTGGATGTCCACACCTGCAAGGCGCCCAAGAGCGCCGGCTGGACGTCCCGGACATGACGTTTGGGTACTGCCGCCCTGCCTGGTCCACGCAGGGAATGCTTCCGAGGCCTCTGCTGGATTTACGCCGGTTTTGCGTTTGCCTTTCGTTACACAGAAGCTGCTCAATGACTCTTACAAACTCTGCAGTGTTCACTTCATGTGATCTCCACGTGACCGCGTTGTTGCACGGTTTATGTATCAACCACTGCCACGCTGGAAGGAGCTGCTGTCCCAACCAACACGCAACTCTGAGCTCCTTGTGGCAAGCCCTTCCTGCAGCCAGACGCACGACGAGACATCAAGATGAGCCATTTCATACTGGATGCCAAAATATGGGGGCTGCGGGTTGCTATGGCCTCCTGAGGGCCTGGTGCTGCTCACAGCCATGCCCTGGGTGCTTGGCCTACTGGGCTGAGGCCTGGGCCCTGAGCAAGGACTCCTCCGTGGAAAACTTTGTGGCCAGGGTGGTCTGGGGGCTTTACCAGAGGTGAATTTGCTCACCCATCTGCTGTGGGGTGGCGCGTGCGCTGCGGGGGCCCTTACAGCTCTGGGCTGTGAGGTGCGCTGGGCAGAGACTGGCCTGTAGGGAAAGGCAAAGAGCAGCGGGAAGCGTTCAACTGCAATCTCATCTGCTAGTAAGGAGCCAAAGCGAATGTCTTAGGTATATATTTGTGAAAACTTGCCTTAAGGACTTATAAAAGGTTATTCATACTAACCACTGATGTTTGTTGTTTGTTTTTTGTTGTTTTTTTTTTTGATCTGAAGGATCGAAGAAAAGTAATTCCAGCCCAATGACAGCTGGAGACAGGACACTAAACTACCTAAGGATAAGATTTCCTATTTTTCATTTACTGAATTTTACTGAAACATTTGCAGAAATATGATGGAGAAAGCAATACCTTGTCTTAATAACAATTGGGTTTCATTCTAAAGAATCTATCGACTCCTATGTTCTTTGAAATTTAATAAACCTAATGTAAGTGTGCTCAGAATGATACTTTCAGTTCCAGTGGGGACTTCTGAATGAGCTTTTCTCGGACCGCATGCTGCACAAACTTGCAGCTGATTGTACAGTGGCCTTTGTACGTTGGAGGCAGTTGTGAGCTGCGCCAGGTCTGTGTTCTGGGCTCAGATCAGCAAAAAACAACGAAGTGCTGGAAATGTGCGTAGGCTCATGAGGCCCTGAAGTTGTAGCCTCACAGGAGAGAGGCTGGGGAGCTGTGTCAGAGAGGTAACAGCCAGCTTGCTGAGGAGCAGAGGGCAGAAATGGGGCCAGTGCCACTGAGTCAGTCTAGTAAGGCAGCCCTGGAAGGCTGTGGAAAAGCACCCATGAAGTGCAGGGACAGGCATGGTAATGAAAAATAACTTAGGAAAAGGAGCTTGAGTGGGTGTCAGAAAATATTTCCATGTGAAAATGGAAAAGACTGGAGGAACCTTAGTGTGTACAAACGGTGTGTGAAAAAATAATAGACAAGAAGCATACCATGGCAATAAAGCAAGGTGAGTAGTCAGGTTAATGTGTTTTTTGTTTTGTTTTGTTTGAAAAGGATATTAAAAAATAATGTGTTTATTTTTATTTTTATTTTTTTATTTTCATTCAAAGGTCTTGAGAGAGCAGTCGTTTAAATCTGAAATTCTTGTAGAAAAGCTTTCATCATTAAAATGGGCAATGCAGCTCCAGAAGGCACAGCTGCATTAAAAGATTAGGAGGATCCAGAAAGCTATTTATCTGGACAAAATAATGTTTCTGTTAATGTGTACAGCACTAATGTAATGATTGTGGTTAGAAGTAACAGACAGTCATGCCACTGGGCAGACACCCAGTGCTGGTGGGGATCGGCCCCCAGCGTGCTAGTTACAGCGTGCACGTTACCCACATGCACGCGCAGTGCACATACACCTGTACACACAGTTCAGTGGCTGTGCTGGAAAGTCTGGCTCTAGGCTGAATAAGCAAAATCTCACACCCAGTTGTATTTAGAGGTGAGCTCCAAGGAGAATTTTCATTAAAATTTCATTGTGAAATTAAATGGAGTTCACAGGCTGAGCACGACCACATGCTAGGCCTTGAGGAACCTAAAAGAAGCATAATATAATTTGTGTGTGTGTGTGTCAGGTGTTTTGAAAGATTCAGAGATCCTTTGAGTAGTCTACAAATTCACCATGTAGTAATGCTGAAAACATTTCAATGTTCTGAAAAAAAAAAGGGGGGGCGGGAACTTGTTCTAGGAAGTTGAATAAAAGGCAATGAAATCGGTCTCAATTGCTTCTTAAGTTCATTGTTTGGTTAATTCAGCAGCAGACAAATACACCTGAATTCTACAGCCCCATATAAAGTGTTTTGAGGTCACTGTATTAATGGTGCCAGAACTTTTATTCCGGCAGAACGAAACATCACAAAACCTGGAGCACTGCTGGCAAAAAACATTTACCTTTACCTTACATGAAAACGTAGCTAAGATTTAAGTCCTGTTACTTAAGTCTTCATTTTACCTGTGCAAGAAATGATGTAGAAATAGCCAGTATGCTGATAGAATGCCCTTTAAAAACTCCATTTCTCCAGACTGAGGGTTTTAGGTTACTTTCATCTTATGGGATATCTTGTCTTTGTAGGGAACAGCACTTTTTGAAAGCCTGAAACCCTGAGAGGTGGCTGGTGGCGTGTGTGTTGAGTTCTTACACCAAACTTATGTCTTTGCACTATCCATTGCAATCTAAGCAAAAAACCATACAAAAGGTACCACGTAGGTACAATCTGCAAGGCTGCACTCTGTCTACTTGTCCAGATCATCCCAGGCGCCTGGGGAGCGCCACGGGCGAATGGGTGCTGGGTGCCACCCGTCACAGCCCTCTGAGCTCAGTGCAGCCAGTTTTTGAGCCACCTCCCACGCACTCGGCCTGCACTGCATCGCTGAGTCCAGGAGTATGCTGTGGGAGGTGGCATCAAGGTAAGGTAAAGGTGAGCAACAGCCACACAATTTCCCTTTTCACACAACCCCAGTCACCTTCCTGCCCCTAGCATTTTCGGAGTGGCTTCCAGGAGGCTGTGCTCCATCACCTGACCGGGCAGTGAGGTGAGGCTGGCCGGCCTCTAGCTCCTGAGGCCCTTCTGTCTTGCAGGCCTCAGCAGCCTCTCCCCGCTGCTGTGGCCTCCACGAGAAGATGGAGAGTGGCCCCATGGTGACCCCAGCACTCGCGGGTGCCTCCCGTCAGGTCCCGGGCACTTGTGTCTGTCCTCGTCATTTAAATGTTCCCTAACCCAGTCCTCCACCACGGTCAGCCTGCCTCCAGACAACCCCCCGGTCTTAGGGGCCTGCGATTCCTGAGCCTGGACTCACCGCGAAGACCACAAAGGCGGCACTGGGTACTGTCGGGGCGCCTTTTCTCACCAGATCCCCTGCGCCATGCAGCAGGCCCAACGCAGCTGTGCACGGCGGGTTGCTCATACTCCATTTCAGTACCACGCACAATAAGCTTATATTTTTTGCTTTATTTGTATGAATAAAAAAAAAAACAAACAAAAAAAAAACAGGGAGCTTAATGTAGGCTTCTTACATCTATGAGCATTTCTGCTGCCCCTTCCATGAAGAAGGCACTCCTGGGAGTGTTTGCCATTTCTTAGTGGGAAGAAGAGGTTATGTAAATATTTCTAGGAAAGAACCTCCTTGACCTTCATCTAAAAAAAAAAAAAAAAAAAAAAAAAAAAAAAGAGAGAAACAAAGAAATCAAGCAAGGCAAATTAAATAAAACAATCTTATAGGTTGTCCTATGGAAGAAATTTTCTCATCTATTTATTCATGAAGAAAAGTGTTTTCCCTAGGCAGACAGTTCAGTGTCAGAAAAAAATGCTAGATGAGGCAAAACGCTGTAGGAATTATTTTTTTTTTAATACAGAGTCCAGTTTTCTTGAGGACGTTCCTGTTACTTGTGGTGCTCATAATAAGACCCCAGCGATTTCTCTGCAATGCCGTGAGCCAGCCAAGTGCTTTGGGATCGGTCCCTCGCCACTATTTTATTCTTCAGCAAACTTTACCACTAAAAGCTTGTTCAGCTCTTAGGAGAAATCTCAGCCCAAAAATCTGACTTTCTTTTACTTCCTGGACAGTGGGAATGACTTTTAGGTCTGGCATGTTGTCATGTTAGTACCACAGCTAAAGAGACTACTGGGCTGCTTTTGTGGTGCTTTATTTATTTATTTATTTGTTTATTTTTCCCTGCAAAAATCTCTGCATGTAACATGTGCAACCTCCTCACCTCCCACCCCTGCAGAATTTGCTTAGGTTTTAATTAGAAATGCGGTACCTCAGCTGTCCCTGCTTCTGGTCCTGCGGAGCTGCTGGGGGCAGGCAGCCAGGCCGCAGGCTGGGAGCAATTCCCCCTGCCCAGCCCCTGGCCACACGCTAGCCGGTGGCGAGGGGGAAACGAGCTTTATCCAGGCCAAGCACTACTGGAGGGCACACGGACCACACAGCTTTGGGAGTGTGGGGAAAGGGGAAGGGGCTTTTGCCCCAGACCAAGCAGCTCTCAATCCGCCATGGTGGAGAGCATCTTTCCCCAGCCTTGCTGTGGAGAACCCCGGTCACGAGGGCTCCCGCAACTCAGCGCAGAAGAAGCTGTGCTGGCACCTCAGGTAATGCCGTGCTCTTGGAGCCCGTGAGGTCTCCAAGCCCTCTGCAATGCAGGAAAACTGGCAGTCTTTTCCCTTGTTTCTACCGGGGTAAGGACTTCGCTAGCTGCTGAAAAGCCCGAGTCTGTTTGGTGTTCACACCAAATCACAGCAAATGAAGACCAACCAGGGGCAGCAGCAGCCTTCCTGGAGGCACAGCGTTCGCTGCCTCGAGCACGGCTCCTGCCTTGCAGCAGCCCGAAGCCCACCGGGGGAGGGCCAGCAGACGGCAGCCTGAGCGGCCTCGTGCTGCTCCGGGGTCTGGTCCTCTGCAGGTCACGGCGTGAAGGCGGAGCGTGCTGGCAAATGGCATGTGGGAGTCTTAAAGGAAACAACCAACCAACCAAAAACCAAACCAGGAACTGTGAACGCTGAGTTAAAAAGCCCCCATCTCCATCAGCCTTCAAACTAAAGATGCGTTCCTATCTGAGCCAGATTTCGGAGAGCTCATCTCCGCAGGGAGCCAGGGGCTTTCTATCACGGTGATCACAGGCTGTGCTCGGCGTTTGATCTCAGCAATGCTGAACTTCACAGGAAACATGTCAGAGGCACAAAACCCTAAGGCATCAGACTACACCTGATGAAAAAGAAAAGCCTTTGTCTGACTTGCCTGGTCTCTCAGATGCCTAGAAGTATAATTAAAGCAGAAAGATACTTTCTAGATAAAAACCATAGCTCATTACTGCTTATAAGGGAGATGGATAGTAGAAATAATGATCGCATACAGGTATTTTTGAGCTCCTCTAAGCTCCCCGGAGTTCAAGGGAAGGCTCTGGTTGCCCCAAGGAATTAAGCATTCTTTTTTTTGTCACACAGATTGGTGCGGGTAATAATTCCCACACAGATAATGTCACCTTATCTCTTCCTCCAACAGCAGGCCAAACTCGTACCTCAGCGGCTGATAAACATGGACATCTGCACACAGCTACACATACCCTGGTGTGTGCAAACACGTTTATATATTCAATCACAGCAATTTGCTCTTAAGAGCTGTCGGGCATGCATGAATCAGCTTTGACAGGTGTTTGAGGGGGCTGGGAGTAAGCGACACAAAGCTACACATGGCAACAAGAGCTGACAAGGGCAAAGCAACCAAAGCCTGACTGAGCCTGACCCTTCTGACTTGACAGCACGGCTGGGAGGCGAACAAATAAAATTATCCTAAGTTTTAGTGCTAGAGATGCCCAGGAGTGCCTGCTTTACAGGTATTTCATAGTGGCTGCTTCAGTAATTCATGTGCAGTACTGAGAACATAAGCGTTGTGCTGCACTTCACATTCCCACATCTCGTCCTCCACCTGTAGTCATTTCCCACATCCCACATTCGGTGTAAGCCACGCTGTTTTCAACATGACCGCGAGCTGCTTTGCAGGACAAATGGCTTGAGATGAAAAACCTGCACGGAAGCCCCCAGCTGCCACACAGCTCCGGCTCTGGGCTCTCTGCTGCTCTGCGTTCCTCCCTGGTCTCATCCTTACAACCGATTGC
Source organism: Oxyura jamaicensis (assembly GCF_011077185.1). Taxonomy (NCBI): domain Eukaryota; kingdom Metazoa; phylum Chordata; class Aves; order Anseriformes; family Anatidae; genus Oxyura; species Oxyura jamaicensis. The sequence goes on from NC_048893.1 coordinate 25,888,745, forward strand.
TCCTGGCAACCGTTCTCATTGCACGGCAGCTCTTGCTTTAATGCAGCACCACTGCTCGCCTGCACAAAAACCTTCTGCACAGAGTAGCCTATCTGTGATCGAACGGGCAAAAACTAAGGTAACTCGGTTGTTGCTGGTGATACCTTCCTCTAATACCAACACCAGTAATGGGAGTTTTGCCTTTCTCATTAATTTCCTCACTGATAAACAGATTTATCTCCTGCTAATCACAGTCCCTGACACTGCTCAGCATTTTTAAAGCCGCAGCAGTGCCTCGTGCCATGTTGTACCCGTCAAAGCTGGCCTGGCAAAGTTGCCTTTCTTTCTCCGCTGCCTGAGATTAACGCTCCCTCATCTGGGAGGGGAGCCAAAAAGAAATCCTCGAGGCATCTGTAAGAGTGCACCATCAATTCCTGACAGCGGGGACTACTTGCTTCAGCTTCCAGGTCAAACCACGGATTTTAGAGCTGGCCTCATGGCAGAGCTGTCTGCGGGACGTTCCCATCTGCAGTGGTAAGTTACACACGAATCCCAGCACTCAGGTGAGATTTCCTGAGGCAAGCACTAATGACAAAATTCCGACCTCGCTATTAATTGTGCACCAACCTCTCTATTTTGTGAACAACCTCTCTATTAATTGTGCATGAACCAACGCTAATTTCGTTAATGAGCTTCTGGTCTGAAGCAACGAACATTTTATAGTGCTGATGTTTAATCCGTACAGGAAAAGGTACCTGCTTTTTCATACTCGATGAGCACAGGAAATAACAGGAAAAACTCGGCAACAAATACACAGAGGCACGAAAGCAGTGGCCACACAATGCGGGTTAATTTGTCCTCAGTTCTCTGCTGCTACTTCTGTTGTGATCTGTGAACAGCCAACAAAGCATGGAGCTTCTGGAGGTGCTTGAAATATCTTGACATTAATAAAATCTTTAAAGTACGTGGACTTCTTGAAACTTCACATGCAGGTAAAACTGACCTCTGTGCAGGGATGGGAATCAGAAAACCAACGCACCACTAAAACCACACGGAGAGCCTGACACTGTCTCGAGCAAGAGATGAAAGCTGCTTGAAGCAGGAGCTGTAAGTGCCGAGAAGCCTGGCCTGGGCTCTCTGCAGTGGTGAAGGCTCCTCCCCGGCGGACCTCTGCAAAGAGGCAGCGATTCTGCTGCTTTAAGCTGTGAGGCTATTAGTGTTTCTCCACTAACTGAACGGAAAGGCAAGCCCTGGTTGTGGTGAGGCAGATACAGCACACAGATGTTTAAGAACACAAAGTACAGCCTGGGCTTTGAAGAACAAGCCAAAAGACAGCGATGCTGCAATACACAAAAAGTTTATTTTTAAGTTTGTCTTTTCTGAAGGCAAAATATAATAGAACCTAACATCAATGTATTTTGTACAACAAAACAGTTTTCATATGAGAACAGACAATCCATGAAGAGTTTTTAAGTCTTAGAACTGCTTCCCTTTTTATCATGCTTTCTTGTGGTCAACAAAACGTTGGCACAGAAGACGCCATGGCAGTCAGTCCGCGGGTGTGCTCCCTCAGATCCGCGTCAGCTGGTGCCACAGACTGGAGGGCAGGATGCTTTCCACTTTTTCCATCACGAAATTTAAAGGGGCAAAGAGGGTGCTGAGAAACTGCAAAGAAATCAGATACACGTTCAGGTCAAAATCCAGGACACGATACACATCAGGAGAAAGCTGTCCGACATGACCAACTCTTCCTGCTTGCTTCTGTAAAACTAGCATTATAAAAACGGGACAGTTCATGCATAAAGCCTTTCTGCCAAATTCTGAGCCTTACATGTATACGGATTTCTGGATTTTGCAGTCAGGCAAGAAAGAGCCCCATTTCTACAAAGAGCAAAGGGATGAACTACACAAGTTCCCACTAATCTAACATCCTGCACCGAGGCTCACACTGAAGCCACTAAAAGCTCAAACCAAATCCTACCGAAGCGAAGTAGGCTTCATTACACGGATTTTATTTACAAATACTTAATAATACAATTATTTATTTTATTTGACATTACACTAATTCAACGGTACACATTACACAGAGGTATTCTGGGGCCCCACGCACGTGTGAGAACACAACAATGTGCAGAGTCGGCCACCGCGAGACTCTGAGCACTGTGCCTTCTCACCGTTTTTGCCAGAAATAAACAGTTCTGTGCGGACCTGAGCAGCAAGAGCTGCGTGAGATTTGTGTTTCAGTTACTGCTGTGCAGCCAGCACAAAGCAAGCGAACTCTGCTTACTACCCCGACGTGTCTATTAAGTCTCCTCAGGAGGTCAGCGTTAAAGCCAACGTGCTGCTGGATGTGTTCTCCTTTGGCCCGTGAGAAGTCTCTCTCCTGACAAAACGAGGGCACCAGACAATACCTAACACACGTGCACTCCTTTTCATGCTGTGGATTCAGTCCGTGCATTTTAAAGGCAACAGTAAGCGCTGAAATTCTTTTTTCCCTTCTTGGACACGTTGCGTACAATGCATACCCTACATCGCGGTCACCTTGTGCATCATGGAGGAATCAGGTAGCACCATCGCTGGTCAAGAGATTTTGTCACCAGCACAGGTCAAAGAAGCAGCTTTTCCTAACTGCAGCCGAACAGAGGACTGCAGCTGCAGCCCCATGTAACAGCTCTCAAGCTATTGCCATGAATCAAAGCTGAATGAGTGCAGCGCTGACCTCCCTCATCTTAGCGCTTGCCATGACTTCTCCCAGGGGCTTACCCAAGTGAACCATTCCCCTGGTTAAGCTGTGAACTGTTTAAATAAACACGTCCCGTAAATTTTGACGAATGCAAAAAGCTCATCAGAGGCCAACCTCTGCTCTTTGTGCAGCACTGGACCTAAGCAGCAATCTTGCAGCAGCACACACACGTGGGTAAAGCTCAGCTTCGTGACCCGTGCAAATTGCCTACTTGTTAGATCCATTAGGCCTCATTTGCCTGATGGTAAATTTTATTGCAATTCGCAGAATTTTTGTTTCTGAAGTAGTCGATTATATCCTGTGACAAAGACTCTGGAGCCGAGATGAGCTCTGTCTTTTTCCACATGGAAAATCAGCTGGTTTACAAAGCATAATACAAAGCTCACGGGGCACAAGCAGCCCATCTCTCACAGAGCCAGCTAAAACCCCGACCCCACAGCTCCGTTTCTCTTCTCGCTGGTAATAAGGAACCCAGTTCCTGGCCCTGAAAGCTGCAGGACACAATGGGCTCCTCTCGGCTGACAGCACTGCAGCGTGGTTGGTGCAAGGCCTGGTAGCCAGCCACCAGGCTGCTGGAGCGGGGCACAGTGTGTGGCCCTTGGAAAACTGGTGCTCCTGCCCTCCAACAGCACTGGCAGCTGCCAGCCCCGCTGTTCACCACCCATGAGGGCTTAGTCTGCATCACACATTTCTGTTTTAACCGTTTTTGGTACCGCCTTTTCTTTCCCCACACAGAACAGGAAGACCAGCACCAGCAGTAGAGCAGGAATTCAGGTGGCAGAGCTGGTGATGGGAGACCTGTAAAGGTCTGCTCTCCTTATGTTGTACTTTAAAGGACAGCTAACAACCTGGCTATCTCAAAGCTGGCAGAAGCAGATTTCCAGGACCACCTTCTGAATAACGTCTGGTGAAACAGACGTGGAAAAGTATCTTTTTAAGCTTTTCCATGGCATAGCCAGGATCTGTATGAAGGAACTGACGCTGCGATCTGACCACACATTCCCTACCTCAGCGGCTGTAGAGGTCCAAGCAGATGAAAGATTTCCCTGTGCAAACCTGCTTGCTGAGCTGAGGTCTCATCCATCACACCAGAAATATTCAAACAGGCCAGGTCACTTATCTCAGGCAAACAAAGGAATCCAATCAAAGACAAATTAGTCCTTCTGAAGTTTCACTCATCTCAGCAATTTGGTGTGACTTAACTAGGCACTACGCTTCTGGACACCCGACTTGGTTTGATGTATTACGCAGTGACTCCCTTGTTAGTGCCTCTCTGTTTTGTTTAAGGCGCATTCTCATTGCTGCCCTGTTATGAAGGACCTGCATTTAGATACTGTTTTACTTCTGCATGATGATGACTTTCATACGCATTTACACTGTGCAATTCCATCCAAGCCATGCAGCCAGAAATTTGTTTTGCTTGTATTCACATACTGAGCGACCTCCAAAAGCCTCATTAGAAAGTCTAGCAAAAATTAAACGCGTAAGCCAAGAACACCAAGCAAAAATGCTCAGATCCGTTGTCACTTTCAAGCTACTTATACTCATGCTGACAAAACACTCGAATGGGAGAACCGGATTCTTCTCCTCTCTGCATGGGCAGGGTCAGGCCTACTTGCAGGTACAACAGTACAGACGTGGCTGGATGCATGGGGAACATCTGCACCTGCTGCTGACCTGGCAGGCAGCGTTCAGAGCAGGCTGTGGCTCCGAAACACGGGTGCACTAATGGAGTTCGGTGAATTCCTGTGAGCCTTTGTTCAACCTCCCAGAAGAGGAAAACAGCTTTAAAATGCCTTTGGCTTCTGCGTCCAGTGGTGTGACACAGCTGCCCAAAGGGACTGCGACAGAGGCACAGCCTCACACAGGGAGGTCCTCAGCACACAGGGGCTTTCTCTGCCTTGGGCAGTCTGTCACTGCCACATTCACATCTGTGGCCCTAGGACAGTGCGCTAGCTGAAGTGGCGGTCTTTTCATGAGAAAACCAGTTTTCTCTAAGTACAGATGATCAAAACTTCTGTACAAATTGAATTTTACCCTGAAATTGTATTTTTTCCTACAGTAAAAGCACGGACACGTTAGCATCACTGGATTTAGTTCCCATTGGAACCAGCATTTCTCCTTTAGCTCTGCAAACAGAATCCGTGAACACCAGGTCTCAGCATGCGTGTGGACTCTCATCTTTAGTAATGCCTCGGAACTCAGGTAGCAACCCCTCTTGGGTGGTACCAGTCTTTCTCTTTCGCCCAGATGCCCATTTTCACGAAATTGTGCCAGAACTACGTAGCTTTGGGACTCCCATGTCAGATTTGACTGTAACTGACCAACCGGCCAGCAGTTAGTAGAATGGATGGAACAGACGGGCTTAGAAAATGCCACTTCTGTGATTTCTTTCCTTTGCTCTCTCTCCTTCCTTCCCCCTTGACATGCAAGATTAATTGCTGTTATTAACACATTTGGCACCTAGATTTGTTACAGACGCATTAATGAAAGGGCGTAGATATCTACATATGGGGTGGTCTCTGCAGGCTTTTCACAAATTTCTACGTATGTCAGACCATCAGTGGACCGGTCTGGAGCCCCTGTGTGCCAGGACAGCGAGAGCGTCTGGGTTAACGGGCTATGGAAGAAGTGCAACAAGACGCTTCCTGGAGAACAGGACCAAGCCAGTTCCCAACACCCTCTCATGCTAACTTAGTGGTTGTGAAATACAATAAATATCAATTTACAGTCACATAAGCCTGGGCTACGATGATGATATTACATCTCTGAAATGCTTTTGGGACTGGGAGGCATAGAGAAAGAATAATCTTGACCCATTAAAGCAGTTTCGTGCTGTTTGTAATGCACCACGTGGCAATGAGCACCGACCAGACAGGAGTAGGTAACTCAACGCATATACCCACAGCAATAGTCAGTACCTTCATCTTTTAGCTACTTATGAAACTGTCTTCCCTAAAGCTGGAAGGGATGAGCCATGGCTGGTTAACCTTTTCTGCTCTGTTCTGACCCAGCCACGTTTCAAAGAGCTGGCTGCCGTGATTTTCTTCAGTCTCATACCTGGGCTACTTCTCCCAGAGGAGATCGCAGAACGAGCCGCCTGAAGCAAAGCCTTCTTGTGAGTCACTATGGGAACGTCACAGGCTTGGATTCTGCCCTTCCTATGTACAGCACAAGCTGTGGTATCTGTTGTGTTAGTGTAACACCAATGGCAGCTGCACTTACCCATCAAGGAAGCAGATCCTTCTAGAGAGACTCTACTCCTCAAATGGCCTTGGAGCCTGCAGGCTCCACAAAGCTGAGAAACAATTACTAACACGTCACCACTGTAACTTCGACGGCTCTGTCTGATTCACTCAGTAACCACAGCCAGGGGAGTTAAGCTCACACAAATATGCCACCAGCTTTCTCCAGCTGCAGTAGATCACTGCCGGCAGTAGATACACTCGGTGCAAAACCTCATCGTGCTGCCCGCTTGACATACGCCCTTTGTTCAGGCTAGAGGGCTGACAAGCACAGGGACAAGTCTAACAGGACAGATTTCACCTCATTAACTGGCAACATCAGAAAACTGAAGATTACACTGAAAGAGCCCCCAAACAAGGGTCACGCATTGCAAAGACTGAATGAAAAATAAACAAAAAGGCTTAACAAAGAAGCTCAGGAACCTGAGTTGCACAATTGCTGTCCACCAAGTGCCTACATACACACTTGAGAAACAAGAGAAAAGAACGGCATTTCAGATAATCTTCAACACTTTTTACTGATAGAAGTGGTATCTTTTGCTACAGGTTATCTTATTGTCTGTCTCCTAGAACTATTGAAACAAAATTATTGACACTAGAGCCATTGCTGTACCAGACCTCTATCACTCACAAGCCTGGGCTGTAGAAGTCCTGGCTCACTTGCAAAGGGAGCCTGAGAAAGAATTTACAACCTGGAATTTGACAAAGCCATTCAGCCTAGTTTTCTTCACCCCTGCCCCCTCAAACTCAAAAGTACCAAAGCCACAAGACCTACATCAGATACAAATATACTTGAGAAAACATATTCCTACAGAGGATATTCAGCATTTCTTGGAGGAGTAGACAGTTTTTTGATCATCCAGGAACTTTTCTAGAATGAGACCTTTTTCATGTCCTAAAACGCCAGAACAATGATGTTCTTGGCTTTGCAATGAAAAAAAACATGTGTGAACAATTAATGGCCTTTCCCCCTCAGCGTCCAACTCTTATTAATCCTTAGTGGATTACAGAAGCAGAATTAGCACAGGCTTCCCTGGATGCAGTTAAGAGAAGTTGTGAGGGAAGTACCGATGGTATTTCTTTCATGGGGAAAGAACAGAGAAATTTCCCCTTGTTAAGAGCAGACTGTTTCTGCTCATTCTAAGAATTTGCATTGCACTGGGAAGCGTGGTGCAGTCATTAATGGCTCTACAGTAAATAGATGAGTTCTGCAAGCCATCATTAGTTTTACTGGATTATGTATGCAAACACAAGTATTACCTTGTCCAACCGAGACCTTTTTTGGCAAAATCACAAGAGATGTAACCTAACAAAAGAGCCATGTAAACCAAAGACGACAATAGTGTGTTTTACCGATTACAACCCTTACCAGTTGTTCCATGTCCCTGCTCAGACATCTCACGATGTTTTATTTATATTACTGAATGTGCAGATGTTTAATACTCGGCAATATTTCTCTCAGCTCTTCCTGTATCTGTGTCTTTAGTTAACCAGAAGAGAGCAGCAGCAGAGAATACTCACAGCTTTTGCGAAGACCCCCATAAGCTCTGGGAACTGATGTGTCAAGAGGGCTAGCATGGCTGTGAAAGAACAGAGTCCAGCAGTGAAGAGGATGAAGAAGGGAAGCTCTTTCTTGGGGTAAACTGAAACTTCATGAAATGCTGCAGAAAAAAGAGGGAAGGAGAGGGCATTGAATGTAAAAACAAACAACATTCTTACGTGGTTTTAAACAGTTACAGACACCCAAAGATGCTTTTGAAGAAAGAAGATCTGAAACATCTAAGGCCAATGCTATTGTTGTGTCAGCTATCTTACTGCCAAGTAATTCTGATCTCAAGATCCTATCTAGCTTGCTCTGACCTACCTATACACTACTTTTGCCTTCCTTATGTCAGAGCTTGCTGTAATGCACCTATGCAACCACTAACTCCAGAAAACCAATCTACAAATAAAACGCCCATTTTTTCCTGTAGGTCATTGGCTAGCCCTGTGGCTGCATGTTTGCTAATGCTGATAAACACGGAGTGCAGCAACACGCACTGCGAGCAGCAGTGAGAGCAGTCTTTCAGCAGCCGCGTGGCTGTGGGTTGGTTTAAGCGGGCTGTAAAACTACATCTGTTGTAACAGTAAATTCTGGGGGTTACATCTGCAGAACCAAGGAAAGCTATCCTAATAGTAGGCCACACACACACACACTCGCAATTCCAAATTTTCAGAATTCTTTGTATCCTTATAAAAATGCAACAGCTTTTGAAAGTTTTGAAGAATGAAATTTAAATTAACAATGAAATTTTAATGTATTTGTTAGTATACACTAAAAGGAACGCAAAATTTTTCTTGACTCTGGTTATGAAAAAATCCCTCACTGGGCTTTGGAGGAAGCAGCACTGAGTAAGCTAAAAGAGTCAGAGGAGGACAAGGAGCATTCTACTAGAACATTATATTCTTTAAACCTTTCTGGTGGCTCTGATTCGGGGTGAAAATCTGGCTGGGTTGGCAAAAGGTTTGGTGAACTCTTAATCTGCCTGCTTCACTCACTCAGTCCATAGTTTGGAGTTACAATCAAGACATATGCAAACTTTGAAATATTTTTTTTTCTGATAAAAGACCAATCTCAAAGCTCCCCATATACTCAAATCCCATGACTTATACACACACAAGACATTACTCTTCCATTTTGCCTGCTTTCTTCACTTCAGTGATCAGGTCTCATCTCACCATTTGTGCAGACAACATAAGCGCAGGGCATTCAGGCAGCATGGCAGAGCAATATGACTGAGCTCCTCCAGAGTGCAGTGGTTTCCAATATAAACAGTAGGAATTCTTAAAATGTTAAATTTAAATATTATAAACCAAAAATATGTTTAATTTTTGGGTCTTCTGTTAATTCAGTTTAAAAAAACCAAATGCATATAATTTACAACCTCTGTCTCATAATTTTAGAGCTTGGGAAATACCAGGTCACAGATTTTTTATGTCGACAATTTCTGGCGTGCAGTTGTTTGCATGTGACTTTGACACAGCCTTAAACTTCTTTTTCTCGTGTGTTACCAAGTCATGGCTAAAGTTACGCAATTGCTATTCTAAATCCGAATAACCTATCGGATCTCAGCTGACTCTCCTTTGAATCACATGCAATTAAAGGGTGTGGACAGGTACGAGAAAGCCCTTTAACCAATCTGTGTCTGTCACAGTACATTAAACCCTTCCCTACTCAAAACCAAGAGATTTTGCAGTGAAACGCATTTCCCATAACTGCAGGAACAAAATGTGAGTATCTGGGCATGTTGTTAAAGAGTCCCTTGCTTCTAACATCTGACAAGAAAAAATAGTTGTGCATCTAGAACGAGAGTGCTGAACTATTATGCATGACTTTGTCATTCCTACGCCTCCCCACACCCTCCCTACACCCTCCCCAGTTCAGTATCCCTCCGAGTAAAGCATGCAGAGCACTCGAAGAGGTGTTGTTATAATTAGGGTGATTATAATGGGGTGGGGAGATACTGTCGGTTGCCAAGGATTTCTGTGTAATATCAGTGAGAATGCGCTGTGAAGGAGAGCTTCACAATGAGCGGACTTTAGCCATCTTATTCTCACCTTATGTTTACTCAGGCTTATTAAAAGTGGCAATACATTCTTTAGCCCAAAGCAGAGAGGTCATGAATGAAAGACTACAGAGAGTGCGAATGCCCTCAAAACCAGCATTCCCTCAAAACCAGCATTCACAGCAGAAGCAGGCTGAGTTTTACTTTTTTCAAAGATTTCTCTTTCTTGCTTCATCCGAATAGAGATGGTGAGAGAGGAATCTCCTTCCTTGGATCAGCCCGTGTTTGTCTCCTCTGCACTTGTGTGTGTCCCATGTGTGCTCCCACTGCCCTTGGTGAGAAAACATGTGGGAACAAAGTATACAAGGCTGGCTGCTTCAGCTCTTCCTTTGCATTCCTGTGCTCTACTGCACGCACCGCAAGCAGTCCCATTAGCTTGTTCTAAAACTCTTCCCAAGGGCAGGATCTGTCTTTATAGCTGTATCCCAGAGTACTGGGAACACTGCTGGCACTTAGCTAATACATACCATAAACATGTATGATAAATGACTGAGATATTTTCACATCAATCTCTTTATAACAGCACACACATCATTACATGAAGAAAACCCTTTCTTGTTATTTTGGACAGCTTTTCAGAAAATGTCAAAATAACCTGTCAAAATAACAGCTGCGTTAATGATCCAGCCGTCCTCAGGCAGGTTTGATCTTGCCTTGGAATTAAGTAGCTCGTGTGTCTACACAAGACTAACACGGCTGTGCAACTGTGCTCTTGGTTTGATGTGTTGTTATCCTAGATAAAAGATCAGACATATTTTCCACTGTCTTGGCAAGAGAGAAGTAGCAAGATCTAACAGATTTATATCTCCTCGGTAATCTCATTCCCTATCTCCACGCTGTTGACAACAATAAAGATAGCTAATCGTTATGAACGACGGCTAGGAACTGCCTTTTAAACAATGAAGTGAGCTCCAGAGACTTGCTGTCAGCTGCTTACTCCAATCCAGCACGTTCAATTTAAAGAGCATCGGCAGCAATCGGTATTGCGAGACTCACGTAAACACTTCTTTGATGCCAGCAATAAGAAAAGTGGAACGTACATGGTAGTAGTTCTCTATCTGCAGTTTCTGTACAAATAGGGTAAGGGTAGAAAAGATGTCCTTTTTCCAGTGGATAGGGGATCATTCTGAAAGCTGGAAAGAAAACAACACCATGCATGAATTACTGTGAGTATGGCAGTCACTGAAGACATTTAACTATATTGACAATTTTGAAAAACAAACACAGAAAAAGTAAAATGTTTATATTTGGTTACAAACAGTTTATATATTGATAAAGTATATGCCAAAATAGAAATCTACACCTAGATTTTGATACTGAAAACAGTTGTTTTCTTTTATTCATGGGAGTGTCAAGTGAGACCACGTTGCAGCTATGTACATAAATGTTTGCACAATCATAGCCCGATACTTTAACAATTCTATGGCCAAATTTCCACATTTTGTCTTAGCCTTTCATGCCCCAGAATTTTTAAATTTCAGGGAAAGAACTGTATCTGATCTAACAGGTGTAGTCTGCAAAAATGACCAGCCAAGCTTGTGAATTTTGCCCAATACTTGCGATCGCTGTGCATCACGCTTACTAAAAGTTGCGTGGAAAAAAGCCCTCTCCTGCCCCAGCGATCTACCCATCACACTCCAGCAATGCAGGTAACGTGGATGAGTCAAGCCCAGAGGACCAGTCTTCCAACACAGTCATGTTTTCATTTTGTATTTGGCAATCAAAGATTAATACCAAATTATTAAAACCAGGTTCCTCAAATACATTGTTTTTAAATGCACCAGATAAAGTCAGGTTTCTGATATAAATCTTCAGGTCGTGGATAAAATAATACTTAATCTTACATGCTTTTAAAATTGAAAATAATAAGGGAGAGGGAGGGAAATGGATTACTAAATCTGGCCTGTGGTGATGTCATAGGCCATCTGAGTTATGCTCATGTGGTTTATGGAAACATCAGTGCACTTGACTGAATTATAGCTCTGCAATCAATGCATCCTTTTCCATTATCCTATATATTATTCTCACTGTTAAAATGTCATCAACGTGTTATTCTCACTATCCCTATGAACATCAGTCACTGAAGCAATATTTTCCTCACCAGATGTCCTAGAAGCACTGTGCATTTTAGATGTTAGGTACTGTCCACCCCCACGCAATAATATTCCATTATCTCTTGCTCTAAGGCAACTGAGGAATCAGTTTAAAACACACAATACCTCGGTGTTTTCGGTTTGAAATAATATTAGCTGTAATTTTTGTGCAATTGTGTATTAATTTTTGATTACATTTAAAGCAATAGTACAGGAGCCAGAAATCCTCAAAGTAAAATAACAATTAGCCAGTGTAACTTCAGCTAATGTGGTATTTCTTTTTGTATTTGAGGACATTTGAATATTGTTTAAAAATAAAAACATTATGCATTTAATTTCAATATTTGCAATGCAGCCATTCTGTATTACAGGTTTGTGGCTATCTACATCTACGTAACACACTTTTTTCTGGGAGATTATTGAGATAAATCATTATAATTTTTTATCTGTTGTCAGAAACTTCTTAAACTAACATAGAAAGAAAAGATATTCCATGCCTCAGCTCTTTGTAAATCAAAGACTCGTGTTTCTAAGTGTTTCTACGAAGTAAAACTTCCTACCTAATAATTATTTTCTATGTGAGGAAGTGCAAAATACTGTTGAATTACCAAGACCCTTTTCAAAAGAGCCTAGAAACATCTCCATGCAACGTATCCTCTAGAAGAAGTCCTAGTATGATTCTCTTCAATGTCAGAACATGATCTGCATCAGGAAACAATTAATTTGAATCGCAACCTCAATAGCACAATCAAGAAGAAATGTATCTGCATACAATTTTGGAATGATTCACAGATTTTTTGGATATACCTCTCAAGGTCTTCTTAATATATAAAGAATGTATTGACGGACAGAATCATGCTTTTTACTGGCAAGCTGCTTCAAAAATATCTAATTAACTATAACCTGTATAAGATTTTATAAGCAGCACTGTTATGAAGTAACATGGCAATTCTGTCTGTTAGGCGACAGAATATTCAGAGGCAGAGGGATAGCATTCTTTGTTCATATGAAGTGTCTGCACTAACAGACTCACAATGAAGATTTCAGGCAATTTGTGGCCACAGGGGTTAAAAAATGGCTTGCTATTGAGCATTTGCTGAAGGGACCAGGAAATTCAAATATCTACAGTCCTGGAAGAACACTGTCAGAAATATTGTTGCTCCACATTTCCTCTGGAGATTTGCATCAGTCTAAAGCAGTATCTCGTCCATCAGCTATCATCATGAACGTCAGGACATGTGTTTTCCACTGATTCTGTGTTTTCCACTGATCTGATCCGTATGGTGCTTCCTGACAGAGCTAGTGTCTTACCTCAGGGCCACTTAAGATGTAGGAAGCATTGGGCCGTTGGAAGCATCTCACTCTAACCTAGATGTCTAGGTTGGAGGAACCAGTATCTATTCCCTTACATTGATGGCAAGGGAGTCTAATGAGAGAAAATGAAACCTCATTCAACAAGCTTCTGCTTTAAAGATCTGTTTATACTCATTCTTGAGGGAAAAACAAACAAACAGGTTCTCTGCTGGAAGATGACAAGTCATAGTCATGCTTCTGCTCATTTCCCGTGCTGTAATCTATCTCTGGGGTACAGAAGGTTGGAGGATACAAGTGGCTTTTCTTCCTCCTTGCTCTCTACTTCAGCATGACATTCATCAGCAGCCTTGGAGACAAAATGAAACCCAGACTTGAAGTGACCTGCCAGAGTGACCCTGAATCAGGTACTGCTCAAGAGGGAGAAGAACACCAGAATTCTTGTTCTGACACTAACTAGGAGAATTTTAGGGAAGTTGTTTTTTTTTTATCTCCATGAACCTCAATTACACACTCATATAACAGTGCTCCTTAGGGCTTCACTAGACCTAAAACACATGTACTTGCTGTTGACAAACATCACAAGAGCATCAAAGTCAGCACATGGCAGAGGAGCATCAGAGCTTTCAGCCCCACATTTGTTCCCTAAGAGGCAGTGCTAGCACTGCCAGTGGTACCACCTGTCAGCCCTTAAGGACCCTTAATTTCCAGCAGTTTTAGAAAACAGCCCAGGCTGTAAAGATCTTCCAATATTAACCCTTCATCCTCTACATAGTGCCCCCCAAAACCAAGTAAAAATCCAATAAACCAAGCCTTGTGTGATCTTCACATGCAACAACCCTGAGTGTGCGTACAATGTATGTGGAGGGATGGATGTTCAATGCTCCTTACTTCAAAATCACTAACTGAAGTTTTTTTTTCTTGAAATTTTGGCTTAATATTTAAACAGATGATCAAGCCTCTTTTTTCTTACCCTAATTGCACTAGCATTAAGTCTCTAATCAAAATCAAAAGGGACGGTAAAGCTAAAGATGGCAGAACGGATTGTGTTGAATTTAAACAGCCATCTTCAGTATGTGAGCCAATAATGGATTTTTTACAGCAAAATAGTTTATTTAGCAGTATTATCAGCCACAGAAGAAAGTACTCTGGAGTATACATAATCAGTTTATGTATAAACAGAAACTACTCCTACAGTGGCAATTCACCATTGATCCAAATACTCATAAAAGCTACATAACGTTTGAGAACATGTAGGTGTTCATTCTTCATGCAAACAATGGGAAACGTGATGCACGTTTAGAAACTGGCAGTGATGAACAAGCTCCTCAGACTCTTTTCAAATTTGGGTACAGTTTCTGTATGGAGCACCTGAATCCAACCCAGGGCAACATTTCACATGGTGTCATGCAGGCTTTTGATCTGCACCATGAATAAAACTGTTTTGACTGATTAAAATAATAATAATAAAAAAGGAGCAGGAAACAAGTAACTTTCTAGTTTGACGATTATCATTATTTTCATAACCTCACTTTTCTCAATTGCCAAATACAAGTTAGACAAAACACTCTGTAAGTACCTCAGAGTTAAAAGTGCCACAAGACAATTCTGGATAACTTCTGTTCGAGGCCACCACAAGACAATTCTGGATAACTTCTGTTCGAGGCCACCTGACTTAGGAGTGACCTTATTCTCCTCAGAAGTGTTCAGAAGGTGCACCCAAGCAACCACCTCAGACACAGTACTTAGTTCTGCCCAGTTCTCCCAGGATTACGACTGAAGAGTATAGGTGTATGTGGGCACTAACTTCCTACACACAACCTGCTAACCTGAGCCTTGTGGGTATTTTAAGTGCACCGACAGAACAGCACAATTGAAAGATGTGACAGGCACATGAATGAAAGAAAGTGAGGGAACTGACCCCGTATGGCAGTGTTGGGATGAAACAGCATTTAATTAAATTTATTTTCTCCGTCATGTTTCCACTGGATTTAACTTACAATTAGGCAGAGATGCTAAGGAAACTTTTATCAGGTAAATGACATAACAGCAACATAAATAGCTTACTATATCCTTAAAGAATGTTACCCATACTAAGGTATGGACCAGAAGTTATAATTATTAGACTAAATTCTAGTGGAACCATTAAATCCCATGGCTATCCGTGCTTGAGGAAAATCTGAAAAAAGTTCTTGAGGCCCACTACACAGTTCATCTCTCTCTGAAATTGCTGTGCAAAATGAATTACAGATTTTTCTTTACATGTTACACAACAGCAGTCATTACCATCTTACAGGCTAATGTACAAATATTTCCTAATGGATTACATATTCAGCTTGCTGTGGGGGGTAATAAAGAGAGGAATCGATTCATGTAGTTAGATGGGAATGCCCCACATTGCCTTGAGCACAGATGACTACATTCCCTACTTGGCAGGATGACTGCAGTGCAACCAGCCTCCAGTGCCAAAAGCTGGTCCTGGAAACAGCCCCTTAAGGACTCCCCAGCCTGACAAAGCAAAAGATCTATTTGGGATTCTCTCCAAATACTGCTCCATAATGATGGCCCATAATGAGGCCTTGAGCTAAAGGACTTCTGCAAGCATCTGGAAAAGAAGAAATACTACAGAAAGACAAACCACTGAAAATAAACCACTGGGAAGAAAGCTATGACAGAGCAAGTAATAGACTGGAAGAAAACACAAGAAAAAAGCAGGCAGGTAGGAGAGAGATCAAACCCCAGATGGCTATGGTACAGATTATCAAGCAAGGTGTTCTATACACCTAGAAATCAAGCCATTGTTTCCTCAGGAAACATACCCTGCAGATTAGGCAAGTTCAGGTCATTTAATACCGTGACTGAGACATTAAGTCACTTTTAAGTTGTGTTTCAAGTGGCAAGTTCCTTTCTGTAGGAATTATCATAATGACAACCTGTACCTTTTCTAACGAACCTAAGTGAGAAGAGCAAATGGAGGAAGGAAAAAACTGGTGGTATGATAGCATATGAAAGGGCTGAAAGAAAGCAGAAGAAAGCACTGAATAAAAAAATGGACAGGATTACAGAAAGAAAAAAAAAATCATAAAAAAGGTCATAAAGGCTGTTTCTAAATGGTCATTTTTAATTCCTTGGAACATGAAAAGGACACATCAAAGACAGGGTAAGATAATTTAGGTAATTTAGATGTGAAGGGTTAACATATGATCTTTGGAGATCATATACTCCATCCTCCTACTCAAAGCAGGGTCACCTTCCAAGTTAGATCTGGCTGCTCAGGGCCACGTCCACTTGAGCTCTGAGAACCTCCAGGGATGGTGATCTCACCACCTATCAGCAACCTGTTGCAAAGCATCACCACTTTCATTCTGAACATATTTTTCTCATGTCTAGATTGAATTTCTCATGCTGCAACTTGTGTTTATTGTCTCCTGTCTTTTTGTTGTGCCCTTCTGAGAAGACTCTGGCTCTGTCTTGTGTATTTTCTTTCTACTGGGTGTCTGAAGACAGCAGCCAAATCCCGGTTACACCCACCAGAAGTCTTTTCCAAGCTGGATAAAACCAGCTCCCCCATTGTCTTTTCCTACATCACATATTCCAGCTTCCCAAGCATTCTAGTGGTCCTCCACTGGATTCACTCCAGCTTGTCAATGCAAAATAATAATAATAATAATAATCATCATCATCATCATCATAAAATACTGTCTTGCTTTACACTACACATTTCAAATATTTCAGTGCTAGTGAGGATATAACTGACCTCCAAAAATTCCACATGCTATACTTCACAAAAATCTCTCGTTTTCTCATGACATTCAATAAAAAATATTTGATTAGCTTCTTTGTAAGAAAAAGAATTACTTACTGCCTTCCCATGTACAGTGTAAGAGATTCAATGCTCCCTCTACCCTTTTCCAGTGCTGAAGATGAAAGAAAGCATATGCTATTGCTTCACTGTCCCCTCTCTTCAGAATATGTTCAGGGGGCAGAATTAAGCTTTTCATTTCTAGTAGATACTGCAATAAAAAAGCAGAGTACAATTATTTCAGGAGTAACAATAAACACAAAAAGCTTCCTGCGATTCTGCAATGCATACTGCAAGGTCTATTTCCCTTACGCATTTTGTTTCATAAGTGTTTCATCAGATGTGTAACATCAGCAACTGCACTAGAAGATAATTACGGAATTATTCCCAAATATGCTGACAGATGGTTAATGTTTTGCAGCAGGAGGACCATGGAGAACTTCAAACTGAGATGCCTCTCTTATCAAAAGGGACGGAAAAAAAAGCTCAAAGTAGGAGAGAGACTCTAATTACAGGAGCTTTTTAATTAGAAATGTTCATAATGAAATGAAGACGACATTACGCAGTTTGATGCACATAGTAATAGGTTGCACACAGGTAGCTTTACTGCATTACCATCCACAGGGTACGAGGTCTGTAAACATGCAGGGCTGGCAGCCACCTAAGCAGCTACCAACAATTTACGAAATAAAGTTTACAAAATGTAACAAATATCAGATTTTGACCCCGCCCCCCCCCCCAAAAAAAAAAAAAAAAAAGTACTTGAAATCTAAGATTGCTCTCAAAATACTTACTGAAAATAGCATGACAATGAAAAACACCACTGGGCAAAGCCACAAAAAACTCGCCCCGTTAGTGGATCCCCTATAGCAGCAGGTGACTGAAACACACGGAGGGCTCATGCCACAGGAGAAGACAGAAGTCCTGAACGTTATTCAAGCGGGGGATCTTTCCTTAATCCCCAGCCCAGGAGTTAGACCACTACCAGACGAGCAGACATTGCCTCAGCATTGGTGTTACTTCGTCCCGGTCAGTGGAGGGGAAAGAGAAATGGAGGGGGAGGATACACCCCTCGTTGGGAAGCTTTACAAGGAAAGGGACGACGGGCTGAAATACAGGCTGCTGAATCAACTCCTGTCTCCAGGTACTCCGTGAAGTACAGCACCTCCCAGCTGTGCACTAATTTCTCTTCAGTAGCATAGGGAAGCTGTTGCTCTCTTGCAGGATGCCTGGGGGCAAACGCTCTGCCCGCTTGGCTATTTCATACAAGAGGCAACGGGCAGCACGTGAGTCCATGGGCTTTGGATGAATTACAGGAGAGTGCTATTGCTGTCAGAAAGGAGGATGACTGCAGATGAAGGAGGGAGAGAAGACAGCTGTTTCAGCCACTAGGACGGAAGTATAAGGCTGCAGAACTACTGGAAAAAAATCTACAATATTTACTGAGAGGCTTTTTTTTTTTTAGTAAAGGTGAGAAAAAGACTGCAGATTTTAGATAGGGAGGACAACAGTTTTGTCACTGGTGAAATTAAGGAGGGTACAAAAGAAAGCTGTGGGCAATAACCAGCAAAAAGAGAATAAGCGTGCAGCCCCTCTTCTTCGGATCAGTCTCTGTGCCTACGTGTTGGTCTCTGCTCTGGCTGGGAAGAAGGAGGACTGCAGAATTAAGGACTGACAAGAACTGAGTGCAGGCACTAGCCAGAAGGTTGCCGTGATCCATCAAAGGTGACGGAGAGGTGTGGGTGATGGCACCCTCTTGGCTCCTATCGAATACCGACCTCTGCAAATGGGAGACTTGCACGCTGGCTCAGCGATGAATGAAAAAGGAACAAAAAGAGGGGGAAAGAAACAATTGAGAATTCAAAATCATCCTTGGAGAAAGGAAGAGGAAAGGCCAAAGAGGAAGGAGAATCAAGTGGCATGATGTCCTGGGGGGCATCCTAGAGCTAGTCATCCCTTCAGCCAGAGGACGCCTGGAAGGAGCTAGACAGACAGGTAGGGGATTGAAGAGACCAAGGCCAAAGCAGAGAACTGACAACACCAGGGAACAGATAAGTAATTCAGAGGGAAAGAAAAATCATGGATATTTCTGATGCAGGTCACTATTAAAGGAGTTCATTAAAAGGAGTTCATTAAAGGAATTCATTAAAAAAAATGAATTAGCAGTGAGAGTAACAAGTGATATTGGATTTTCTCTAAAGCTGTTCAGAAAAATTAGTGAGCTCGGTGGAGCAGGTGGATTAGTGGAGGAAGCTGCAATCTAGTAGGCAGGACAGTCTGATGGGGGATTGAGTGGCAGGAAGAATGGAATGAAGACCTGACAAGGGAGCTGCCAAGCTTGCAGAGATATAGGGGATGTTCTTATTCACTGCCTGTATGAATTTGTTGCCCAATCAGCTGCCAGTTTACCACGTGAATCGCAATCCTGATGGACTTCAATGTGCAACAAAAATCTCCAGCTCCTGACGAGCCAAAGACATTTAGTTTTGGTTCCCAAGTTGCTGCTATTGCACTTAAACCAAAGATCCTACACGAGACAGGCACAGTCTTCTATTTAACATTAAAGACCACAGGGTGGGAAACTGGCTGTTTATACCTAATTTCTCAAGGCCTCAGTCCAGAGCACAGACTTGTTCTTACAGGACTAATACAGATTACCTGTATTAACAGCATACCAGTAAAATTCATAGCACTGTGAACTCCAACGGGCTTTACAAGAGAACAACCAACACCTCCTGACAGATCCCTTTTTCACCCGTACTTCTCGATACACTGGCTGTGTACCCAGCCATGATCCTACATTTAAAGCAGTAGGAGTTCATCACCTTTACAATACTTTGAATACAGAGGGAAGACAGGGAAGGGCTTTCTGTCATCCTGACAGGGCTCTGAACCCAAGCACGGTTCCTGTGCAAGGGAAGTCAAGTAACAGACTAAAGAGCCATAGTAAGCAGAGTTGGCCATCAGGGAGGAAACGGAGGGGGTAAACCCTGCACATCTCCACCTGCACTTGTTTTTCAATGACAAATAAAGAATTTTAACTAGAACAGGAAATAATACACACCACCACCACCATTATGGGGTTATCATTTTCCTTTAAAAAAGGGACCAACAGATGGCTCACCCAGCCCTGCATTGTGTTGGTCTGTTGGTTTCCATTTTTTCTTTCTTTCTTTTTCTTTCTTTCTTTCTTTCTTTCTTTCTTTCTTTCTTTCTTTCTTTCTTTCTTTTTCCCTGGACTTTCTCTTCCCTCATCCCATCCTTCTTCCTGACAAATCCATTTCAAGGATGGCAATGGAAACTTGCAAGGGTGTTATTATTGTTATAATGCCTATCGGTGCAAACATTGTGGTAAGTGCTGTACAAGCACTTCGCTGTGTACATGCAGTATAATATGGCAGAGTTTATGGTTCTCTTACTTGAATTGATTGAATACACATTATTTCTTCCATAATACTGACAGCACTCTGCCGACTACTTCTCTGCTGGGAGTGCTTTTAACATTCCAAATTAATGAGCTACTTCAGTGCCCCATTAGAAAATCCATCAACCTATCTCAGGAAGGTTTTCCCTCAGTTCTGCGTCTTACCTCTGAAATTACAGCTCAGGCTGCTCACAGGCAATAGTCACTGCACCTGTGACAGCATCCCCTCCCGGCCAGACCATCAGAATTTAACACTGTTTGAACAGGAACTCTTCCTCCCGGTGGGATGAACAGCACAAGCTTAAAGCAAAGTTCCAGAATACTGGATTCTACATGCCCAGAGAAGCCAACTGTAGGTCACACTACAAGTCCTCATTGGATTGATGGTAATTAACAAGGCTGGCCTTTTTGCTGGAGATACAAAACAAATCACTGTCTCACTGAGCAGCTAAAAGCTCTCTTAAACATGTCTGGAACAGTTTCTCTGTAATATCATGGGGTGTGCGGGACGGATTCCTTTCCCATCTGGTATATAAATTTGTTTGCATTATTTGTTTCTATTAGCAACTACAACTTACTAGAAACCACAGCAGCATTCAGAGACACAGTTCTCATTATAAAATAAATTACAATAAAGAAGATAAGAAAGAAATGAGAAAGAATGAAAGGGAGGACCGGTAAATTTTTAAAAGTGTGCAAGTTAATGGTTGGTTATAACTTCTTAAGAAACAGTTTACTCACAGAACTGGCATTTCTTAAAGTATCATCAATATTTACACAGTCTGAATAAATTGCAGTGAAGTTCAGCAGGTACCCTCTTTAAATTAGTTCAGCCCCCGGCTTACATAGCCACCCCAGAAAACTGTGTGCAGGGCACACTTCTGGCTGAATTTTAACGATTAGATATATGGACCACCATCTGTCCCTCTGAGTTTACTAAACTTAAAAATGTTTGGCCTTATAAATTGCAGAAAAGATTTGGGGGAGGGAGGGGGGTGCTTTTCAGGATGAGTTTGAGAGGAGGAAGCCTTGCAAATCGATTCAGAAAGGGTGTTCCGCAATTGAGGAACATCTCAGACACAGCTGTGGTATTTTATCAGCATTAACTTGAGATAGTTACATTGCAAAGAAGCGGGGAAGCTCCAACAATAACATATAAATAATATTGATGAAGTCTTCCATGCATACGTACATATTTTTTCATATGCTCCATGACCTCTGTACTCTCCGTGACCGAGGATGTACTACTCTTACTCTCTTTTCCATACAAGACCCTCTGGAATACAGTGATACCCCAACCATGGCAATAAAAACTTTTTTGTTGTTGCTTAACTCTTAAAGTTTTGAGCAGCACGCTGCCAGTGTCAGCACATTTCCTGGGGACAAACACTCTACAGTGCCTGATTCTATACTAACACAAAGGTAGACCAGACCATAGAGTTTCATATAAGAAAGAGATGGCTTGAAAAAAAATCAGGCAAGTGGCCACAAACAAGCAACACAATCTGGTGTGATTCTTCTCTTAGTGGAACTCACAGCTCTTTGCTCTGTCCTCTTTCCTGCTGTACTGCTGACTTACATCTGCTACTGGCATGTTTTTCTTCTACTAAAAAGAAGCCTGAAAATATTCTGCCTGGTCACCTGCTTTCTCTTTACAAAGCCAATCTCTGCCAAGGTATAAAACTGCAGTTTGCTGTAGCTGAGTTGTCTCACCAACATAAACAAGACAAACTCTGTAGACAGAGATAATACCTTCTATCAAATATTTTTCTGGTACAGCTTAAAAAATTAAGTGGCTTTCAAGCACAGAAACCTTTTGATTACAGGTAAGATGTCTTCAGAATGAGAAATCATGATCGGTTGTACAGTGCTTCAATTTTCACTGCAGTCGAGAAAGAAATCATTGCTGACATACCTAAGCTGGCCTTACACTACAGCTGAGCTTCCAGAAACAGCACAGCCAGCTCACCTGCCCAGCTTTCTGAAGAGATTTGGGAAAAAGGAAGGAACTCTGTATTGCCTTTGTTCACCAAAACCTAGTTCTGGTACCTCCACACGTCACATCTTGTCTCCAGTGTAATTCAAAACCGATGACAATTTATCACCTGTAGCTGAGACTTAGTGGATCTCTGGGAGGAAAACTGTCATCAAAACATGCTAAAAAGAAGAAGAAGAAGAGCCCTGTGTCAAAAGAAGATTAACTGCTGGAAAGGTGGCTGCCTGAAGAAAGATTACCAGCCTTGCTAGGTCTCTGGAAGAGGCATTTTTGTGTGGACACAAAATAACTGTGGAGTCATCCGGGATCAATGGAATTGGGTGCACACCACAGAAACCAGCCAACATCCAAATGTTTGTTTTCACTATCAGTGCTCAAAGAATTCCCATATCTCCTAGAGAAGAATTCTGATTTTGGCCATTTGCTTACACTAAGCAAATTGAATTAACTAAAGACTTGCTGAACAGAATTCCAAAGCCAGATTGCTTACTAGCCTTTTCTGTTTCCCTCCTCCTTTATGCAGGATGATCAGCGTCTTTGCATTCAAAAATGCTCGCGATGGGTAAGAAATCTATTTACTTATTAGAAAACCTTTTCAGTGTAAGAGTAACTGCATTTTCATTTTCTTTTGCCTACATCTTCACATGACATGAACACAGAGAGAATGCCCAGAGCCATGCATACACGCTGGCTCCCAGGTGCTTTCGCAGGGTTTCTCACTTCTATGTAAAGATGAGAATCTGGGACTTTCACAATGTTTCCTCTTAAAGTGTTCCTACGTCTTCAAACTACACTTGAAATAAAGGAGGAAAATCTGACCTCTGCAATATCATTATGGAACACTGGACTGGAGTCTGGCCGTACATCTCCTAGAGAAAATCAGCAGCACTGTAGAAGTCTAATGGCTCTTTTACACCAACCTCTAACAGGTCAAAGGCAGGCCCAGTCTCCCTTTGTTTCCAAGTCTAGCTCAGCAACATCTCTCAGCAAATTATGTTCCCTGCTCTCTCCTCATCTCAGAATCTCATTAACAAAAATCTGTTCTTTCCCGCTAAATGTCTCCAAAATGCATTTGCAGTAATAACCTTTTTTATGTGATGAATTTTAATGATTACACTGAAAATGGAAAATCTCCTTTTGAGACAAACCGTAAATATATAGAACCATTTAATTTTTTTCCTCCTTAATAATGTAGCCTTTCAAAGGCTTAATAAAGCCTTTCAAGGCTTCTGCTGAGAACTTTGCAAATGCTTTCAGTAATATGTCAACTTCATAATTTATTTCTTCCTCAATCAGAACAGGAGACTCATTAGCGTTAAAATGCTAAAGCAGCTTTGAAGACATATTAGCATTGTGGCACTGTTCAATTTCTTGTGATTTCTCTTTAGCTGCTTGCTACAGCTTATCTCTGTTTCTAGAGACTTCCATCATAATTGAGCAGAAATTGAAGTGTAATACCCACACTCTGCATAAAATTATCATCACGGCTATGTTCTTGCTACCTTTATAGCCTTTAGCTAATAGCAAAGAGAATTTGAGTGCAAAATCAGCAGCGCTGTGTATTAGTCTGCATTAAAACTGGTTACGCTGTTTTAATGTCAAAATATGAACTAAAAAAAAACAACACAACAAAGTCTGCTCCCATTAGTACCTCATTATCCTGGTAATTCATACTTTTCACAAGGATTTTTAATTTCAGGATGACAGCCTGTGAAACTCAAACTGAAGGAATCAATTAACAATGTGAACTAGACTGAGGAACTTAAATGTGGACTGGACTTTTTTTAAATCAATAGTACCGAAAATAACATGAAATTTGCATTTCGCACATGGGGGATACTTGTTGGAAAGGGAATTTCAGCCTTTTATTGAACAGCCACCTCAGCAGGAGTTGGTGAGACAAGGGTCACAAGCAGTGAATAAAAGCAACGATCTGCAAGCAATGCAGCAGCTTGAAGGTCTGGAAGTGCAGAGATTACAGGGGCAACTGCCACAACGTACAATAAATTAGATTTTGCAATGGAAATCAAGCCAAAGAAAAGAAGGCTCTTAAGTACAAACAGAAAAAACGGGCTCCAGAAACTGCCAGACTTGAACTACAAACTTAGAAGAGGAAGATCCCCATTCAAAATCAAGTGATCCGGTAATGAGAATAGTAAATGGAGTACCACGTATTTATAGGATGGAAATAATGTGGATTTATTAGTACACAATCTGTTAAAAAAGATTTTGAAGGAAAGAATGATCAAAGGCATGACAGACTAAACTGACATCTTTGTTTGGCAAGTTATCTATTTTTTTAAAACAAGGATATAATGTTTTAATTGGGCTTCAGTAAGAATTTGAAAAGGTTTGTCCAGAACAAGACTGGAATAGAGAAGAAAACAAACAGCCAGGTAGAAGAGAGTATCAATGACTGTGTTTGTGCAAAAATTATTGGGGTGAGAGAAGATAAATAGTTCCACAGGATATCCAAGAGCAGTCTCAGAACCAAATTTGACTATTTTCATTTTATAGCTTGCCACAGAAGTAGAAGATCAACTAATAATACAAAGGGACTAATCTCACCTAAATCTTCTCTACAAATCAGGCTTTTAATTGAAAATATTTGCTCCTTCCATAGTCAATGTAGAAAGAAGCGCCTCAGAGGGAAAGTCTAGCTAATGAATAGTCTCCCTACATTTAAATACAGCAGCCTTCTGCTCTCCCCCAAAGGCTGCTTGCTTTCACTGGGCAACACTGGTCCAAAGGAGGTTTGCAGGGTGAGGTTCAGAGGCAGATCTCTATGGGCCAAAAAGCATCTGTCTTCTAATTTGCCTTTACAGTGAACTTACAGACTGCAGGTGAGAAAATAATAAATTAGCCTTCAGTAGCCATGGGCAAGATTCTTACTGCTGAGATACACATCTAGGGTGAGGATTAGGGAATTAAAACATAAATCCCTTTTCTACTGATCTTTGTAGTTCTCAGTGATTCTTCTTCTCTGAGCTGTGTGTTCTCAGAGCTTAATGACAGAGTGCTGCACAAGGATTGCTAATGCAACTTGTTTGAAGTATACCATGAACTCCAAATCTAAGTTTCTTTATATGGCATATCAAAACCATATTATTTTATGTAGTCATCAAACTACATAAGAAGAGAATATGCTACTTTAAACTAGAAGATACTTTATGGCTATATTGTGCAAAGAATAATCTGTCCCTATATATAGTTCTGTCCTGCAGCAAAATATTTGGTGGTATCTGCTACCACAATGCAGTATGCAATTGTTGGTCACACAGAGGACTCACTTTAGCTAAAATTTCAAGTTTCAAGGTCCAGAGTAGAAGACACTTTATGTGAAACACCAGAAGAAAAAAACTGTAGAGACTATCAGCCTCTTTGCCCTCCCATTGTTTGTTCCCCTTTCTATAACCTCACATAATAATCAAATACAAACAAAACAAAATGAAACAAATCAGGAGTTAGGACCTCAGCAGTTTTACAGTTACAACAATGCTTTCTCCATACTCACTTTTGGCACATGTGGATTAAATTCTACTGCTCTGTGAATAGCTTCTACTGCATTCATCTCTGCAGTACTCAGCCCTCGCCTTGAGGCAGCCTCTGGAGAAAATCTAGAAAAGCAAAGGAACAAACACATTAGGTCAGAAATGCCAGTAAGAAAAAGGCAGAAAAAGAATCTAGATCATGGGCCCATGTAACCAAACTGAGTCAATTTCCTATGCTCTCCAAACTTCCATAGTAAGTGGAAACTCTGAGTGATCTATTACGTGAAGGCCAATGAAAATCCCAGCAGAAGTGGAAAGCATGTTTGCATCTAGTCAAGGCAGAAAGTCAGTGCAGTCAGATCTTTCTCTGTCACTAATCTAAATTTGCTCTAGATACCTTTCTAAGGGGCATATTCAAAGCTGGAGTTGCAGAAAAAAATAAAAGTAAAAAAAAAAACAATGCCAAATAATTGTTGGAGGGTTTCTATTAAAAACAGGTTTGGGGAGGTTTGAGGGAGGTTCCCAACCCAATGCCCCTGGGCCAGGTTGGGATGGAAGCACGATGCAGCAGCAGTAGCGGGTGGTCTACTGGCCGCAGCACCATTGAGGGTAGCATGCCCAAACTGCGGGCAACTCATCTGCCCCAGTGAATGAAAAACCAGACCATGCAATCTCTTTCTCACCTCACACCCCACGGCTAACTCCAGAGCTGTACTTGGCAGGCAGACACCACAGGGAAAGCTGTGACAACCTTAGCCCTGCCCTCCCAAGCTGGAGTCGCTGTGTAGGGAGGAAAGATGTTGCAGTAGGTACTGGCGATCTACAGGATAAAAAGAATGAAAGAAAATTACTTAGATCTTGATGTGTACATACACTTTAAAAGCAAAAACTGTCAGGATGTCAGTCAAGAAAACGGCTTTCCACTCTACTTGCTTTCCAACTTTAGGGAGGCATTTGACCCTCAGGTGCACGGACACAACTCCTGCCTGGGATTTGTGTAAAGGCATCTGAGAGCAGAACTGGGATCTTTGGGCTCCATCTCACAAGGAGCTGAGCACCATTTTGGAGTGGGCTAGCGCCCTCAAGTCCACAGGCAATGAGTAGATGTGCTCAGCACCTTGGAAGGTTGAGACCCAAGAGATAGCCATAACAGGGATGAGCAGATATTTGTGTGTCGAAAAATATGAAAATTATCTACCTCTCAGAATCCCTGACATGGTAATGCTAAATCCACCTGCCACTATTTAAGCAGTCTTCTCACAGCAATTGTAAAATGACATTGTTACCAGTGTATCCACATGCATTTATTACCTTTTTGAGGTCAGGTTTATATAAAGTTGAAGAGGTTGAGCCACACAGCACCTTTCAGTTGAATCTTCTTTATACTACCTAGGAAGCCAAGGCTCCCCCAGACAGTATACATTACAGGATCTTTTAGTCACATCTTCATTATACTATCTAGGAAGCCAAAGCTCACCCAGATAGTATACACAAATCTGAAACAAGAATTGAATTTAGGCTATTTCTCTTTTCTTCTTCTGCAATATTTGAACTGCAGTGTTTGATCATGGCAATTTTTCTTCTTAGATATAAATTGATTTTGTGAATTTACTGCAGGACTGAATTCTCCTGCTAACCCAGCAGATCGTTAGGGTGTGGGCTCAGCAGATCACCTAAGAGAAATCTTGAGTTAAATCAGGAATTTTGTTGGAGAGAGGTTCTTATGCACTTACTTGTCAGAGACAGCTCTGGCTTTGAGCAATGCAGCTGTGTAACATATTGTTGCTGATTTTGGTAAGCTTATATCTGTTGAAAAGAAAGAAAAAAGTGAACATCTGAGCCCTTAAAAGTCTGCAGAAAGAAGTGTTTGATCGATACTTCATCAAAGTATGCATGGGATGCGCAAAATTATTAAGTGAAGAGAGTACATTCTGATCTTGGAGCTTGCACTCTCGTGTTACATGGGTTTTAAATTTCCACCCAAGTAAAATATACAGGCTTTAAAATCTGTGTTAATGACCACAGGAACTGCCATTTAATCATCAACTGGTTCATTAGAGAACCAATTCAAAGAGTGATATTACGGAGGTACAGTGAAAAAATTCATTACTTTGTACATAAAGGTAACCTGGAAAATGTCAATTTTTCCAGTTTATGAAACATTTAAGCAATAGCTGAGGGCTATCTTATTCCTTCCTCTTGTTTTCACTATGAAGCGGTTGTTTAATATGAATACAAGGCAGCTACACAAGTTAAGACAGATATTTAAGTAAAAATGGATTTGACATGCAAGCAAACAGCTATGAGATTCACTGCACTTAAAGATCAAGAGTACAATTAAGGTGTTTTGCCTCTTAAGGAAATCTTGATCCAAAATGTTCACCAGACAGCCTCGGGCCATTTTATGCTGTCCCAGATATGCAAAGCAGCCATACACCCGACTTAACCCATTAGTTCAACTTTATACCTGTTCTCTATCAGCAGATTGGCATCAAGCATCCAAAGGGTAGAGATAAATGCTGCTTAACAGACTTCACCTAGAGATTTGTTCCTGCTCTATAGCAAACTGACTTCCATACTAGGAATCTACCTAGCAGACATATTATCTAGTGACTGAAGTATTTCAGCATTCGAGTGTAAAGATTACAGTTAAATAAATAAAAACAAAACCCAAAACCTAAAGGCTGGATCCTGTACACAGCACACTGTCTACTACTGTAAGTAAATCCCAATGAAGTAGTAAGATAAAAAAGCATTATGGCTAGAAATAATATATAGCTTCCACTAGTGAGTATCAAAAATAAATAGTGTAGTAAATACAAGGCACTGGACTATGCCCACTGCAAGAGTGGAGAGTTAATAGCCTATTGTTCTCAGAAACTGTCCCTCAGTTTGTCACTGAGTGAGATGTAGTGAGCATGTCGGATACTCCCCTGCAATATATTCCAACTCGGCTTTCATTGGATCGTGTAACTGTAGCAACGAAAGTAATTAAAATCAACAGCATGCAGAACAGTCTAGGTGATGCATATCTTAATTACTACAGTAATAGAAGCTAGCTACAAACACACACTTGAGCACACCGTCAGTGACAGGAAGAGAAAATATTTACAAGCACCTCCAATAACCCTGCTTGTACCAGGTTCTCCTGGAGTTAAAAGCCATTTCCAGTAAACTAAAGTGGTGTTTTGCAGAGCATACTCGTTTCTGTCCTCTAGTCAAAGGCTTATTTTCAATCATACATGGATTGGAAGGTAGAGTATCTTTCTGAATGCAAAAGAAAAACAACAACAACAAAACAATGACCTGCAGTCATTTGTGGGGGTTTGATTTGGTCAGTAGACTACCGTATTTTCCCCTTTATCTGTACAGTGTTTTTCTGGGCCACCAAGTCATCTTCCTCTCACAGGAAATATTTTCCCTTCCGTCAGTTCAAATCTAGCAATGTTTGTTGAGGATTGGACATTTACAAATTTTGTATGAATGATTGCAGAACAAGAGGCAGATTTGCTGCTATTCAGAAATCCCTAGAAATATCCCCAGGCAAACTACCCTTATAAAAAAAAAGCAGCAAGAAGAGAATGCTTGTCCTACTTTGAGTAAGAGAGTAAGAGCACTCCTTCACTCTTCTGTTTGTTCAAGGAGCTGAAAACTAGGAGGAATCAAGAGAAGCATATGCAATGGGTGCAGCAGAAGAAAAACAGTTGTTATGAAGGCTGCCTGCTCTATTTCAACAAAGGAAGCAGGTATGCCAGCAAAACACAGAATGACAGGAAGAACATGGCAATTGTCATTAATACACAATCCTTGAGGTTAGGCAATGAGACTACTGCACACAACAAAAGCCACACCACGTGTGTCACGGCTAGTTTCCTCATCAGATCATTGATTCCTCAATGGCAAACGTTCAGTGGAAGTGACATGGACCAAGCTGTGAGCAGTACAATTCTGGGATAAGAGATTAAGATATTATACAGTAGGAACTGAGCTTGATGTGAGGTTAAATGTACTTAAACAAAACACTACATCACAAAACAAGGTCTTCTAGGAAGTAGGTGCTCCTAGGCTGGAAACAGGAAGGTCTGTGCATATAGATTTCACGATGATGCATTGTAAGGTGCTGGCATCTACACAGGAGGGAAATGTGAGGTGAAGTAAGGCTTAGGTACACCACCTGAGTCATTCCTGCAGAAACAATGGCATTATTCAAGAGAATGTTGTGTTCAAATCTCATCGCCCATGTTCAAGATCGACAAAAGTAAACAAAAAGACTGTGAATTGGTTTTGTAACAAGCCAAATGAAATATGGCCTGAGAGATGATACAA
This sequence comes from Oxyura jamaicensis, assembly GCF_011077185.1. Taxonomy (NCBI): domain Eukaryota; kingdom Metazoa; phylum Chordata; class Aves; order Anseriformes; family Anatidae; genus Oxyura; species Oxyura jamaicensis. The sequence goes on from NC_048893.1 coordinate 25,918,760, forward strand.
CTATTTCCCATGCATACCCGCAGAGAACACCAGGAAAGGAGAAGAGCTGTTTAATTGAAGGACAATGTTGGCACAAGAATAAACAGTCCAACGTTAAATTTAGGCTGGGGATTAAAAGAAAGTTTTAAGACATGAAGTTTGGAGACAGATTTCCAGGTAAAATAACGGGGCAAGCAAAATAGCTAATTTTGTTTAATAGCTTGCTCAGCTCAGAGAAAGGGTAATCTGTAGTAAATACATCAGCAGGGAACCTGACTTACCCAGGAGGGCTCTTCCACTACTAGGCTCCTAATAAGCAAGCAGCAATTATTTGAGGATAATACCTACAGTCCCTTGGCAGGGGAAGAAATGCACACAAATGTTCGTGTTTATGTTGCTGTGGAGATAGTGATCACCCTCAGTAGGTCCATGCTGCTTCCCTCCTGCTTTTTGCTTGCTCCATACTAGGCTATATGAATTCAGTTTTTCTGTATCCTAGCCTGGTCACTATGATACTTTAAAACCTTCATATAATTTAGGCTTCATTTCCTCAACTGGACCTTCGTATTTTATATAACAATTATGGCTGGTTATAACTTGACTTTAGCAAGGGAATCAAGTCTAAACTTATTGTAGGAGATAAGTCCTCTGTCAGGAACCAAAGTGAAAGTTTTCATAGATGAGTGTGTCCAGCTCGCTGAGCCATCTGGCAAAATATCTTCACATATACTGTTTCCCACCCTCCTCTGATTACTTGTGGAGTTCCCACAATGTGCTAAAATATGCAACTGCTATTCTGTTCTCAAAACTGTCAGGATATTTTTGCTTAGTAAGAACTGACATGACAGTCTAAAAAAGGCTCTCCCTTCTTTATTGCTTGTATCTTTAAACAGAATACAAAATAGTTGAAATTTAATTAACAATCATTTTCTTTGGAGTAGCCCCAGAGAGCTATTGGGAGGGCTGGGAAAGCAAATTCTTACCGGTTACTTGTGTTGCAAGTGATTGCATTTGAGAATGAATTAATGGAAGATGCTATGGATAGGGATTTGCAACCAGAATATCACTAATTCTGTGATTCGTGGTACCCAGAATATGCCATACATCATCTAAATAGCTCATGGGATTTCTTATTCTCATAAAATAGCAACTAAACCAAGAAATGATGAATCTGCATGTAGACTGGTGCAACATCCCCTATCCGAGTCATCAGAAAGCCCTACATGTGAAAACATGGGCATGCTGCAGTTCCTTTAGTTATTAATAAATGGGAAATCTAATCGAATTTACTCCCTTTTTTGACCCAAAAGGACTTGTTATTTCCAAGTCAGCAGTGCAGATTCCTACAGGTTTAACTTTAGATAGGTGACTAGTCTTATCAGCATTAAAAGCATCAAAAATACTCGCTGAAATAAGCTGTAGATCTGGGGCCACAATTTGTACAGTAAGATCTTTTCAGTCAAACTGCTAGCTCTTCTGCATACAGCATTGAAGAGACTACATTTAAGGTACCAGGTTAACTCACGTATTTCTAAACATGCAACCTTTAAGTATGCCAACAAACTGGAAAATGTTATGTGAAGACATAAAAAAAAAATGGACTACAGGACACGCATTGTGCTATGGTTTGGTCTGATTTTCTCTCCCTCAGCCCGTGTATTGACTGCAGTGTTTAAGGCACAGGCCAACACTTGCCTTGTCAGCACAGAACTCCCCCAGTTCTCTGCACCTGCAGGCTCGATTATCAACTCTTGCACAGGTGGAAGGAGGAACAGCTTACGGGAAAGACTGAAAGTTGTCTAATACATAAATACGTGCTGGCTGGATCAGTGATGACAGAAGAGAGATGCAGTCATCATCATCAGATACAAACATTATGGAAGAAAGAGAATTAAGCTGATACAAATGGGTAACGCGAGAGTAACGGGATGGAATTCAATAATGGAAAATATGAACTGAACATCGGGGGAAAAACACTTTGTCAGAAAGATCTACTGTCCTGTGGTATCACCTCCCACAAGAACAGTCATTGCTTGAGCCCTTTTTCCACAGGACATGGTAGAAAATATGTTGGAGGGAGCCAAACTATGAACACAATGACCTAACGCTTTCTTTGTGCTTGCAACACAAAGCAGTCCTGATTTTCTGTAGTTTTGACATTTCTTCCTCACTGGTGGAAGACCCCCCAGTCAAACACACACACTGTGCATGGTAAGGCCTGGGTTTTGGTCCCCTGGTAGGATGGGAGAAACGTTTCAGCACAAACAAAGTGTGTTTTATTTTACTATAAGCACAGCTAGTGCGTAAACTGTTCGGATATGGGCATATTTTGAGCGTTACTGCTGGTTGTAAACATGTCATTGCTGAGATGAACGTCGCAGTGACCAGACAGGTTTCAACCCCTTGGATCTGACTGAGTTCAATCCTAAATGCATCTGAAGGGGAAGGAACCTTTTCTCCCATAGACAATTGGAAAGAGCAAGATCAGTACAATTAGTTTATACAATTAGACTTTTTGTGTTGTTGCACAAGCTGGAGAAACAAACAAAACAAAACAAAACACAGAATCATATGAAAAAAAAAGAGACCAGATGGTATGAACGGACACAGAATTGAGGCAAATATACACAAAAGCCCCAGAGACCATAGCTGAAGACTCCATGTGAGTAGTTGATCAATCTACAACTACCTATGAAAGGAATACCTTGAAGTCAGATTAGAGGTTAGGAGGAAATTCTTCACTCTGAGGGTGGTGAGGCACAGGAACAGGTTGCCTAGAGAGGTTGTGGATGCGCCATCCCTGGAGGTGTTCAAGGCCAGGCTGGATGGGGCCATGGGCAACCTGATCTAGTGGGTGGCATCCCTGCCTATGGCAGGGTGGTTGGAACTGATGATCTTTGAGGTCCCTTCCAACCCAAGCCATTCTATGATATGATTCTAAGTTCAATGTAAGTAGAATCTACATATTTTATACGTTGTAAGGACAAGAAGTTGGACAGAGGGAGACTGAAGAACAGAGTAACTCTGAATGGGATGCATTTTAGAAAATTCTCTACATTAACTGTTGAATATGATGAATTCCCATCCACCATGCACATTCCAAGATAAAGATGATTGTTTCTAATTTTTTTTCTTTTTTAAAAAAAAAGGTTTGCATTTTGATTTGACACTAATTTAGAGTAAGATTCTTTGAAATAGCAGTTACCAAGTAAAAGTGTAACAGCCTAGAGCAGAATGAGACCTTTTGCATAAAAAAAACAACAAACAAACAAACAAAAACAAAAACAAAACAAAAAAAAACACTTATTTCTATGTATCATATGGTCTAAATTCTCAAGTTAACTCTGAATTCAGGCCTGTCTACATGGTAGCATGGTCCTTCTTCTTTGCAAGGGGTAAGTGAAAGGAGAATCTGTATAAAGTGTTCCTCCTGCAAACCAGAAAGTTTACAGTCTCACTATAAAGTAAGACAGTAACATTAATTACAAAAAAAAAAAAAAAAGAAAAGAAACCAAGGAGATCTTCAGGGAGGGATCATTGCATCACTACAACTAAATAAACAGGCCTCCAACCTTTTTTAATTTGACCTTAAGAAAGGTCTGAGTTTTCACATAGTACCCAGGTTACCAGAGAATAACAGACAAAGGGACTGGCTGCCCAGGGAAGTTAATAAATCATTTGCTCCAAGCATCACAACAAGCAGACCTACTCCACTGAAAAACAATTTAAAAAGTAAGGAAATAGGAGCAGATAAACTTTATCTGTTATGAATACCAGAAGCTTATTCCATTAAGAACAGTCTCTTCAGCAGCCATAACTATTTCTGCTGTAAATAACATGGATACATGTCAGATTGGAGCCAAAACTCCTTTTAGAATTCAACAGTATTTAGGTCATCTGCACTCTATTGACAGGCACTGAACTCTGAAACCATAATGATGTAGCTCAGCAACAGTGCATGACTTCCCACTAATGAGGCCCTTTTTCCATGAATAATGAGTATAGACATCAGCTCTGTTGCCAGGTACATAATATAAACACTATTTAACACACAGCTTTTAGTAAAGCAGTGTGTCTGCTTGCAGAGGCTGAGGTTCTGCACAATGCAATCCAACTTTTTAGCCCAGGGTGGGGGCAGGCTGCTCAAGGAAATAATTTGTTCATATGTTATCAAAATACAATAAATCAGGTTTGGTCTCAGTCAAAAAAAGGCAGTGGAGTGGAACCAACAGAAACTGCAGATAGGAAAGTATAAATGAGTTCATTGTTTTATAATCCAATAAATCTTACAACACATGAAGCTGATGAGTTCTAAAATGAGCTGAGACTCCCTGAGATGAGCCTTCTGAGACTCATGAGCTGTAAGAGTCATGCTGGTTAAGCCTGTGCTTGTGGAGTCCTTGTGCATACCTAGCACATACACAACACCTTTCTTTATTTATGGCAAAAAAATTAGTTGAAAATGCATAGGCTCAAACAGATGAAGTAAAAAGAGTTTCATTTTGAAAAGCCACATCTGTTATACTTCTGACCTCAGTTTTGATTATATCAGATGCTTTTGAGAAAACAAAATGCACCCTCAAGTTTTAGCATCTTCAAGGTGCCTCCATAGTATTGTTTAAACCTAGAGATCAGTGCTTCAGTATGCAACAGCAGAGTTGGCACAGGAGTTTAATCTGAGATTTGGGAGGGCTTGATTTAATTCCCTGTTCTGCCACAGGTCTGCTCTTTCCCAGAGTTATTAGTAGGTAACTACATTAAAGACAAGGATGTGCTGAAGTCCCATGGTGCCTGAAGCCACAGTGAGAAGCTTCTGTCTCCATGGGCTTTTACACTTTTCTGCTTTTTGGTGCCCAGGCAAAGAGAACAAAGCTGAACAAATACAAGACAGAAGCCACAGAGAAAAGTGTAGATGGAAAAGACAGGAATGGTAAGTGGTAAGACAGGAGCTGTAAAGTGGGTGAGGAGATGTATTATGACCATCACTGCCCTGAAAACCAGGCTGGGACAGCTAGTTAGGTGAGGCAGAAAAATGGATTTGGGAGTGATTGTTACTGGCTGTAACAGGGGCCTCTGGTAGGAACTGGGAGCAAAAGAAAGCTGAAATTGACTGTGCAAAACAGAAGTAGAAGGAAGTTCAGTAGACAAATGGGACAGAAGATCAACTAGGGATAGGCTGCAAAGGACATGAAGTCTATTCAAAGAATCAAAGAGAAAGTGGCCAAAGCTCTGTGTTTACGGGTTCCAGTGCCCATACTGGTAGCCATGTATGCAACAGCCCCTCTAATGGCCTCCATTCACCTCTTTAAAAACTTTTGAAGTTACAAGCTTTAAAATCTCTGCTTAAGTAACAGTAGATAAGCTGTAAGATCTAGTAATTAAGAACATTTTAAAGGCAACAAGATAAAGCCGGAGAAACAGTTAAGAAATACCAAAATTTAGTCTTTTTCACTTAATTCAGCCATTTGGTTCATGCATACTCTGATCCTTTCTTCAGAGAAGGTTTGAATAACATGCAATAAAGAGTCTACAGAACCAAAACAGTCATTCTTTAAACATCAACAGAAAGCAAAGAAAGCACTGAAGAGCTACGAATAAGTGAATTCCATTACTCTGTACAATGAATGAAGCAGGGTTTGCAGAAAAAAACAAAACACTGTATGTAATCTCTGGATTAAGGACTGTGTAAGGGGATGTATGAAGCTTGTGTAAGTCACCTTAGTTACAATATTTCCTAAATTTTAAAGTTTGACTTTCTAAAGTTGTCAGAAACATTGCTTTTCTGAGTACTGTATAGAAAAAATATAAATATGAATGGACTTACCATCATACTTTGCTAAGACTGCCTGGACATCTGCATATGCTTGCAGTTCCAACAAAGCTTCTAGCAGGTTTTCATGGATATTGAACATGCTGAGCAGAGGAAACTCCTTCATCAACTAAAATCAATAACATATGAAAGGGTTAGATTATTAACATGGAATATGGTTTCATGTTCAAAATGCACCAACACCAAGTTAAACCTTTCAGTTCCCCACATTCCTGACTCTTTCCCAGAGTTCACTATTACCTCAGAAATTTCTGAGCTCTAAACAGACACTGGGTCAGGTTTCTTGGCAAAATATGCTTAGCATAGGATGCATTTAATTATTTCATCAGGTGTACAGGAACAGGAATACTCTAACAAGCCATGTAAAGAAAATTATTCCATGTCAGCCTTGGTTTATTTGACAATGTTAAGTTGGATATGAAAACTCTGTGAATTAATAAACATATTTCTGAAGATATAGAGGAACTGATGAGAACCACCAAATCTTAATCTCGCAAACAGAGAACAAGATGGAAACAAGTATGGTGGAGATTCATCAGGAACTTTAGAAAATGAGAAGCAGGTAATGCCTGTAGCTTCTTCCCTCTTTAAGGAAGAGGCTCTAACAGGTTATCAGATGTGCAAAGTGCAGAGAAATTCTTCCTTGTACACAAAATTCTTGCCTGGCATACGTTAATGTAAGAACTAATCTGCCCTGACGAGATAAGTCTGTCTAAATTTGGCTCTCTGGATAGCACTGACTTTGCTGCAGTTTGAGGATTATTAAAGCAACAAAAAGGCAAGGACAGCAGTGTTCTGTATAACTGATTATAAAAGTTTCTGGTGAGAACCATGATCACTGAGACAGCAGCTGGTTCACTGAAGTTGCGATTCTAGTGGGATAGGGATGGTCATAAAGCTCCCAGTTTAAATGGATGGAGCTGAACCTGTGAAGAACGCACACAAAAAAAGAAACTGTATAGTTTACAGGCTTTCCTTCTTCTCCAGTTTTCCAAAAAAAATGTCCATAGGTCTTGGTGCTTATCTGGATAAAAAATTTGACCATAAAAATAAAAAGCTTAAATCTTTGCTCATGAAGAAAAATAACTGCAGGTGAAAATTCACATAGCTGGATTCATCAGGTATGGATCCAGCATGGCATCTACTGCTTCTCATTCTTGTCCTTACTGACTGTTGCATATTTAACGGTCAAAGCTACTACTTGGAAGGAAAAAGCATGACAGAATCTAGCCCTACGTAAAAAGTGATTTAAAGTTCAGGATGAACATATTGCAAACAACCCCCTTCAAGGGATTAAGAAAGATTATCCCTCTTCATTGAGAATGAATAATGGCTGGCAGAAAAACCTTCCCTCCACGAGCGAAGAAAAGGGAAGAGCTGAAGCCAGTTACAGATGTACTGTGGCCAGTAAAAGTTCCTACTCTGGTTCTGTTTCTCACTGACATCACTCACTGGTTGTTGGGTTTTTTTCCAGCTTTAATTAGGTTCTGTCAGAGTGATAAACCTTGCCTGAGACAGCAGCAGAAGAAAGGTCACTGTCTGGACTACTAGGCCTCCAAACTGACACGTGTTAATGAAGGTTTAATCTGGGAAGGGCTGAATGTTGAGAAGTCTAGCTGAGTCAAAATGAACTTGGTTGATGTTGCGGTTACAAAAATAAAACACCTCTAACTAGCCACTCAGCTGTTCTAACACTGACTGTGCACAAATGACAACACGTTTGCTATAAATAAGATAATAATAATAAGAGGAGCGGACATGAGCTCAGTTTTCTGTCATCTCAGGATGGACAACATACAGCTTTTACTGCGAATAATTTTCACAGTACAAATGTGTTTTTTGAGAAGCGTCCCAGAAAGTAACGCCACTTAGAAGAAGTATGTTACGACAGGTCATCTTTTAGGCCCCAGAGTGTGGGGAAACACTGGGGAAGAAAAAAAATGCCACAGAGGTTGCAACATCGGCCTGCTGGACGCTGAGGGCAGGCCAAACACTGCGTCACGCTGAGGAGCAGCGGAGAGCCGACCAAGGGCCAGCTCCCCTCTCCTCCCCATCGGGCTGGACAGAGGCTGCCTCATGCCCCACACCGAGGGGTGAAGACGGGCACGCTGTTTGTGAGCAGGGGAAGGAGAACGCACCCTCGAGTTCCCCAGACCCTTACAGCACTGGGCTCTTCTCTGGCCTCCGGTTTAAGGAGACACACGGCTCCCCTTGCGCCTAACTATGAATTTTCTGTGATGTTAGAAACTAACATCAGCCAAGTCGTCCAATGAACAATTTTCATTCTCTTTACATCTTTGCTGTAACAGACACTTCCATTGTAGTGCCAACCACTGCACTTAGAGACAAGACAAAAGCTCTACTGCCATCCTTCTCCATGCCTTAAGATCTCAAGAGACAGCCATTAGATCCAGCACTTGAGGTTTCTCACCAAAGCAACTGTACCTTCTTACCTAAATACTGCTTAGGACTAAACATTTCATTGCAAAATTTGATTTATTGGACTCTCAGCCAGCATAAAGAGCCGTACTCCTCCGAGCTAAGCTTGCTTTCGTACCTTATCAAAGCCAACACAACATGGGCATGAATGTATTACCTTACAACACGAGATGTTCAAGTAGATCAAACGCAAGTAGATACCAAATACACGCTCACAAGGACTTTATTTTGAACTAGTCAAAATAATTTCTAGTGGCTGCATCAGCCCATATTCTGGTCCAAGTGCTCTGCACATTTGGGGAGGAACACATACATGCATAGAAAGAGGAACTGCTTCTGTTGAAAGATTCATTAGCTGTACTGCAGATACACAGGAATGGCAGCTTTTGCAGATAATTAATAGTTTAAAATTTTTAAGATAAATAATATTTGGGGAGCACAAGTTTGCAGAAGAAATCTGGAAATAAGTCTGACACAATCAGGTATCTTATCACTAGTCCTGGGAGGGCCGTATTTCCAGACTCACCCCAATCCATAGTGCAGGGTGTAGTTTCAATGACTTTTTGATGGATATGAAAGAGTGATGATCACAAAAAATGCTTTATGGTACAAGGAAATCCCTGTCTGATTTATTGGATGAGGAACAGTTATATCTCCCAAAGAACGGTTAAATGAAGAGGACTCCCTTTCCTGAGAAAATTTCCATCATCAGCATTTTGTCATTTAGATCTAATTTTTGAAACATTTTCAAGGAATGTAGTTTTAGCTGCTACATCTGTTTTCCTCCCCGTGATGACATTAACCTCATGCATCAATTAGCAATGATACGTTGTTTGTGTAGGAAACAGCTTTGAGTTACAGTTTATGACTGTAACTAGACCACGGGGCTCAAGTGAATACAGAGGTGGATAAATGAATGATCTTATACATCACCTGGTGTTGACACATTTATTCTTTATTTGCATTGTGGCTATACGAACGGCCACATATTTTATGGGCAATGCACACAACTGTTCACTGCTGCTTATATTCATATATTCTCTACAAACATTTTAAAATCAATGTCTTCAACTGAACACATTCATAAATATGAGAAGTGAGTTCAGCTTTCAAAGAAGAAACAACAACAAATAAATGAGAAATGCAGGGGAAAATTACAACCTTGAGTCTATCTGTTCCCACTGTGGCTATCTGAAATGGTAAAATCTGCCTCCTAGAAGAGAAACGACTGAAGCTGCCATCTTCCAGGTGCAACTGTCAGCCATCAGCAAAGAATCAAGAGCGCACTATGGATAGCACTGTTCATTTCACCAGCGATTTGCATAAGCTGCTTTCTGGTACATGACTTGTAATCTGTAAGTACTGTTAACTGAACGAAGTACAAAGGCAAAACATCAAGCCATTTCTGAGCAGAAATATAGAAGGCCCCATTTCTTAGGGCTTCATTGTATACAGCTAGATTTTCAGACGTCTTAAACTCTGTCTGAAGTTTGCCTTGGGCTTGAGGCATTTGAAACATGTCATTCCACATTGACTCTCTGATGTCTAATAGAATAAACTCATGGTTAAGTTTTTCTCTGGTCAGCTGACTAATATGATCTTTTTCCTATATTCAGCTACTTTTCCCATAAAACCTGCAGAAATGTGATTTCTTTAATGTTTCCCTTCCTTTGACATATTTGGTTGAATCCGAGTGATGGATCAAATGTTCCATGTACTGACAGACAAACAGTTGAGACTTGATTTCATAAGCTTTACTTTCCCAGAAAACCAGGCTAAAAACAATCTAGTAAGGAGTATTGTTGTAAACTCCCTAGTACTGAAGCTAGATTACTAGCTGTAAAGAAGCTATCTGTCAGCTAACTTAATACAATGGAGCTGATTTGCCAAGCCTGAGAGCAGAAATCACAAACCCCTGGCCAGCTCACCTGGCAAGGAGCAAAGAAATGTCAGCAAACAAAGGCTAGCACACAGATAGGCTTCACTTTACACTGTGGGATGGGACAGGTATAGAATTTAGCTGACATTCCATTTTTAATTTGGCAAATGCAAGTTTAGCTCTAGTGTTCCAAAATATTTACAGATAATGTGTCTTTTATTCAAGGTAGGATTAGCAATTAGACATTAAAGGAAGAAATATCTTACTGACTATGCAAACTCTAAGGAAATATACTAGAACATGCAGCCTATATGTTCTCTCTTAATTGGAGGACTTCAGACTAAGACTTGAGTTCTTTAAGGAATATAATTATGAAAATGCTGCTATTTGGACTGTGTTGTAAAAATGCACATTCCAGGAATAAAAAGTATCTTGAAGGAAGATGTGGCATGAAACCAGAAGAACACAAGTTGTTCCAGATGTACATTTACTACTTAATAATTGCATCACATAAAAGTAGTAAGAGAAATTATATAATTTTTGATACATCAAAGATCAGCAACTTTATAAAGCATGAAAATGAAGTCATTACTCATAGCCCTCTTCAGGAGAAAATCCTTTATTTACATTATCATGAAGTACTTTGCGGAAACCTTGCCATAGTTTTAGACTTTTAAATTAAATTAAAAGAAGGAAATGATCTAGTCACTCGAAAATGTGCTAGGGGTTTCCAAAGAGGTGGATGAACACAATTAAAAGACATACAAAGCCTCTGAACAAGGACTGATACAAGAGGATTGACAACAAGGAGCCCAAGTTACCAGGGTCCCTCTAAGACTACATGACTACGTTCTATATTCTGTCTTAACAGAATCAGAGTGCTGGAAACCCTTGGGTATATACACTGAGTGTGATGAAAAATCAGATGCAATTGTCTGTTACACAGGATTTGATAACACATAGTATATATGCTCAGCAGGCTGAATATGTATTTCAACAAATTGTAAGGAAAACAAAACCTGACAGTGTAGTGTAGCTTTAGTACAGGAAGCAAGTACACTGCTCTACAGGACACGTGCTCAGCACAGCCATTTTGTTCCATCTGGTGTAAGATTTCATTAAGTATGTTGGACAAATCTTTTGAGAAGGCCCACATGTTCTGCTAGAAAAATGCCTGTTTTCAACACATGCCTAAAAGGCAATCTTTCATTGTAGTCACCTCGCTATTACAACTGTAAGCACAGTTTATATGAGAAACATTATCATCAGTTTCAGGTTATACACACTGAATTTCTTGTTTTGAGAGTTCTGCACAGGATGACAGGCATGACAGAAAGTGAGGGGTCTGACTCACAGGGGAAGTGAAAGGACAAACAGCACTGGGGCCATCATAGGAGCCTCCATTTTGTTCAAGATCCCATTCGAATGAAGGATGTCCTCATCTTCCCTCCCCCCAGTTTATCCACACTATGCACAGCTGTTACAGAAGAAAACACATTTGAATATAGAGGCATATGGAAGTGTTTTCATTGTTAAAAGTCAATGTTTATCACTTGCTGTTATTGCAGCATTTGTGTGTCAGAACAGGAATTAACTAAAGATCCTCCTCTGTGGTGGAGACTGGCAAACGTCGCTGCTCATATGAGCAGCGCTTCTCTGAAATTCATGAGGTAGCTCCTGGTCTTCTTGAACTCAGAAGAATTTTTGCTTCAAATTGTAATAAATGACACTTTGAATAGATGCTACAGATTTTCATAAAGCTAGCATTCCACTGAAGGCAAAGGAAGCCTGCTTCACTTGACCTGTATAATGCACGCCAAAGACTGACTCACTAATCCTCGCCTAAAGCACAGAAGTATTTGGAAGAGACAGACAGTAGCTGTGGGTGCAAACAGCTGCAGAAGTTGCATTGTTAAGTTGCTAGGGATCAGAACATCTCTATTAGCAGTCAGGACTCTTTCCTTTCACACAGCCTGATGATACAAAGTACAGAAAATGGTTCTGGTTATGTATTCCCCTTACCCAAGAGCACTCAGCAATGCACACAGAAATAGAAAACTCAAGATAATATTGAATAAAAAATAGCATTCAAAGTCCAGTAAAAGACGTTGCCAAGCAAGTATGCTACATTTAAAGAACTGGCACACCAACAAAAATCACTAGTGCTGCTGGTCATAAAAAGCTGAAAGCCCAAGCTACCCTTATCATTAAAACTGATTCAGTATGGCTGAGTACCATTCTGATGCCTCCAAACGACATAACCCCTTGAAAAGTTCAGGGCAGCCTAAGTGTTTAAACAATTTATCAAGCAGCACCTTGATATTCAAGCAGCTTTCTAACAATGCAAGCTGCTTAGACACTGACAGCTCCTTGGTATCTTCTCTGGCAGAAAATACACATTTTAGATACTTCCCTTGGGCACCGAGATGAACACATCCAGCTTGAAATATCCTCAGCAAGATTCTCGGAGCTAGGCCCATAAAAGCAAACTTCTAGGCCCTTTAAAAATGAACTCTGGAGTAATTTATCAGCAGACATGACTGATCCCAGAAAGAAAATGTACATATCTGACCCTTCAAAGAAGTTTTGGTTTCTAACCTTCTCCAGCACTGAGGAAAGACCTGGAGAATCCCTGCCTAGAGAGCCTCTCCCTAAATCTTACTTGTTTCTAAACAAAGCTGCAGAGCACGCGGCAAGCTGCGACTCCACTGTTTCTCAGAAACATACAGAATCATCACAGAATGGCTCAGGTTGGAAGGGACCTTAAAGATATCTAACTCCAACCCCCTGCCATGGGCAGGGATGCCACCCAAAAGATCAGCTAACCCATCCAACCTGGTCTTGAACACCCCAGGCACGAGGCATCCACAATTGCCCCATCTTTTTTATAAGCCCCCTTTAAGTACTGAAAAGCTGCATTAAGGCCACCCTGGAGCCTTCTCTTCTTCAGGCTGAACAGCTCCAGCTCTGTCGGCCTGTCTTCACAGGAGAGCTGCTCCACTTCAAGGCCCTCTGGACTCGCTCTAACAGCTCCACGACTTTCTTGCGCTGGGGGGCCCAGATCTGGACGCGGCACTCCAGGTGGATCGCAGAGGGGACAACCACCTCCCTCGACATGCTGGCCATGCCTCTGCTGATGCAGCCCAGGATGCAGTTGGCCTTCTGGGCTGCAAGGGTGCACTGCTGGCTAATGTCCAGCTTTTTGTCCACCAGAACCGCCGAGTCCTTCTCTGCAGGGCTGCTCTTGATGAGCAGGCATGAACTATACTTGTTAAGACTAGAAAGCAGTTATCACAGAAGTGCAGAGCCACGGTGTAGGAGATAAAAACGCTCTGGAGAGCAAGTTTGTTTCATCTCCCTGCAAGTGACTGAGAGGTGTTCACTTCATCCCCTAGCACACTTTCTGCCTGACTCCCTTCTCTTTCATAAACACACATCACCCTCCAATGAAAGCCTGCACATTCCACAGCCCAAAATCTTCCCCAGAACAGTCCTAAGAAGCTAGAATTAATTTGATAATTCACTTTCTTGCACAGTACGTCTGGATACTCCAGTGACCAAGGGAAATTCAGCAGCACAGACAACCACTGCTCCGGCCACCCTCCAAGTACAGAAAGGAGGGCCTCTGCATACCCTCCACACCCCCTCTGCTTTCAGTCGATGGAAAACACAAACCACAAACCCAGCACACTTCTTTCTTCAACTGTGAAGGTGAGGGAATCAGCAGACAGCCAGCAGCTGGTACAAAAAGCTATCCCCCTACTTGGCACCTGGTTTGTCTTTCAACATTATCCCCAGTAAAGATTTAACGTGAAGGGATGCTGAAGGTTTCTCACAGCCGCCACCACGGCCTTTCACCTCTGCACACCCCAAGTTTTCCAACATCATTTCGAACACACCGGTTTAAATCTTCCTAACATAAGCAGCCTAAGAAATAAAACAACCAGCACCATGGACTTTTTCCTCTGGGACAGGAAGAGAGATCTGGTTCCCTCGTGCACCGTATCGTGCTCTGTATAAACAGGAATAAAACTGGAGTAACTCTGGTGACTAGGCTGGAGTTACTCCAACCGTACGCTAATCAAAATGAGATCACGAGTTAACTCAATACATACAAATAGTGACAGCTGCTGGTTTCTATAGCGAAACATAGTAAATAGTTATCATCACAAATACAAACAAAGGCAGAACACCTATGTGTGCCTCAGCTACACATCTCCATGGAAATGACAGGTTAGTAACTCTGATTAATTCAACTCAACTAAGTGAATGAGATCAAAGCAGCAAAGCCAACACCACGATACTTTCTCGAAACTGATTACAGAAGGGACAAATTCCTAACAAATCACTGTTTTTAAGTATCTTCAATAAAATACCAAGGAATAAGTTTTTCATAACAGCAGCATATATAATCAATAACCCCAAATCTTATTAAAGCCACCACCAACTCATTTTCTTTCCATTAAGGTGTTTTAAGCAGGATCTCCCTCTTTTCTGACATAAAATTAAAATAAGACAATGTAATCCATCAGTAATGTCCTCAAGATGGCCTTATATATGCAATGAATTAAACGCTCTCAAATATTTTATTTTTTCAAAGTGGCAAAGACTCACTACATCCCAATCATATTTCCCAGATGGTGTCATGAACCTCTTAACACTTCATTTCCATCATGTTCCATGTCTTGAGAAATCTGTTTTCAATCTTTCAAACACAAACAAGGCCTCCACCCTCTGTCCCTTGATGCTGGATTCAGCAGTCCCCAGCCAACTTATTCTTCATATTCTTCTTAGGGCGAATAAATACATCTCCTCCCTCATCAATCATGCAGAAACCATCAATGACACATTTGTGTTCAAACTTCTTCATAAATATATTATTTATGTCATCCATGAAAAAATGGTGGCTATGCATTCAGCAGAAATAAATGGCTCCATGTCAGTCTAGGAAAAGCGTCTGCAAAGCTGATGTGACCCTCCTCTTGCTTTTAATGGACTGGAGATGTGACCTTGAGGTATTGTTGCTTTTATATTTCACCTAGGGACCTGCTAATTCTTAGCTCTGCTCAATCACAACAAAGGTCTCTAGAGGCATTTAAATTTGGTTCTGAGGAGTTGGCTAAATGTCATTATGTGGAAAAATACTGAATGCATTGATCTGAGTAGAAGTTCTAGAAGCTGACATTCTGTCTTTATACCTCCTTTGTCTTGCATCCAGTCCTTTTGTTTCAGCATGATGTTAGAATCACAGAATGATTCATTTTATGTTCCTAGAGAGGAAAGTGTTTTCAGTCCTTCCAGTGCCTAACAAATGATGACTTTGGGTCTCCCTGTCATTGTCACTTGCCACTTTATACTTAACTTCAAACCACACAATTTTCTCTCTAGTGACAGAATAACCCATTTCTTATAACCAAAGTGTTTTGGGTCTCACTTTCCATAAGAAACCCAGGACTGGATGGACCACCTGAGTCCCTGAATCCAGTACTCTGCACACTGCTAGCCATTGTGACATCAGCTGCAGAAGGGTTCACAGAATATCTGTTTGACATACCCCTATCTACAAATCACCAAACACATTCAGCAGCCCCTCGTAAGCTCCAGAATTTGCCATAATTACGACGTGTGACATTTGAATGTGAAATTCAAGATCATATATTTCTTGTATATTAGT
Organism: Oxyura jamaicensis; assembly: GCF_011077185.1. Classification (NCBI taxonomy): domain Eukaryota; kingdom Metazoa; phylum Chordata; class Aves; order Anseriformes; family Anatidae; genus Oxyura; species Oxyura jamaicensis. The sequence continues at coordinate 25,934,561 of NC_048893.1, forward strand.
GCCAGAACTTAGAATTCCAATGCTTTTCCACCTATATTTCATACAGTATTGGTTCCAGTGTGTCTTTGTAACAAAGTTCATAAATAATCGTGGAGCTGACTGGACTGAAAACAAGATTTTCTCCCAGCTGACTGCCTTGTCCGCAAGGCTGCAAACCCAGGTCTTTCCTCCACGTTCCTGTTTCTAGCTGTACAACTGTTGGGTTTCGACAAGTTCTTTTTCAACACCTCTAAATGGGAGCCCGATGATTCTGGGGGAGTGACAGCTGTGTGTCTGAAAAACCTCAACAAGAGACATGAAGTGAAAGTTGCTTCCCACTTGCCATCTGGCAGGTTATTTAAGATGAAGCCTAGCATCATGAACTCTACTCAGTGGTTTCAAAAACCATTACTGAATCAGGCTTGCTGCCTTGGGTGAGGCAAGTCACCTCCTCAAAGAAGCGTGTTCCTAATCTGCATGCAGGACGTCCCACCTGAAGAAATGCTGAGCACTCCTAGCTAGCTCTAACGCTGAGCCTTTTACACACTTGAAACATGTACAGTGCCTTATGGAGTCTGCTGCCCTTCCTGCCACCCCCCCCACTGCTACTGTTTGAGGTTTGAGATTTGTAGCCTACAATTTTGGGATAAATCATCCTCCAACTCAGGGGGAAATCAGTTTGTTACAGATTAATTACTTGTTCTTGACATCTCAGTAATAGGTTTTGCGTGAATAAATAACACTGTCCTCAGCTCTGTGTAGTGTGATAAACAATGACAGAGCCAAACTGCAGCTTTGTAAGGGAAAACAGAATACTTAAGACATATTTATTAAGTTTGCTGTTTTTGTTACATGTCCTAGTGGAAGAGGGAGAATTCAGGAAAAAAAGAAGTTATGTAACTTTATGATCAAATAATTAAAGACTGTACTCTTAATGCACACATACCAGGACGGGAAATTCAGTCTGTATGGGAAACCATCCCTCTGGCATTGTGATTTCATAGTGTTGCTTCTGCAATCTTACAAATGATCTGATAACTTAGTCTTTATGTATATTACACATACAAAATGATCCTCAGCAGTACTGCATGCTGCAGGAGTGGCTGCTCACTTGTAAGCAAATGCATATCATCTCTATGCTACTATAACCTACATATCAAAGCAAAACAAACAAAAAAATCCAAACTCACATCTCTCATCATTTTCACTGCTTCTCTGGTCCTTCCCAGCTTTCTTGCACACATTGCCAGCCTCCTCTTAATATAAACTAACACATTGGTGTCCCTTCCTGTATAAAAGAGACAGAATTGACACAGTTAATGACATAATTAAGATTAAAAAAGATTTTTTTTAAAAAAAAGTTCATTTGATTTTCCAACACAAAAGGGAACAGTTTTCCAGACATTTTTTGTTATTTGCTATCATAAATGCTTTTACAATAATTCTAATAAGAAGTTACCAAATTCAGCTGATTTAAATGTGACATGGCCACTAAAATCAGTGGAATTACTCTGGTTGTGTGGCGGTATAAATAAGGATCCACATGCTGGCTGTACACCTATGAAATATAAGCGGATCTGAAGGTACAGAGAGAGCTGTAGGATATCGACAGACCATCAAGCCATCAGTCAGGGGAGGGGAACCCCTATGAAGTTAACATTGACGCAAAACTCTGTGGTTATACAGACAGCATTGAATTATTTACCAACTCACATACTCGGTTCAGACAACAGCATCCATGAAACTACACGTGTCTTACCTGGCTTTTTTTGTAAGTTAATTGTACACGTGTTAATAGGAGATGCAGCAAATCAGACCCTCAGTTTCACTCTAACAGTCTTTTTACCTATTGATTATAAGTACACCCTGACCCTCCCTTTTGCTGAGCCTTTACTCGTCATCCTGTCACCATCTTCAAATTCCTCATGCGGCTAATCATGGATTGCAAATTAGCATCTTTCAGATATGCCAGTCCTATATACTGAAAGGTGCCCTGACAACAAAGAAGACAGAAACTAACCAGCTACAGTAATTAGTCTCTTGGAGAATCCTTACTCTTTTGATGATCCTTGGTTTCTCATCCTCTCCCTGTAATTCCAATGTGAACTTTTAACAGGTTTCTGGACCAACAGGAAATGTGCAGACAGGTAATCAGCTATCCAACTACCATACTGAGAAAATGTAAGACACCTGCTACAAATTATCTTCACGTAGAGTATGTAGTCTATTAAGATCCCTTTGTCCCAACATTTTGAAGTCTTTCTTAATAAGAACAAGATGTGTGCTGAACACATTCCAAGCGCCTACAAATTGTTTTAAAGCTGTGATTACAATTTTCAGATAGATTAAGCAGCAGGCCGAACAGTCTGACTTTAGAAGAGAAAATAAATAAGGGAGGGAAGGAATTTCATTAGCTATATTTTATATTATGTAATTCCTTATCTCTGTATTGTTTTCTATGTCTTTAATAAACAATTTATTAGCTACATCTGTTTCAATATGTTTATATAATGTAACCAAGAGTTATAAATTTCAGGCCAAGCTCCCTTCCAGACATTTCAGAAGGAATGGTCAAAACATGTGAAATCAAGACAACCCTTTGGGCCAGAGTTTTCAGAGGTGACTAATGATTTGGGGTGACTAACATGAGCCACCTTAAAAAGATTGCCTGCACCTTCTATAAACCAGCATCTTTTGAAAGAGGTTAAATTGGGTACCCAAAGTCTTCATCTACTCTTAAAATTCATTGTCTAACAAAAGATACCGTATGAAAGGTAGAACACGTGAGCATACAGAAATACAGGGCAAGATGCTCGTGTTCAAAAACTACAGTGCTTTTCACTCCTTAAAGATGAAATGCCCACTTTTCATCCCAAAAATCAGCCCAAAGGACCAGAGGTAGCACAACAGACATTTCAGAACCATGTAGTAACTGCAACACAAGGAGAGGAACTGTGCTCTCCTTACAGATGTATTGTTCATGGTCCTTTTTTTCCTAAAGAAATCTTAGCTGCCCGCCTTTTTAGCCATAGCAGTCCAGCATGTATGTAAGGAATCCTACACAAAGCCCTTGTCTGTAAGGCACCATTTGAGACTGGAACTTCGCTAACTTCTGTAGGTGCTCACTGAAGTTATCAGTGGATGAGGAGAGTAGAGAGGAGTGGGAGAGTCTAGCCCCTCTACCAAGCAATGGTCAGAGCTGGCCGTCACTTTTCATCCCCTCCTGCTCCGTGGCAGTGTACTGAATTCTGTGATTCAGCTGGTTGCTTATTCTGCTGTAATACTGAAGCTTCAGGGTGTCAAACTGGATGATGATGGTAGTGATACGTACCATCTAGCACACACAGGTTACAAAGGCACCATACTTATATCCTGATTAAGTTTGTGCAGACAAATATCTTGGACATCTTGCTTACCACAATAAGCATCGTGACAGTCTTTAATCATTCTTATTGTGTATTTTTCATAGAACTGCTGTCATTTTCTGTGCTTAGGATGGATCGAGTGCACAAATTAAGGTTTCATGGACAAACATAAGCCTGCTAGAACCTGAAAACTGCTTTGAGGGCTCAGCTGCTCTCCATTAGTTTTTCTCCAAAACTAAACAAATCATAAATGTATCATCCCAAATATCATTTGATATCCAACAAATATTTAAAATACTACCCCCAAGATTTATAAAGACTCAGGTTTTCAGGTATGAACTTGTGTGCACTTCTGAGACCAGAGATGACAGACAATTTCACTATGCACAGTTTTTATCAGCAATCTTTGACTTATGTGAAATAGCTAGAGGCTGTGAATTCAGGTCCTAAGAAACTTACATATACCCGAAATATGTCCATGCTTGTACTTATGTAATTCATAGGTATTATGTTTGCATGGGGTAGCCATTGTAGATTAGAAATGATCTGGATCTGTTTGCTTTATTTTTCTTTTTGTTCATTTACCGGCAGTGAACACTCATCTATTTTCTTGGAATTAAGAAGCACCTAGTAAATATCATTACATCACCTACATCTCCGCATTCAGAACTTTAAAAAACTAGACTTTTAATTACAGCACTAAATTATTCCAGTTGTTAATTTTTATGTTTCTGTGACCTTTCTTAACAAAGGCACCGAACTTTTCAAATGTCACACTGGTGAATTAGCTTTCACACAACAACGTGTTGTACATGTTTATCCTTACAGCTGATGGGCAAAGCTGGCAAAGCACTTTGTTCCTGTTTGCATCATTCTTTACTGTTTTTACAGCATGAGCTTATGTTTTCAAAACAGCTAAAAGTGTTTCGGTGCAACTTCCTAAATCAGTCTCCATCATTTTCTGAGTATCAAATCTCTTTTGGCTCTGCAGCCTTCTCCTTTCTATTAAGTAAATGCTACATATTCTCTGCCACGACAGAAAAGATGCATCTGTAATCTCAGTATTGCCAACTCTGTAACAGAATCAGGCAAAAACACTGACAACGGGTATTCTGTTGGCTCTAGGACTATATTCCAGCCAATGTACTCAGTGCACAGTTCTGAGGGGGGAAAAAACAAACTCAAAAACAAACAAACAAAAAACCTAAGCCCCTACCATTACCATAACTTCTCCCTGTTTAGAAATAGCTATTCCCTCCAACAAAACTTACTGTGTTGGGCTTCATACTGGGCACCATGATGCTGCAATTGCTGACTGCGCCTGTAACAGCCCTCTCCAGCTTTCAGAGCCTGCTTGAACAGCTTCTCTGCTTCTACAATTGTTGTAGCTTCCTCTTCAGCCAAGAGAATATAGGCAGTGGCACATCTGCAAGAAACATCAGAAGAAGAACTATGAAAAAGGTACTTGAAGTAAAAATAATAAAAAGCCATGCAGACTTTAAAGGATGTGCCGAATACTGAGGCAAAGGAGTTTCGTCGACATGCTGTTCTCAGAAACCTTTGTAAATATTCTGACAATTTAGAACTTTTAATTATCTGTGCTCCTTGTCTGTTAAGGAGTAAAATCACAAAGCCATTCATTTCACCTGTTTAAATCTCTCTCTAAGAACAGGGTGAGCTGCTGAATTGAGATGTCTCTCTCATTGACTATAGAGGGAGCCTAGGTAACTACTTGAGACTCAATGGCCACAGCTTTAACAGCTGGGATATAGGCTGTTGGCTTCTGTCTGATACAAGTAGCTCATTACTGATGAGATTGTTCTTCATACAGAAACAGAATCAGGCTGCTGCTGCCTTCTCTAACTGTGTTTCAGAGTCATCACTTGAGGAATAGGAAACAACGGGTCTGGGTAAAAATGAGACGCTGGATGTGAGTAGAATGGAATAGGTGTATAGTTCACTGCAAGCAACAGCCTTTTCTGCTATGTGCTCCTTGGGTTAAACTGCTGTCAAGGCACAAACACTTGGGCTTTTTTTTCCTTCTAATGAAACAAGTGAAGGGCAGTCTGTAAGGCATCATTTTATAAAACTCTAGAATGTGGTAATCTCAGACAGCCACCTCAGGGAGTCTCTCTGCCGTATGCACTTTGGCAACATTTGTACAGTTTGCCATGCCGGTAAAGTTTCAGAGCACTGAGTTTTACTGTGGGATCTCAGAATGCTACATTCCTGATTGAAAAAATAACTATCAGACTCAAAGAACCTAAGTCCTGAAATATTACATCATGTCCCCTCACACTATCAAATGAGTATTTCAAAAAGTGTTTATGAGTCCCCTCCTTCTTGCTTCTGTTCAGGACAACTGAGAAATCCAAAAGGGAATTCTCTGGTCCCAATCCCACAAATAAACATATCATTAACTCATCAGGAGGCAACTTAATTAACACTTTGCTATGCCAGCACAGGGCCCAAAGCCCACTGACATCAGTGGGATGACTCCCCATTGTCATCACTGCCCTAAGGATCTTCTGTGTGGCTAACACAACATGCAGCTGTGCTTTTTTTCCTCCCATTGTTGGGCTTCCTGTGACAGGCCTGTAATCATGGTTAAAAATGACTGTAGCAACCCCCCTGCCTTAAGCTATCATCAAGTGGATTTTTAAATGACAGAAAATAAATGTAAGTTTTGTTGTCACTCACTCATTCAATTCCAAAGCTTCATGTGCTGCAGAAATTCGGGCTTGAGGGTTTCTCTCTCTCCAGGCTTTTTGCATTACTATTCAATAAACCAAGCAGACAAGGGGTGTATCAATCATTACAGCATTAACAAGGAGAATCTATTGCATTATAACAACGAAATTTACTGTTTTCAGCCTGACTCACTCCAGAGCATTTCAAAGAGCTCAGTGACCACTCAAAAGATACATAATCAGCATGAGCTTCTGTCCCAAATGCTCAGCCTTATTCTTGCATTTAATTCACCTTTCTTCCATGAAAAAGTCTGACTGAATCATGCTATCTGCATTGTTACATACAGCGAGGGTAAGCAGCTTTTTCATCTGGGGGAGTTAGATTTCATGGGGCACAACAGAAAACAAGGACAGTTGGGTTTCTTGTTCCAGTTCCTTAATGTGCTGTTGCTTTAGGAGCATGTTAAATGGAAACAACATCCAGGCTAGTTGGACCACCTCGTAATTAGCCCACCGTGTTCAGAAAACAGGATTCATGTTTCTCATGTGTCAAAAAAGCACAGCACGTTCTCCTTTATAATTATGCCCTCAGAATACTGTGCCCAACTGCCAGTCTCCTTTCCTAGAGATAAAGATTTGTCTCTTCAGATGCAAATTCTGATGATAAAAACCATTGTTGTGCACTTTAGCTGAACCAAAATCTGCACGTGGACTTAATGGTAAAGGCTTAATGCAACTAAAGCTGCTTATATCAAATTCAGTTCTAAGCGTGTTGTTCCTTTTATTTATTTAATTATTATTTTACAGTTTCTAACTGTGGCAGGGAATGAAACACAGGACTCAGGTTTTACATAAGTTCTCCTCTGTCAGCATAGACTAAATGGGGCCTGGATAATGTAACTCAGGATGCTACACTGCAGCTGGAGGCAAATCAAGCTCTATCTGTTTGAAGCCACTGCAAGAAACAGGAGGAAAACATAAGCCTTTACACTTGTAAGTGGTACCTTGAATGACTTCAGCAAGAAACTAGAACAAAATAGTGAGTCAAATTTGATAGCGTATACCTATATAGATACTTGTACAGATCTGGCATATTGCCACAGCAACAGCTTTCCAGGCATGATCAAACTTTTGCCTTTCTTTAGATAAGAGAACTGATGTCTGACTGCATTTTTCTTGCAGCACTTCAAAATAATCATTAACCTACTAACACAAATGGTTGCTCGCAACATCTCTTACTAGCATCTGCAGGCCGTAAATGATCCGTGTCACATGTAAAGAATGTCTGATGGTCCTGTGCTGAAAGATTCATATCGTAGTAAGTCAAAGGTTCTCTCCCTGTTACCCACGTATACCTGCAAACATGTCGACAGAGAGACATTTTGGTTAACGAGGTCACATTCAGCAGAACTTACAGAAAAGTAGAGTCCGAGGTGTTAGAAATGAGCATAATATCACCTAGCCAATCTAACCAACTGCATTTCACTGTACTGTGATGGAGCAACAGCAGGTGAACATGAGCTAATGAGGATGTTGGAAAGTGCTTACTGCCAATCGGCAACACACGTGTTCAAACATTAAGACTATGAGAAACCCAGATATTGTTCATTAGGTTGTTTACTAGAATTGATTTGAGCAGAGTTACTGTATTAACACACCAGCTACACTGCACTTAGGTGTTCCGGCTTTTCTAAGGACACCAAAAATTACAGAAATACCAAGTGCATGAATTTTAAATCCTTTTTGCTGAGAAACATTTTACAAATGACAGAAAAAAATGGTATGAGCACAGGTGTCCATAGTTGTTTCCCTTTTTGCATCCCTGAGTTGGGTTAATGGAAATGTACAATTAAGGCCCTTAACCAAGTACCACACCTGAAACTGTACCATCATAGCACTTACCGATTATATTCAGCTCCTCTGAACAGATTTAAAGGATTTCGCCAGACTTTGCATTCTGTCATAAACAGAAACAGACAATAATGAATCTCTCCCAAACTGAGGTTTAATAGAAACATCAGTTACCTTCTAATGAGCTCTAATGAATAACTTTTATTTTCTATAGGTGTAAAATGAAAAAATAAAGAGCATAAGAGATGCAGGTAACCAGATTGTTCTTCCCTTTTAAAATAATAATTTCACTATAAATTAGTGTTAATAAATGATGTAATTCCAGACAAATAACCCCAACAATGCTCCAAATGCCAGGTGAAAAAGACAATACCAATTAGTGCTGGGACTCACATTTACCGTATGGCAGATCTGAAAAGGGCTCACACTGGGTTACTGCACTGAAAAACAGCAATTAACTCCATCCCTACGGACTTGTTATTTCTACAGAAAAACCACGCTGCCTAGTTGATACTGTAAATCACTGAGAATCTCAGCTACAACTGCCAGTTTTAATTCTTCCTTAGCTTATCCATCACAACATCTGCTGACCTTACTTAAATTCCTTAAGCATCCCAGGGCTGACAAAGTAGTGTAAAGTTGATTGGCAGAGAAAAGTTCATTGCAAAGGTTTGGGAACACTAAAAACATTTCATCTATTTCTCTCAGGGAAACAAAAAGCAAATTCTTCATGGTACAGGGTAGGAACAGATAAAAAACATCTATAACAATGTCATTTAGAACAGAAGTAATTAAAAAAAAATGTTTTCTATAGCTTTTGAAAAGCTGGGGTCTTAATTATACCTTTTCTTGCTTTAATTTAACACCAGATCTGTTCTCTTGAATTCAACAAAGACAATTCATTCCTGTGAAAGTGAGACCAGAATCAAACCCAGTATTTGCAGCAAAGACTCATAGGTTCATGGAGAGGTACGAATCTGTTCCTGGACGACCCTCACCCAGTGCTCTGCGAAACCCCATGAGAAACACTGGACCTACAGCATTTCATCGTCTGCTTTCCATCACCGAAAGTCAACCAGCACGTTTTTCCCAACGAGGTTCAGTAACATCATTTCTACAGAGATCACTGCCGCAGATTTCAGGCAGGGTATCCACCCTACTTCATACAATGCTGGTAAGCCTCTTCTTGCAGTTAACTAGCAATAGGACAAGAGGAAATGGCCTCAGGTTGCACCATAGGACATTCAGGTTGGAAATGAAGAGACATTTCTTCTCAGAAAGAGCAGTCCGGCGTTGGAACGGGTTGCCCAGGGAGGTGGTGGCGTCACCGTCCCTGGGGGTGTTCAAGGAAAGGTTGGACCTGGTGCTTAGGGACATGGCTTAGTGGGTGACATTGGTGGTAGGGTGATGGTTGGACCAGGTGATCTTGGAGGGCTTTTCCAGCCTTAAGGATTCTATGATAAGTTTACGTCTGGTCCATTAAAGTACAGGACAAACTCAAAATGGCAAGTGAAGCCTTTTTCTGTTTTCATGGACCTAGCTCCCACTTCTGAGCATGAAGCTGAATTGGCAAGAAGAGAAAGCATTTTACCTAAATGATTTGTAATAACAACACTTGCAGCTCCACAAAAAATCTAGTCAAATGGCAGAGGTGGTGGTGGGCCCTCAGCTTGAGCCCTGCATGGTGTAACATGAGCATCGATCACCGACATGCGAAAGGGAAGGTGTCTGGGAAGAATACAGGCAGTGACTACACACCTGCATCTTTCAACTAACCACTTCATCGGGTAGCCAGTATCAGAAAGCTCCACTGGCTTGCTCACAGAAGCATTCTATCAACGTTCAGCTGCTGGCCTGTGCAGCCAGAGGGTACGGCTCTTTGTCAAGCTTCAGTCTGACAACTTTCGCATAATGTGACTTGCAATCCATAGTAAGTATTAAACTAATATCAGCCTCCTCAGAGATTTAATAGTTCCAGAGGTACCATTCAAAGGCTTGGCTTACTCTGTTTGCAACAAATAAGATTTGCCAACAGCTATTTGGTCGCAGTGATACCATTCTTTGCACTCAACTTATTCAAATTTAGGTGGTTATGCTTTGTGTGGGCACAGCACTTCCACGCTGTAGCAGGGGAAGGAGGGCTGGGCAACAAAAAGGGGAGGTGAGGAAGGCATTTTTATTACCACCTCCTCCTGTCCTGGGGGTAGTTTAGCATCTGTCTGGGTTGTTAAACATGATGTGCTCTTTGTTGCTTTTGTCTTGCGACCTGCTGATACCATGGTTTCAGTGCAATAATCTTCCAAATAAGTCTTCCAAGCTTTCTGAGGATGAACTTAGATAATGCAATATTCTACAACAGCCAAACATCTACATAGAAAAACATGGTGAACGAAGTGAAAAAGCCATCTTCAACTTGTTGAATAGTTAAAGAAATATCCCAGTATGGATGCACGACAGACTCGAAAGGTTGCCTTTTCTGTTACATTACAAAGTAGTAATGCACTATAACTATGTCCTTATTTTGTATAGGCAATACAGACTTCTTGAATATTACCCTTTCAGCCCCTCACTCAATGGCCATGTTTTGAGCACTGGTATCTTTCTAGAAGCATGAATAGCAGGCTTTCTGTACAGACACACTGTACAAAGACACTGTTAGAGGAATTTGCAGAAGTGAGAGCCTGTGCACTGAAAGCAAGCCCACTCCCTGACTACTTCTTTGTATCAGGAAAGTCAAGATGCTTGGGTGAACCTCATTAGTCAAAATACTGTGCCTTCTGCTTTAAAATGATGAGGGTTATTTCGGAGTTGCTGAAGTGTGACAGCACACACTGATGAGTGCACACAGGTGTTTCCACGTCACCCTGTGCTTTCTGCCAGTTCACCCAAATCTAATATCCTGCACCACACAGCACTGCTATTCGTGGCCTCTCCTCAGATGGGAATGACACCAGATGAAATTGCAGAGCTATATGGAGGCTTCCCCAAGTGTAAATACCCAGAAGAGAGCAAGGTTTTTAGAGGCCACTTACTTTATTTAACTTGTGACTTCAAAGCTAATTTTTGTTTGTTTGTTTACATGAGCACTGAAGAGCAGAAGTAAAAGTTGCCAGGTACAGACATAAGTACCTCAGCTGCTAAACAACATGTTCTCCCTAACCAATTTAGTTCTTTTTTCTTTTCCTCATTTGACAATTCTGATATATTTTAAAAGCCTGTAGAGGAAACAAATCTAATGGCAGCCTAATTGACTCTGGGGTCACGTCCCCAGTGAAAGCTGAATTAATTTCCAATATTATGATCTGCGTGCCCAGCTTAGGCTGAAACAGTTAAACCTTGCTTTACAGATGAGGAAAGCAAGCAGTGAGACCCCTGCTCTGCCTTCTGAAGCAGTATCTATAGCTCAAGCCAGACACCTGAGGCCGTGGATCTCAGTCCATTGCCCCAGGCAGCTGAGCCAGCCAAGCACGGCGGCCAGCTCCCCCAGGATCCCCAGCCAGCCCTGGTGGATCAGTGCTTCAGGGGCTGAAGCACCCCAGGAAGGCTGTTCCTTGCTGGCTGCCTCTCAGAGGAATGTCCTGGCAAGCAGGCACGCGGTGCCAGGTGCCTCGGCAGTCCCAGCTCTGTAAGGTGGACTAGGTGCCCTGCAGAGATGGACGGTCTGTGGGAGAGCTGGGGCAGGACACAGCTGGCTCAGTTCAGACCTGACACTCCTGCTTACCTGCCAGGTGTCAGAGCTCGCTACTTCTGGTTTAATATTGTCTTTTTCACCGGAGCAAATATATGTGTGTTCGTTATAATTAAATAGAAGTGTGTAACAAAAAATACAGCTCATACATTTACACCCTCCATGTAAGGCTGTCGACACACCTCCTAAACCCTATGTTCATTCAGAATAATTAGGGGCCTTAGAAATGAGGCCCCATGGACGACTTTCAAAACTTGAACTGCCCAGACTCAGACATCGTCAGCCTGGTTGGCAGCACCCTCTGAATTTTGTAGGAGCTGTGAAAGCTCGGGAAAATCTATCCAAAATCGGGCACCCTGAACTGGAGACCTCTGTCTAAAACCTGGCTGCGTTAGGACTTGCCCAAAGCCACCAAGCAAATCAGCAGCAGAGCCGGGAATGGAACAAGCCCTTAGGCTATTAAGAGCCACTGTGCTTCTGCTTGCGGAAGGGAAATCCAAATGTTGGTCACTCATTGCTCACATTATCTAAAAAATAAAGCAAAGCAAAAGCAGATGGACAATATTTTTTTTCTGATTATTTTTGTCAATGTGCTTCCCATTTTTTATACGTGCTTTTAATTCCTGAAAAGAACTAAAAGGAAAAGCCTTTAGAAACGATAGTGCAGAAAGAGCAAGCACAAGGCATGCAGGGGCTTAAGGAGAGGAGCAAACCGCAGCCTCGGCACCTCCACCTGGGCCAGCGGCGTTGGGCTGGCACGGTCAGGGCGAGGGATTCATGGGGCAGCCCGGTGCGGGAGGCACTTGGCTGCTCAGGGCCGACCCCTGGCTCCTCAGGGCCGACCCCTGGCTCCCCGTGCGCAGCGCCGAGGGCCGGGGACCCGCGGGGAGGCCGCCCCTCACCTGAGACGCTCTGCCGGCTGGAGTCCGCCTCGCCGCCGGCGGCGTTGGCCGTGCTGGGCGCGCTGTTGTCCACCCCGCCCAGCAGAGGTCGCAGGTGGCTCACCGAGACCTGCTCGATGAAGGACGTGCCGTACTTGCGGAAGTACCACCACTCGAAGATCTGCAACACAGCCGTCAGCGTCCCCGCGACCCCCGCAGCAGCCCCCGCGGCCGCCCCCGGGGGTGCCGGGGGCTCGCAGCCCGCCCGCGGCCCTGCCGAGCCCGAGCTGACTGCCTGGAGGCGGCCTTCCTCCGGCAACAACAGCAAAAAAACCCCTCCTTTACATCAAATTATGTCCTTCGGAGGCTTTTAAAATTGCGAGGAACATCGTTTTGAGGTGACTTCTAACGGGAGCCCCCATCCATCCATCCCACGCGAGGCTGCACGCAGGGCTGTGCTCCTGCCTCAGCTCCCTCCCTCCACGGGCAGTGGAAAAACGATGAGGAAAGGCAGGTTTGCTCCTCTTCCTGGCAATGCCTCCGAAGGATCTCACCGCGTTTCATTTAAAAAACGTTTAAAGTACCGAACAACACCCCTGAAACCCAATCTTACACCTTTTAAAGGATTTTTTTTCCCCAACAGAGCTAGCTGTGTTTGGCTTTGTATCCCCGACTTGGCATGATTCCAAATTAAATTTCAGGCTTTTGGTTCAGCTAGAAAATCAGAAATATATATATATATATATATATTTACGTAGCTCTGCTTAACAAATCATTCCACAGCCTAAAAGAACCCCTGGAAATTGAAATTACACACATAAATATACATTTGCTGTATTTTCAGGGAGAAATTATATTTTTGGGGTAAGAAGAGACATTTCAGGAAGCCACATAAACCTTCAAATGAGTATATCCTAAAGGGTTTGCAGTTGCACTTCCATCATCCGCCAAACATCTATACACCAACAAATCCAAAGCTGTTTTTTTTTTGGAAAATCCGGCAGTCCTTTGTAGCATTGATTAACCCCGTAATTGTGAATGAACGATCTTTGCTCTTTTTATTTTTCTTCGTGTTTTGTGCGAGTGCTGAAAGCTGTCGCAAAATCCCTACAGCCCAGTTACTTACCAGCCCCTACCGCAGCTCTCCTCAGCCAGCGCCCAGTGAGCTCAGGCAACCTGCCCAGCCTGGGCGCTGCAGGGGGAGCTCGGGGGGCTGGCAGGTATTCGGGCTGTGGGACACCCCGAGTCTGCAGCGAGGTTCACGTTGGGCTCCATGCCTTCCCTGAATTGCTCCTGTATCACCAAAAATGGTCTCTGTATTTCTGTATGTTTTGCTTTTTGAAGTAAGTCCTCTTGAGCTCTTTATATAATTGAACTGTCTTCTCTCAGTCTCCATAGGATTGTCTGTAGGGGATACATTCCACAGGGAAAAAGCTCCATAGGGGCATAGCAAGAAAGTATTCCTCTCCAAAGGTTACTGTAATACGTTCAGCACTGGTACTTCCCTGAATTTCAGCTGTGTTGCTAAAGAATCCAAGAGCATTCACAGGGAAGAAGCTGATGCTAACTGTGCTGGATGGAATGGGAGCGTAGCTGGTGGCCATATATCAACTTCACACAGGCATGTGTGGCAGCCCTGGAGACAACTTGGTCCCCAAAACAACCTAATCACTCTTCTTGGAGACATCAACAAGGAAGAATAAAGCAGTTTTATGAGAAGAAGGCAGAATGGCTACTAATGTGAACAGATAAAGGTCACAGGCACTGGGGAAGATAAACAGATGCTCACAGGGAAACCAGAACATAAACACATCTGGATCTTTGTGAACTCTGCATTCCTGGCAAACCACTGAAATCCCTCGCAGCATGAATAGCTCCTACCTGTGTTTGTCACTCTGTGTGTTCCCTTGGGATGCACCCAGGTGGGAACCTTGGGAGGCAGGGGCAGAACTGCGAGGAAGTACCACTGCACGCTGCTCAGCACTGGTGCACTTCCCAGGCATCCACCACTGCCTGCGTTTCGCCAAATGCTCATGGGGTGATGTACAGGGAGCTGGCACAGGCGGGTCTTTGGGTTTAGCTCTTCTCATGCTCTTACACAACGCTTTCTAAAGGGTTGACAGCCTGAATCTTGTGATCATAACCTAAGCAGCCAAGATACGGCCGACCATCAGAGAAAGACCATGCTATAAGACGCAGTCACAGCTCTGCTCTGAGTGTATGCTTCTGTACTGTCTTTAGCAACTTTGAAGCCTGAACACAAGTCAAGCCACAGTTGTGCATGCCCAAAGTCTCAAAGGGCATGTTTTTTAGGAATCAAGGATTATAGTTTTGTAGGGAAACACAGGACACTGAATAACACTGTAACAGAGTCAGGGACTGAAGTAGAGCTGCCAGACTGGCCTCTCAAAACTCGGTAGTTACAGATGGTCATCTCATTGGCTTCATACTTTCTTCAAGAAAAGGAGGGAAAAAAAAAAAAGATTTTTCAAAATGTGTTAATAATTCCCTGCTTATTATTTCAACTACAAACAGCTTTTCCATAAAAAAAAAAAAAAAGAAAAAAAAATAGAGCACTTATGACCTCATTTGACCTGCACAACTGTACACAAACTGGGAAACTGTCACACTGGATTTCAGTGAAACAGGATACAAGCAGAAAGAATGCACGTATGCTGTCACTACTGCAGTTCAGCTGAGTGACAGGAACTTGTCAAAACATGCGATACAGCTGTAAGTTCCTCCTTAGCCTTACAAATACATTAATTACTTTTAAAAAGGGGATTAAAGCTCCTAAATCTTCTAATACGTCTTTGAAAAATACTTGCAATGTTGAGTGAATCCTGTGCCAGGGAACATAAACCAGATCTCAATGCATACCAGCTCCTAGAAAATGAAGCCATAAATCATCACCACTATATGCCTTTGCTGAGAGTGATTTGTTCAGCGTGTATGAGAAGGTAGTATGTAATCTGGTATTGAGGTCGAAACAATGAATTGCCTTCACAGTATTTCTGCACCTTTCTCAGACAGTGTCAGCTGTTTTGAAACCTGCTTTCTATAAACAAGTTTGATTTCTAACTGCACCAGCCAGTTTGAAGGCAATGTGAAGTCAACAAGCTTTTGACAGTTCAGCAGAGATCATCTGGCAGAATAATAGCGAACTACAAGGATTAATTACCTGTAGAAAGAGATCTGGATCAGAGAGGAAATTAGGGAGAAAAGTCATTTCTGCACCACCTCTGAAAGCAAAGGCCACCTCATTTAGTGGTATTTACCTTTAGAAGAAGGCGTCCCTGCCCATGGCAGGGGGTTGGAACTGGGTGGTCCTTAAGGTCCCTTCCAACCCAAACCATTCTGTGAATGAATGATTCATTTCTCTCCTATACATAGAGTGGAAGGGAAGCTCATCTTCACAGCAGTAGCAAATTTCTCTGAGTTCTCTAGTTGATGCCTGTTCTTTCATATCCAAACAGGGTCAAACATCTCCAGACTCTCAAGGGGTCTTTAAACCTTCACAAAGGCCAAGCTAAACCCCCGTTCTGAACATTTCCAGCTTTGTGTTTTGAAGTCCAAATCTAGAATTGTTATTTTTCAGTCTGGTAGGGGTCATGCTTAATGTGAGAATATTGGATTTTGGAAAACCCTTAAGGATGATTTCTAGCTATGAAAAAAAAAAAGCCAGCTTGTCGGCAAAGATATTTGGGTTACATATAAGCTGGTTAATCACTCATAAATCTTAAAGCATTTCAAATCCTTTTCTTTGGACCTTTTTTGCCTTTGCTTCCCTATGCAGGTACTTCATTTCCCCTGTGCAATGAAAACATTACAGTTCCCCTCTTTCTTATCTCTGCTCTCACATACCAGATCTCACAAACCCAGATCGTTTTATTTCTCTGTGCAACAGCAAATCCATTCTGCATCACTTGGATTATCTGATCTTCCCTCTTCGTTTTTCAGAGCAGATACGCCACCAGAAATGCATCATTCCACAAGGGACGGTTTTGACGGCTGTTCTCACTGGACCAAATACATCTATCAGCAATGTGAATTATGCTTTCCTGTTTATCATATCCAAGACAGGCATCCTCTCTTACAGTGACTACTCTCTGTAGTCCTCTCCCAGTGTGTGTATTGAGTCTTCAGCAGAAAGAGTAAAGAATTTTGTTTGCAGGCAACTTCCACAGCGCAGGGCTCTCGTTCAGACTTCTAATTAGGCATCTAGGCCTCTGAGGAGTAAGATTTGGAATACTCCTCTAATGTGAGGGGCGGTACCAACCAATCTAATGGATCTAAATGAGGCTTACTCCCTCGAGGAGCAGGATAATGACAGCAGAACATTCAATGTTTAAGCCCCTGTGATAAATAAAACAGGAGCGCAGCACATGTTGCACTGGCTCTGTCATCCACGCTGCTTATTTCTCAGCACACTGCCTGGCCTGCGCCAGCTCCCCCTGACAATGACTGGACGTGTTCAAGGGATATCAGCCCAGGGGCTGTTTCCAGTAGAGAGTATGGGAAAGATGACCCTGCTTTGGGAAGCAAGAGTGTTTATCCATATGGATGTGATAATACAATGCTACTTCCCTTGAACAGAGGGAGCCCTTTGGTCTGTGGCACTTAGCTGTGAGGGGTTGCCAGTTGACTCAAACAGATCCTATAGTCCTGCCCAGCTGGGTTCTAGGGAAAAGTCTGCCTCTGATCATGCCCTCAGTGTCTTTAATGACAGTCTTGAAGGCGGTGCAGCCCCTTTCCTTCTGGATGAAATTCATCAATTTAGCATCTGCTTAGACTCTGCTTATGGTTACGGGACTCCCACTTGTTTTAACTCAAGGAGTCAGCACGAGAGGTACATGCAATGCTAGCAACCACCTTATGCAAAACAGCTCTTTACTTACACTTCACCTACCTCTGGAAATACAGAAAGGGGAAAGAAAAGAATATAGTGCCTGGCCTAACCATAGGACTTTTCTCAGTGCTTGCTTGGTAAGTGCCACTTGTTATGCCTTCTCCTGTCTGTGCATAAGGTTATAGGCTGCCTTCCTGCAGACCCTTCCTCTCTCATCCGCTACCTGGGAAACGTTTCCAATTTCTCAGGAGCTCCCTACAAGGACTCAGCCCTCCCTGACCTGTCAGCCTCCACCGAGCAGAGCAGAAGCTTTGAACAATTACCATGTATCAGTTTCCAAACACCAAAGATTGTCCCTGTACAAATATCAGACTTCCACAGAATCTGTGGGAACACCCAGAATTCGGGGGTACCTTTCTGCCCCTCTGCAGCGGACTACACAAAGGTAACAGAACAAATAAATAAATACCCACGGAAGAACGGCTAATATCGACAAGAAATAATTCATGTCCTCTTTGAGACTTCCTGCACTAGCACTATCAGTTGCAAAAAAGCAGAAAACTGTTGTTATTTGCCCCAAGCTCTGGCACGGAATAATAAGGCATTCTTGGTGCAGCTTCAAGACTGGGGTTCACTGCTGCCTGAGATTTGTTAGAGCCCAGGCTCCATCAGCTTGCAGTCCAAACACCACAACAACTTTCACGCTGGTGGTAGCACGTTAGATATGCAGCCTTACTGAGAAATCTCAGTGGCATTTAGGAACACAGTTGCAGTTCACTGCATTTGCCTGACATCAGTGGTGTTCCATGCTACCCTACCTGTGGGGAACTTCAGCCTCTTGACACCAAATACAATACAGCTCCACTGGGTTCTCTTAGTCAGAACCCTACTTTGCAGTGAATTGAAAGTAACTGTGGTGGAACCAAGTTTCCAATATAGTATTTTTAATGTAGTTTGGGACTTAATTTAGTTCCTGTTTTTAATGTCAAAAATAGTGCTGGGGTGAATTCAAAATATGCTAATTTGTTCATTTTAAACTATGTGCTGTAAAGTAATTATTAAGGAGAATGGCTGAGATAGAAAAGACTTTTCTGTACTGTTCTGAGCTATCCAGAAAAGAAAAAGGGTTTGACATCCTTCCTTCAAATCACATCATCTACAGCGAGGCCAGAATTTTACCTAAAGAATGAAAACAAAGTAAGAGACAAAATAAGACAGGAGAGTACTGTTTTGCAAAGGAGTCACGTAGCATGCAATTCCCCAGAGCTGAACTCTGCAGAGTCATTGTTTCATGATCCAAACATGAAACAGAAAAAGCGTTCACTTTGCCATTGGTCACCACACTATTGAAATGATGGAATTTTCCCTCATTTCATAACCTGCTGTGCTGTGACTTCTCCTTCTGATTGGGAATTGCAGCCCACCAGTAGTGGAAGCAAATCTGCCAGACCATATGGTGGAAAATTCCAAGAACTATCAGCGCATCTATTCTGACAGAGACCCTAGCGATGTAGATTTGAGAGGAGAATGTTTGTTTTATAAAAGGGTTTCATTTAATACTCTTTAGAACTGCATGACAGGTAAGTGGGTGGTATTGTAAGCAATTCAGCATGTTACAGGGCCATTGGTAAACAGCAATATTGTTAAGAAATAATAAATCTGAAGCATAATTGGGCTAGAGACTGGCTAGCACTACCTCAGTAGAACTTGCCCGTTTGTCTTTCCTGGTGATGATGATCCTGATGGTGGCCATTTATCACGGCCTAGTTAAGCTGCAGTTTCTTCTTTCCATGGCCATCTCTGCTGAGTTCTTTTTCCATCATCCACTTTACAGATCACGTGTTCCTCTCAGCACATACACTTTTCCCTATACCCCGGGGTTCCTGACTGTCACCTACCTGGCCAATGTATCTTTTGCACATTTAGGATGGTGGCATATAAGCAGCAGACAAAAACTGATAGCAGAAGTGAAGGTCCACAAAAAAGGCTTTCAACGCAAAACAGGCTTTCAGTTTTTTTCAGTCTTTGTCTACACCTCCATCACCTCACTGTTCCTTTAATTTATTCATAAAGGACTCTGTCATGCACCACTTAGTAACATTTCTCTGGCTGAGGCTCACTCAGTCTCATCTCTTCTTGGAAGGCTTCTATGGGTCTCCTTTTCCCCTTTACCACATCACAGCCATGAATGCAACTTGCCACCTGCTTCTGGTACTTTCCATCCAAGTGTTGCACTTTGCAATTTCTTGCCCACAAGCCTCCTGCTGAGCTTATTCCTCAGAAATTGCTTTCATGACTACAGTACAAAATGTAACTACATGTGCAATCATGCTATACACAGACAATTTAGTTACAGATAATTTAGTCTCTCAGGTTTTTGTTCCTGTTTGATTCTGTAACATATTTCCATAGATGATACAGACTATTTTTTTCCTTGCCACTTCCTCCAGCTGTCTTCAATGTCCAACAACAAATATGGCATTGTGCCTGTGGAACCCATGTATTTCCCTCATTCCTTCTCATCTTGTTCGTGAGGCTTGGCCTTTTGAATGCTGCTTCTTTCTGAGCGCGATTACTGAATGTCACATTCGGTATATTCCTCCTGTGCATTTGGGTGAGTTGAACCAAGTCTTGCAGGTCTGGCTGCTGAACCTCAGCATTCATGTTCTGAAAGAACTGCGGATGTCTCCAGAGCTCCGTCCTGTGCTCTGGGGCTCAATCCATGCAGTCATGATGAATGCCCAAGGTGCAGGCATTAAGTAATTGCTTTCTGCCACAGGCAAACCCCAGAGCAAGGCAGAGCAGCAGTGCACCTGATGCTTTATACCTGAAAACCTCTAAGTGATGAGAGTCTCACAGGCATTTAGGGGTGAAGGATGGCATTTCTTTGTCTATAACAAGCAGCGTGAAAGTGAGAGCTCCTCTGAGGTCAGCAGATACATGGCAATGTGAACCAGCCCCTGGTGATGACCTTCATTTGTGTCAGGAGAAAGCCACTCTCAGCTTTACTCAGTATAAGCGTGATGCCCAAAGTACACCTTGCGGATTGTTGGACTTTTTTACCTGTTTGTTTCTGGCATTATGATGGCATTATGATTCAGTCCATTGCATCAATTTGCACAATGAAGCCTTCAGGGATTATATATGGGCTGAGGTTTATTTTTTTTAAGTGGTTTGAAAATATTATTTAGACTTTTAAACAAATAGGCAGACATGTATTGAGAAAGGTTTTTAAAGTGAAGATGTGAAATAATCTTCCTTTGGAATTCTGGCAGTAAAACTAGACATTTTGCTAATATTCCAGTCGCTGTTTCTCTAGTAAATCCTGCTGTAACTTTCTAAAATGAGCAAGCGAAGCTGAGAGAGTTGGTGCCTCTCTTCCTCTTCTTTTCACCACTCTTGTTATTTCTGTAGCACTTGTCAATGGAAGCACTTAATGTGCAAGCTCTTGTTCTGATGTATTATAGGGTTGTTTCTTAGTGGGACACGCTGTCCTTCAAGATTTTTTTCTTCAAAGAAATATAGTGCTGAAGCATTTCCTCTCTCTCTTTTTTTAAATCAGAAATAGAAGTACAAAATTTATGTGCTGTGAAATGTATGTTTAAAAAACAAAAACTACACCCATTAATCTCATCAAAGCTCAAAATCCCATCCTGAATGAGAATCAATTTGTAAAGCGATATTAATATATCTGGTACTTACCAAAATAAGTCCCGAGATTAGTGAGGAGGTGCCTGTCAGGGCAACATAGAACTTGGGGGTTAACGTGTTCAAAAACATACTCACTGAAAAAGAACAAAAAAAAGAGAGGAAACCATGAGTACAAGAGCAGGACATATTCACCCCATGTGTCCCCTCCTCCTCCCAGCTGCTCTCCAACTTCAAGCAAGTTATTAGCTTCATTCTGATAAAAAGGTTTCAAGAACACCCTGTTTCATCTGCCTCGCATGACAAAGTAGATGAGACTGCTACATGCAGAGTTTTGTTTTCTTAACAGTCAATCAGAAGGCAATGTAAAACAGTCCCACCCATGTACGGACGGGTCTTTCCTACTGCAGCCAGCATTCCAGTGCCACTGATTTCAGGATTCCCTGTGATGTATGAAGATATCTGATTATCTGCCTCTGCTACTCCATCGCAGTTAGAAATCTTACAGGTTGGTCTCAATGTGTTGTGTTCACTTTTGTCTCAACATCCTGCATCGTCTTTGTCGAAACCAATTTTTAAAGCCTGTTACTTTTCATTGCCTCCATTCTTCATTCCTCACTTACAAAGCAGGAGATAAAACCATTTCCCTAACTCGTTCCTCTGCATTACAACTAGTGAAGCACACAGATAGTATGGCAATAGCGAATAAATGCATAAAACAGATTAGGAGAAGACCTAATTTCTGATAGATTTTATTAAAACAACAGCAACACCACCACCACCACTATCCAGATTTTCTAGGACATAATCTGCCCCATCCAGGGCACAAGCAAAGCCAGACAAGCTGCAAGGAACAAAGCCAGACAAGCTGCAAGGAACAAAGCCAGACAAGCTGCAAGGAACAACACCACCATTTGTGTGCACTCCTGGAAATTCAAAGGGCTTTTCTAGTCATACCACATTTTGGAAGCTGCTGAGAGAATCAACAGGTGGTCTTGCTCAGCCACCCCACAGAAAGTCCCAATGGACTTGAGAAAATAGAATAACCTTTTAGTAGTTTTTGGATACTCCACAGAAGCTATTAGAGAGAATTGAAGCTCTTATGCTAAATCCCAGATGTTTCAAGAGAAAACGTCAACTACCCATCCCCTCCGTCTTGTATGAATGGACCTGTTGTCCATCAAACTGCACAGGGGGTTAGGATATTGTCAGTAAAAAAAATACTGGTCTCATCCTGAACCGGTGCCAAAGTGTTTCTCACACATACAGACACACATACACGTACACTCACACATATGGGTCGGTACGTAGGCAGGCGTATATAGGCAAAATGCTCTAGTCATCTCCATCCGTGTCTGAAGAAGGAACTGACAATAGTTGGCAGGTAAATTCAACAGGCTTGTAGCAGCCTACCTACTGAACAGTCATTTAGAAGCACTGAGAAAAGACCTGGAGATGTAGGCGGGAGGCCCTCAGCTCATTCTGTTCCCTTTAGAAATGACACTTGCTGAAATTAAAGAATATCAAGCCGAGAAATGAAGAGAAGACAATGACAGCAGGATACAAATCATCAAACATTTGATTAATTTTCCATAACCAGTAAAACAGAAAATTGTTTTCCAGAAATGCATTGCTAGAAGTGATTGAAACATTGCAAACATTGCTGCTTTGTTTGGATTTCAGCTGTATAGTTAGTCACTGTTGTGTGTTTTTTGTTTTTTTTTTTTTTTTTTCTTGAAAACCATAAACTATTAAAATGTGTCATTTTCTGCTCCACTGGAGTAGCATTAAGCATCAAGCCAATATTGTAAAGAACTAGTTTGTGGGTTTTAATTCCATCTCCCATTATTTTTCACAGATGAGTTGGGTGCCAAATTCTCAGTTGCTGTAAATCAGCACAACATCCCCCACCTTGCCGTGTGCAGTGGAGCTACACTGATTTATACCGGCTCTGGCTCAACATTTGGGATTTTCCCACATCTCATTGTTTTTTTTTCCTGTTTCCATTATTATTATTTTTTTAAATGTCTAATACAAACTGACTTTGAAATAGTAGTCCCTGCTTACTCCAGTCCCAGTATCTACTAAGAAAGAAGAGGAAGACAGGCACCGAAATAGCTTTAGCTTCTGCAAACCACCCATGAGTCCTTTAGAAGAAACATTCCTCATTCTGGAATGCAAATGTAAACCAGAGACATAATCAAACAGAGTCACTGGGGATATTTCAGTCTGCTTGTGAAATTGCTTCCTCTGCTGAGGTCAGGATATTCCTGGGAGAAAATACTCTGTCGTGGGGTATAGATGTGCATGCCCCTCACGCAGCCCGGGGCGGCTGCAGTGCCAACAATAACACCAAGAGCCAAGCAGCAGGAGAGACTTTACAGAGGTGCTTTCTCTTCTCCTCCTCTGCCGTAGCTTCACAGCTCATGGAATGCCAGAACTTTCCCAATTAAACTGGAAACATTACTCTGGAGGAAATTTGAACTCCAAGGGCATTAAATACAAAAACCTAAAAATTTACCAAAGCTGTGAAGGGATCTGAGCCTCCTGCGCTTTAGGAGATTCCATGTGAAGGCAGCCATTTCAATACGGATATAGTCTATTTGCTTTAAATTCCTACTGCCTCTTTCATTAAAAAATACTGCAGAGAGAACAAAATTCCTGAGGTGGTGACAACATTCTCACTTACCATGACTGACTGCTATCAGTACACATCACTCTGGGAAATGCATCCCCACTCGGAAGAGCCCTCTCCAGAAATCAGACTCCACACTGCTCACCAGTAGAGCAGAACGAGCGAGCGTCTTAAGAACTGATGTTAGCTTTGGTCTGTCACCACATCTGTTATGAGCAATTCATTCTGATTTATAGACAATCAGATCCAAATGGAGATAGGCTTTTATTTATCTGTCATCTGCACTGCTGTTACTGTTTTACTCCTTACTTACGCGTATGCTGGTGCTCGTTCGTGCTCTTTATTGGAGGCTGCTACAGTCGTTCACTTTTACAGCTTAATCGTGGGGACTGGCGAGGTGAGCAGGTGCGATGCTGGATGCTCTCAGACTGTGGGGTCTCTCCTCCCAGCTAACCAGCACGGCTCTGCTGCTTCATTTACAGTCGCATGCAAATAGCGGAGCTACTTAGCTGGCCTGCTTCTCTCCAATCCCTCTGCTGTTCTTCTTCCCACTGATTAATAAAAGAATCTTCTGTTCCGTTATGAAAACTATCAACTTCTGCCAATTATTAACCACCTCCCCGGTCCCTTTGTCTCTGTAAATATTATTAACTAAAGCAAACACTTTCTAATAAGAAACATATTTCCAAAACAATAAAACCAAGCACTGGAGGAGCTGTGGTCAGACTGTTTTTATGCTGAAGTCAATGAGAATTCAGTCTTTGTTTCAATGGAAACTACTTCAAGGGCCAGTTCTCATAATGTTAATCCCCAATGTAAAAATCAATCCTCTTTTGGGCTACCTTATATGCATGATTATACATATATATATATATAAAAAGAGTATTTCCTTATAGTCAGCAGTCTGACACTGGAGAAATCACTGTGATGGCTATCCAGTATCTACATCCCTCCCTGCACCCTGTATCGGACCCAGATTTCTTTCAGTGTGTTGCAGTAAACTAAAGACAGCATTAGATAACACTAACTGTCCATCTCCTTAAAGCTGCATAGCTGTATTTTTCTCCTCTGTTTCCTTTTCAGGAGAATGAGGAGCAGAGGGAGATTTCTGAGCAGCGAGAGTCGATGCTGGCTGAAGATGGCTGCAGGATAAGGAGCCAGGCAGAATCACCAGTGCAAGGTGGTACTGCCTGTGCTTCCTTCCGCATTCCTAGCACGCCAGCATATGCCTCATTATTTCTGTCCACAAAGGGAGGGTGGTACAGTTACTCAGCTTGCATTATCAACTTGTCTGTAACTCGGTGGCACTTAAAAAAGGCATCTAACGAATATCCAGAGAGAGAAGCTTGCCTATACTTAACACCAATTGCCCAATGTTCCTACAGTGCCAACTCACTTGAAATCATGGTGAAATCCCAATTATTTACAAAGGGTTTTGATAGTGAATGATTTATTTTAGGTGTGTTAGTGGAGATGATGGAATACAGCACAGCCTGTTTTTGTAAAGAAAACCAGCAAGACCTATAAATGCTGTCTAAACAAGCCGTGCAAGTCTGGTTATGAGATATTTCTGGCCCTAAAAATAAGCCCCCTGCCTTTCTTCCCTTCTCTTTATTGCTTTCATTTCAATCATGCTTGAGTCATCCACAATAAGGTACTATTGACATTTCCAAAGTTGCTTGCAATACACTGGTAAATCATTCCGTCCTCCTGTAGAATACCCAGGGAAGGATTCCCATGTCACTGCTAACTGCATGCTCAGAGCTGAATTTACAACCAACTCAATTCACGGCGGACAAGGCAAAAAAAGCACACAAGCCACAGTCTGTTGAGGCTAATCGAAAGAGGTGATTGAGATGTTCTTACAAGCGAATGCCATTTCATTCCTGTTGGACACGTTGTTCATTGCCACTACCCATGATTCTTTTTGAACACGGGGATGAGGAATAAGGGAAGATCATCCTTTTTTTTTTTCCAGGCAACATAATCCTCAAATTGTGTACAATGTCTTGCTCAAGGTGACACTGCACTACGCTGCTTTACAAATTTCTTCAAACACTTTGAGGCATTCAGATTTCAAGCATGTGAGGAACCACCGCAGGAGGGAAATACTGGGCTTAAACTGGTGAAATCATCACCATCGTGGTGTTGTATCAGTTAATTACACTCAAAGATGTTTGGGGGGGAGCATTGCAAACTACCTACTATTCCCACATGTGGGTCTACTAAAATGGCAGCACTATTATCTGCTTCTGAATGTGAGCCTATGGCATTTGCCCAGTATGGTGCTAACAAAAATGTAATAGCAGTGTCACACGAGTCTTTCACACAAACAGCTCGAGCAAAGAAAGGACTGCGTCACGTATTGCACTGCTAAGAGGCAAAATAATTCCCCGGGCTGAACGTTATCTTCAGAGTTAAACTTAAATACGTACCAATAACAAACAAGAAGATGCTTTGCAGACCCGGAATTAAAGAACTACAAAATTTCACTTCATTTTCTATCTCCACCCTCCACAGTATGTGCTTGGTTATGCAAACCAGTGAGAAGTCTTGTAACCCCAGAGCCCAAGTCCTGGAGACTGGCGACAAGCAAAGAAGGTCCTGTTGTTGAGGACCTTTGACACAGCACCTGTTTCTTTTCGCTACAAAAACCCATTCAAGCTGGTGTTCAGACATGGGGAGGACACAGAAGAGACTGGCTTATTGCAAAGGGGCCTCACCGTGGATTAACGTAGCCCCCGACTCAAAGTTGTCGCAGCAGTGCAGAACTCCTCTACCAAAGTGCCAGCCAAGATGGCGAAATGAAGTTGTTCAATAAACTTCTTTTAATAAATGTATAAAATTCCCCTGAGTAGGAAGCACTGCATACTCTCGCCTTTAACTGAACTATTTACTCGTAACCTTTCTGAACTCTTGAGTCATACTTCAGAAGAAGCTCAGCAATACACTTGGGAACCCATGCTAGGGTCATGCTGAATTACACGTTCTTTTCTGGGATGGTCTCCATCTCAGCAGAAATACAAACCCCACCAGATTTAAAAGTAGCATGTGATATTGCCTCGGGAAAGACAAACAAGCAAAACTTCATCATTTAACAGGGTTTTCCCTGGGAAGCTACCAAGATTTTTTTGTACTTCTTCAGACTTCTTGAAGAAATCGCCAGAGAAGAAGTGACCATCCAACAGTTCACCAATGCTCCAGAGTGAGTTTCATTTTTACTTGAGTTATTGCAAATTCTGTGCAACTTCCTTCTCTAAGGCCTTTTGTGTAGATCTGTTTTCAAGACCTGAAAACTTTTGACACTCAGAACCAGACGTGTGGCCACGACCGGCAGGAACAATCGGCGTCTCTGTGCTGCGCACAAGGAAATCCAGATGCCCACTCACTTTGTTCAACCACCTCCGCTTGTCCTGAAGGCATGAGGCTGAATGGGAGTCACATTCAGACATTTGGAGCCGGATCTAATGGCCAGTGAAGTCATCTATTGCTCTGTGAATGCTGGATCAGAGCCCAGGTGGCATGCCAAAAGGTACCTATTACTTCAGATAAATAATGAACTCGGTTAACTGCCAACGACTGTGCAGAGTGCTGCTGTTACGGATACTTCTAGGTAGGCTTTCTGGGCTGAAGCACCACCACACTCTCTCTTTCAGGTTTCCTCATCTTAAATGTAAACTTTTGCCCTTTCGATGCAATGCCTTCACCACATAAAGAAGGGGCAGTGACTGTGGATGGTCTGTTCCGGAAGGAAGTTTTGGGAGCATGGGAAAGGCTTGTAGTCACAAACCACAGCCTGAAGACAAGAACCAGCAGGAGGCGATAATACAGGACCGGTTCCAGGTCAAAAACATCCAACTTTATTCATAACTGAGAAAAATAACAGAAATTTAAAGGCTGCAGATGATGGCAATAACTTCCTCACTGCTTTGTGACCCAGTGGCCCACTGAGCTAGTTATGCCCAGCACAGAAAACTGAAACAACACTTAACCAAATTCAGTCCGTTTTCCCCAACCACTCCTGCCCGAGATTTGCTAACAAGCCCAACTTGATCATTCTCCTCAGCATTTTAATGCATTAAATATCTGAAAGCCAACGTGACACAACGATCAGTACTGGGCTGCCTCCCAACACCAGGTCTATATTCATGTTATAATGCCCGAAAGTGATCAGATCAGCCTCTGTTCTGGCTCAGTCCCAGCAAGAATTTGTGCTGGTTCGTGAACCTTTGGGACTTCCACGCGTATGCTATGCCCTTCCGAGTGCATTAGCCCCTCAGGCTGTTAGACATGGAGATCGCGTGTCCCCACTGAGAATAAGATGCAAGAAAACATAACTGGTAAGAGGTGGGAGCCATCGCAGAGCTGAGGGCAGAGGACAGAGGTACAGGGGGAAAGGCAAAGTAAGGCCAGAGAGAGAAAAAAATGCAAAAATTAGAGAAAAATCTGTTCTGGGAGGAGAAACCTTGAAGTACAGGTGAATGAAGAAATCCAGGGCTGGAAGACAAAAAAAAAAAAAAAAAACACAGATTCTAGCATGACTTAACACTGTGTGGTATTGAACAGAAAGGGGGAAGAGAAAAGAAAACCAACTCGGAGATAGACAAGTATAATATACAGATAAATTAAAGGAAAATGAAAAATGGGATGACAATAAAAATGAGCACGTAGAAAGGAGGACAAAACACAGAGACAGAAACAGCAAGGGCAAAAAAAGCACAAGAAACGTCCTATGCCCCGTGAAAGTAAACAGAGGCTATTTTTATTCTAGCAGAAGACGGTGTGTGATCCAGGGGCATCTTTCACTGGGAGAAATAACAAAGGCAACACTAACAGCTTTGGTCGTTTGGGGAAGCAATACTAACAAGCTATTCCACAGCACCAAACACAACCAGTGCCTTGTCTCACAAACTGAGATCCTGAACACAAGGTCTGCTTAAGCTCCTGTCCCCACCTGTGCACTTTTCCTGCTATTTCCTACTCCCATGCAAGAGGCAGGGCAATTGCTGAGCCTGCAGCCCAGGGCATCGAGGTACCCCCACGCCTTTGTAACAGGTGCCTGCAAACTCTGGCCTTTCAGCAGCTGCCACGCCTAGCTGCTACACTTGCCCCCAGGAAGAGACAGGCTGCACACACAGGTACAGGACCCACTGTGTCCCACCCCAAGAAAAACACTCCTGTGAATTTAAATACCAGAACCAACGTAGGACAGCCACCAGCGCAGTATTTTGCCATCCCATTTGACTGAGATCATGAACTCCCTACCCAGTGGATTTGGGGAGAATAAAAGTATGGATTAAAAAAAGATCAATTTTCCTCCATGAAAGCAGCTACTATCATGCAAATTTGCTGCCACATTTGCTGCCCCCTGCCAAAGGATGGGGAACATTTCCTCTTGCTTTCACAATGCAGCGGTGACATGAATTAATTACACGGCTCCCGTTAATTGGAGAGCATGCAGACTGAACACCAGGATTTGCTAATCTATTGGCAGCAAAAGCCCTGTTTAAAAAAAACTACCACTGGCAACAAACCCCAGCACTTCCATTTAAAGAAAGGTAAAATGAGGGAGAATCCATTTCCTGGGACCTCAGAGCCCTTGGCTGTCAGGGATTGAACTCCTGTGCATTTCTTCATGGCCAGAACAGTGCCCTACTGCTAAAAGCAGAGTCCTGGCATTAATAAGGCAGAAGTGGGAGGGAAGAAGTGGGACAAGTAAGAACAAGACATGAAGAATGAGCAGTGACATACTGAGTAAAGATGATCATTGGGGTGTTTAGAGATGTGCATGTGTAAGACCTCGTTGTTGTTTGGTTCTTAGATAATTCTCTTGCAGCACTTTCAACCTCGATTCTTCTACAATCAGTTTGCTTGCCAGGTGATTCGAAACACTGTCGATATACACATCTCCCCTGCAGATTTTAATGTTTCAAGAAACGTACGGGTTCTTGCCTTTGTAGTTAAGTGATGTACTTACTGCAAGAGGAGGTACTCTCTCAGACTTGTGATGAGGAATATCCTTCACTGTGCAATGTTACAGGGCACCTGCAGGCAGAACCAGGCCAGATGCTGGAGAAGGCACCTTCATAGTCAGCTTGTGGCACCCTGCTCTAACCACCAACATACCTGCGCGTGCACCTAGCAGCCATTTCCCCAGCACAAAACCAGGGGAAATTCCGCTGTGATGCTCCAGTCGGATGAGGCTGCACTCCCTGATGGTCTCATGTGATTTCAGAGCATCGCTGTGCACAGACTTCTACCTTCTTTCAGACGTGCAGCCAGCACCTCACTCGTACAGGTGAGAGCAGTATCCTGAGCTCTTCAGAGTACAGCTGTGGCACATTTATCAGCTGGATGGTTTTAAGACTTAAGGCAGACAGCAATTGGGCTCCACTGAAAATCAACAGTAATGTACTTTGCTGCAAAAATGTACCTAAGTACTGCGACAAAATCCCCTTATCTTTCACAGAAGCAGTCTGCACCCCGAAGTATTCAAACAAGTCCATAGTGTGTTTTACAATTCTTACCATCGCTCCGTTGGTGCAACTGAACTGCTCGGGCTTTGTCCAGTGAGGACAGGCACTGCCTGTGAGGCCAAACCTACCTGTTAACCTCAGCTGCCCCTTGTTCTGAGGCATTACACAGATTTACGTGGTTTAGCCTTTCAAAGCTGTATTAAAACAGAAGCCAATTACTAAACATCGTTATCTGGAGTCATTTAAGACAATTAATGGCTTTTGTTTCAAGTACAGGATCAGCACAGCTCTCTCACAGCCCAAGTTTTGCCCTCTTCTCTCATGTAACAACGCTCAGGGAGGCACCAGCCCCATTGACTCTTTGATTTTGGTTCATTAGCTGTCTAAGAATGCCCTCAGCTAAAAGTTTGCCACGGTGATTAATTCCAATGCACAGATAACAAAGGCTAATCTACTTTAGAGAGACAAATCAGGCAAAGAGTGTTCACGACCAACTACTGGCCTTCCACAAAAGCCAAAATATCCCATGGGTTCCTATTATCCAGGAACCTCTCTCTGAGCAGCTATTCCCATGCCGAGACAAAAAGAGGCACATGAACAGAACACCCTCTGCTGCCCGACAGCCTCCCTTTGTGCCTCCTTTTGTTCAGGCAGGATTTGCTATGGATAAAATACGTAAACCTGCAGACAAGGGCAGTGGCACATCTTCCGTCCTTCCTTGCGTGTTGCGTTCAACAAAGATGGAGATCTTCGTGTTCTGTGCATTCAAAAAAGTGTCTCGGTAAGGAAAAACTGACATTTGCATCCTGATTGAAATTTTGACTCTTTTTCAGACACTTTTTTTTTAAGTTCTGGAAAAATATTCCATTCCTGACATTCCTACCCTAACCTTGATAGCTTCCCTATATAGCACGTCTATTTTAAGAGTCTCTAAGATGCTGATCTCTTCGCAAGCAAGAAATAAATAGCAAGGTGCTTCTTGGAATAGAGGTGATGGGAAAACATTTTTGTAATTAGAGGCAGCAACCTCATGAGAATTCCCTGGAGATCCACAACAGCTAATATCATTATCCTGTCACTGAAAACTCATCTATGCTTCCTACTTACAAAATCAATAGGGCGTTCATGCCATTTTTCTCTAAGCTACCCATTTTAAATTTCTATATGCAGCCAGGACGTTTTTTCCAGTAATTGAGGGTCTGGGTAATGTAGCACAAAAGAAAGGGGAAAATGAATTTTCTAGCAAGTGTGATTCATTAGGCTTATGTACGTAATAATCAACCTTCCCCTTCACAGCACTCTTAAAGCTGAGTGACTCACACAATAATTGTACCAAATGGAAAAGAAGACAAGTTGAGTAGAAAACTTTTACCTCTTTGCCTCCCTTTTGGGGATTTTCACAGAAAGCATAGCACCAGATTTGACAAGTGCAGTACAATTTCCATTGTCTAGCAATCTCTTGGGACACCCAAAACTTATTAAAATGGAAAAGGCTCAGTGGCAACTCTGTAGACAAAACTGAAATCTGCATTCAGGTCCCAGCTGATAAGGAGACTAACTTTGGCAGAGAATTTTGCATAACAATGACGTTCAACAGAGCGAGCTACAGAGAGAGTATTTCCAAATAAATGCATGGCAAATGGCATGGTGAGGGCAGGCATGGCCCTAAGTCAGACCCTTAAAGCACTACCAGCCTGTGGCCAGGTGGTCCTCTGCCACTGTACATTGCAAGTCTCTCTCAACTGCTATTTCCTCCAGATGTCTTAGGACTCCAGACAGAACTGGGCTCTCCGTGGTTTTAAAGCTTGTTTCGTTTCATGAGAAGGCAAATACTATTTAGACCACATCACTAGCATAAACAATAAAGATAAAATCCCAGGAGAAAAGGCAGCTCAATACACCCACTGTTTTTCTTACTGAATATTTGATGTTTTTATTCCAAAAATGAGCTGAGCTGCTCTGGCTAAGAACAGTTGTGAAATAGCATTCTGTACAATAGTGTCTTTAATGTTCCTCCCTTCTACTTAAAACTACTGAACCCTTTCAGAGGTGGACCTCCTTATGCATGTCAGAGGGGGCACACCAGGAGCGAGGCAGGACCCAGCAGGGCTGTTTGGCACCGTGCACAGCGGGCACCAAATCCAAAATCCGGCTGCTCAGCAGCACCCCGCGAACGCGCTAATCCCAGCCCTCTCTGGTACCCAGCAGCTGCTCTGTCAGATTCCTTTTCCTCTTGAGCCCAAGTGGAGGCAGAAGTGAAAAATGCAAGACTAAATTAGCTGACCAAGATGCACCTGATAAATGAGAAGTTTGTGTGAGAAATAAAACCAGCCCACATCTAGGTCCAGTCTGGGACCTGTGAAAGTAAATATGCATTCACCTGTCTGATTGTGCAGGAGAGGACCAAGCAGGTGCCCAGTGCATCCCCACGTGTCAGCAAACAACCCTGTGGAAGAACTCGGCATGTCATGCCACATCGAGCTGCAGGTAACTGACAGCAGCTGGACTGCACATGCCTCAATGGAGAAAGCAGGTTAAGGAAAAAAAAAAAAAAAAAAAAAAAGAAGTATTTCTCTGGGATTAGCAGGCTACGTCCTTGTTTTTGCACTGTTTTTTATGTGCTGCCCTGTGAGAAAGATGTTGAGCCAGGGAGAAAAAGCCTGGAGCATGGCTGGTCCAACGCCGCCTTGCACCTCCACAGCCGTACACATCGTGGTCTCAAGCACAGGCAGGGAATGGCTGCAGATCCTCTTTGCAAGTTCCCCCCTCAGCTCTGAGCTATGGGAACTCCAGGTTCCTCAAACATCAGGCTAACGTAGCCCAAATCAAGCGCCTGCAATCAGAAAATGGTTTTGAAAGCTGGGTCGGGCCGGCGGTGAGTCACAGCGGTGAGACCACCTCGGGAGCTTCCCGTTCTCCGTGCGCTGGCAGGACCTGAGCACGGGGCAAGGGCTCGCTGCCCGTCCTCGCTTCTGAACGCAGCTGAATGCTGCATAACCCGTGAGCACTGCACCAGAGAAGGCCTCGCTGCAAAATTTGTGGTAAAAGATTGTGGTAAATTATGATAATCATTGTACTGGATTTTTTTTGGCTCCTCTTTAATTTGACCTACTCAGATCACCTTTGAAAAACTGTCTTTGAAGCTACAGCTCGCCACATTTTTTTCCTAACACAGTAGTAAGTTTCAGTATCTCTTTTTGGTTTTGTTTTTGGAGCGGGGAGACCCCAGCAAAAAACATTCAACAGCTCTGGGACCTCACATCTGCTCGCTCCCAGGTTTTCCCTAGACCTGCAGCTGGGAACTAGCTCCTCGCCTGGCCCTTGAGAGAGAGCAACAGCAAAGTGATCTCCGAGTGTGCAGCACTTGGACCAGATTCCCGTCTGAACATGCACATCTGAATGAGCAACGGCATTGGCAGAAAAATACAGAAGGAAACTTTGAGAATGGCAGGATGCCAAAATCAATACAGCAATATATCCAAAGCAGGGTCTTGTATAGAAAGCTCAAGGAGGGAACACAAAATTCTTGTGTGAGACTACTTAATGCTTTCCAAAAGGGCCACTTGGCTCAGAAACAGAGAGATTCGGGACCTGATAAACACTTGGAGTTGTGGCATTTAAATGACCAACAAAACACCCACTGCTCATTATTCAGAGCACAAAATACTACCAGGAGAAGGGCAGCTGACTTTCTGGCTGGAAGTGCCCATCAGTGAGATGTACATCAGGACATACAATACTCGAGTGACACGGAATTTGCAATGAAGTTTGGGTTCTGCTTCCAGCTCCATGGCTGCCTTGCCTGTGAGTCCGTGAATGCAGTGTTTTGGGGCACAGCTTCTGTGCCTGTGTCTTGGGAGGACACCTTGATAACATTTTGAACCAGAAGCTGTCTTTGCACTCATTTACAGCCATTGATTTTTTCACTTCCACAGCGTAACTTCCTAAAACACTGGCAAAGGGAATTTCTCAGGCCTTCTCCAAGGACTGTGGCTGGTACTACCTTCCTCCAAACCCAGAAGGCATTATGGAAAACAGCTGATTACATCCAAGGAAAGGTATTTCATTTAGTGCCTTCCAGCAGAGCTGATCTTGATCCACCCTGTCCCAGCACAGCACGGTAGGTAGTCAACAACACTACAGTGGTCCATAAAGCTGACGTGCCAGCTGGCACTACATACAGGGACCAGAAGATGGAGCAGGGCATGAGAGGGTATGCAGAGGTGATTGAAACAAAAAAATAACACAACTTTGCAGCCTTAAAAACTCCCTTGAGCAGAAAGAGTGAATGCTACAGATAACCTGCTGTGTTGGGTTTGGATCTCCCTGTATTTGCTTACCACCTCTCTATTTCTTTGTTACTTTTTAAAAATGAAAATAGGTCCCACAAGAGATTACTGAGCTCCAGCCACATTAGCACTGTTAAGGAATGGGTTCCCTGAAGAGCTCTTTTTTCATGTTATGCAATTAATATTTTGCTAAATGGTGAAAAGTTACCTCCAAGCAGAAAGATCCCAGTTCAAACTTTGAAAACAGGAAACCTCATCAGCCAGGGAAGGTAGGGAAAACCACCTGAGCTTGCTAAGGCATTGCTGCCTGAAGGAAACCTCAGCTGAGGGAGTCAATGGGAAGGAGCATGATGCCTGAATACGTGATACAGCTCAACAGCAAAGCCAAGCACAGAGGCAATGGCAGCAGAGGCCAAACAGAGGAGGTGCCAATAGGTCTGCAAGCTTAAAATGGCATCAAGAGATGTTGCATTTAGTAGCCGTATTAAAAATGCATTTGGTTAATATTCAGTGGGGAAAGATTTGTTGACTTCTGCAGGAGTATATCAATAAAGAAATATTACATTAACCCTTTCCCAAAAGCATTCACAACTTTCTCAGTGAAGCATAACACTAAAAAAAAAGGGGGGTTTCAAAACCCAGGTTGTTTTTTTTTGTTTTGTTTTGTTTTGTTTTGTTTTATTTGTTTTTTTTTTTTTTTTTTCCAATTCACAAAGCCCTTGCCCTGAGGATATTTACTTTCTGGATGAAATAAATCAATCCAATCTTCTTTTATCTGCAAGTTATGAACATGGCTTTGTAGAAAGAAATGCATCTCTTGAGTTGGGGATCTTATAATAGATTTTTAGGCTTCTCCAGAGTGGTGGTTTCTGTCTTCTGAGGAGTCAGACTCCTGAAGAAACTGCTCCGGGTTTGCTGCTCACTAAGCACCTTGGTAATTTGGGTAATCAACTAAATGCCACAGAACCGTTATCTTTTCCCTAAAGCTGCTTGTTGTTTTGGAATTGCAGGAGTTTTCCCAAGTCAATTTAACCCTGTCAGTATTCCCAAGTTAATTTAATACTGTCACAGAGGTAAATCACTCAGAGATTGGTTAGTCTCAAGCCACAGCTAGAAACCCATGACGCAGAAGGCTTACAAAGATCTTGCTAAGATTGTAAGTATGTTGCTCTTACTGGTTTACAAGAAAAACTTCAAAATATTGTCGATACTATGCTTTATGGACAGAAAATGTTCCTGTGAGGCAAAGGAAAACTGGAAGGCAACAGGATCCTGTCTAGAGGAATGAAGCCCTCTGGGCACCGTCTGCCCATCCCACTGCTGTCAGTGCTGTGAGAGAACGCCACACATGTCGATACACGTCAGGAGACCCGAAACGCCACAAAATGAGAACACAGCAGGTATCTTCCACATAGTGCCATTTTTGGAAACACAGGTGAATTACAGAGGAAGCCGGGCTGGATGAGCGTTGATGAGGCAAAAAGCGACAGAATGAGGTGGCACAGGCACTGTAAGGAGTAACTACTGCGGGCCCTTCCCAGCTGCCTCCATGTTGCGCTCTGGCCCCTGCTGTGGCGCACGGTGCCCTCAGGGCCGAGGGCCGCGCACAGCGGCCCCCAGCACACCTCCTCCCTCTGCCATGGTGTTCAGGGCACGTACCCTTCCTACCCTGCGGTCTCATTTCACGGGGAGCCAAGAGATTTCTTCCCAAGCCTTAGCGATCGAATGAGCAGAAAAAAAGGAAGCAAAAATCAAGAAATGAAATGAAACAAGCCTGAGATTCTCCAGTAACAGCCATAACCTCATATTCTGCTCCCTGTGTGGACCACTGTTTCTTTCTCTGTTTTGCCCTGAGGAGAAGAACATTTTTTTCCCCACTGCTGTACTCCTTTCTTTGAAAGGTTTATCTCCAGAAGCAGCTCACCCAGCTGACAGGGATAGCACAGAGGCTTTGCTAGCTGAAGGGCTATTTAGGATTGCTTGCTGGAGGCCAGCATTAGTGGCCTCTGAAGTGGTCTAAGCACCCCCAAATAGCTCAGGTGCCCTTATGGACACCGAGGACAGAATTCTGTGTGCCTGCATCACTTTGGGGTGCACCTGAAGTTTGAGAGATGTGCGAGTGAGTTCACTGCCACGCGCACAAGCTACCAGCACACAAGACCATTCTCACCTTCTTTCACGCTGCAGCAGCTTTAAAGCTTCCTCTGTCTTTCATTTCTGTGACGTACATCCACTTGCTTGCCTTCATGGCAGCTCCTTCCTATTCTTCGAGCTCTAAATTATTCATCCCAGCTGCCATCTGGTTCAATTTAATTTCCATTTGCAATGTCATTTGAAAAACGCAGAGCAGATATATCCTCCTATCCTATCTGCATGCATTGGAAATGGCCTTAGACAGGAGAAGAAACCAGAGTGCAAAACTTCTGTTTATGTTTTTTCTGCCAGGAACAGATGACAACACCTATTTCTGAAGAGATCAGCATAAATTGACACTTTTCTGCATACAGTCAAGTCAAACAGTGATGGGCCAAACGTGCATCTAATGCTGAGGGGCAAATCTCCACTCAAAGTCCCCACTGACAAAGAACAATTTATTTTTCTCAGTAAATCATTTTCCAAAGCTTTTCATACAATCAGATTTCCTTACACTTCAGCTGAAAAGTCAGGAAACAGATTGCAAGAAAGAGGTTGATGAGCATATAGATTTGAAGGAGAGGAGAGGATGACCAGGAAATACAGTGGCTTATTTTATTTATAGGAAGAATGAAATAATTCCTTTAACCTCGAAGGAAAATAATCTTGTTCAAGAAAAGGAAATTGCTTCACTGCAACTGCTGTATTGCAAGAACAAAATCCACAACCGGTTTCTGCACCGCCTGGCGGGGTTTACACGCCGGGGTACAATGCCAGGCACTACCTGCCCAGCCCAGGTCAGGGACTACACTGCCCTCCCTGCACAAGGGCCATCAACCAGGGCTGATGCCATCCAGAAAGCAGCAAGAAGAGTGGTTCAGTCCTGCCTTGTGGCCATGGGTTACAATGCCCTGACCCCAGACCATGCAGACATGAGGTCTAATTCTGCTCCCTTGCCTTTCACCCAGCACACAGCACCTTTCATCCAGGTGATGGTTGGGATGGAGATGCTCTGCGCTGGGATGGCAGTAACAAAATTCACCACTCCAGTTCAAGCGATACATTACACATGCTGTACTTTACCTAACAAATTCTGAGCCACGATTCAAGAATTAAAATGGTAGAAGTCGATTAAAATCCACTTTCTAATGCCAAAAAAGGGTACCTGGTGGAATGTACATTATAAAAAAACAA
Organism: Oxyura jamaicensis; assembly: GCF_011077185.1. Lineage (NCBI taxonomy): Eukaryota > Metazoa > Chordata > Aves > Anseriformes > Anatidae > Oxyura > Oxyura jamaicensis. The sequence goes on from NC_048893.1 coordinate 25,972,239, forward strand.
AATTCACTTCTCTTTTTTTCTTCTTCCTCCAGTTCACCTTCCCTTTCCCCCACTTCTTTCTTTCATGTGATACTGAGCCATAGACTCAAGACGGTTTCCTCGCTAACCCTTGTTTAAAATAGTCTCCAAGGGGAGGATTTTCAGCCCTGGGATTTAGCTTCCCACCTGCAATTAACAGGAACGGCAGCTAAGCAGCTAAACCCTTGTGCGAGCACTTACCCACACTGTTATTTAAGCTGGTGGTTTTCTTTTGGTTTTATTTGTTTGACCCAGTCCAAGAACTGTCCCAAGGCTGTGTGCTCCAGGAGCAACACTTTCAGGGCAGTTCTGCACCCAGACATGCACACAAGCTCTTTTCTGCAGATGCTCACTTGTTTTTAGGCTCATGACCCTGGGCAGAAAGGGGCCTTTTTCCCCTCTCCCCTTTTCTGAACCACAAAAATGGGATAATTCACTGCCCCATTTCAAGGTACAGGGCCACTGTCAGCCTAAAGTAACTTCTTAACAGGCTATTTTTTTTTGTCTCCTGGTGAACAGGAAAAGATTGTGCTGAGAACGACAGATGTTGCATGAAGAAGATAACTGATCATACTAATGCTGTTTTTTCCCCAGTCTGTTTGCCTGGAATCTCTTCTGGATGAATGTTTTCAACCAGACAGTTCCTCTGTTTTGACCTTTCACGCAGAAATAAATGAAAAAATCTTCCAATAAATGAGACTTCTGCCATCCATTTTCACATGAATACTGTTTTCCATTTATAAGGTATAACACTCTGAAAAGAAGCAGCAAATGAAGACAATCATCATTTTGGATTTTATAAGCAGCATCTTTTGCACTTGTATCTTTTGTCTCAAAGCACCTAACAAATAGAAATAGACTCTTTCTAATGCTGCAAAAAGAGCTTAATATTATGTCCATTTTCCAACCAACACGATCAGAACTACAGGAGCAAACTGAGAGATGCACCCCAAGATCTGGTTCTCCTTTATTTGTGCTGATCTGCACATCCTGTTTTTACATTTCTAGTCTAGTCTGAAGCCTAGAAGCTGGGATTCACTGCAGCTGCTGGGGTGTGTAGCACAGTACTGGTGCCTTCTGATATAAAACTAATGGAAGAATGAATTCTGGATGCCTAATAAAAATGACTTTATTAGTGAAGTCTTATGTGCAGAAACATGGACCTTGCAAGGACATCTGGGTCTCTTGTGTCACCATCTTTCCATGAGACTATAGATCCTTCCAAATTTCACATCATTTCTGTCTTCAGGCCATCAGAACCACAAAAGCTCTGCTAGCACAACACAGAAGGTAGAATTAAAGTGCTACATTAATGGCTGGACTTGATCTCAGAGGTCTTTTCCTACCTAAATGATTCTATGATTCTAAAACCTGATGTCCAAAATTAAACCTCCATAAGCAACAAAACAAAACAAAACAAAACAAACAAAAAAAAAACACTCAAAGGAGCCAGACTAAGTGACATGACTTCTGTTCTAGAAGAGCTTGCACGCCTCTAAGTTCTTTTTTTTTCCAACTATAACAATTGCTATAAGAAGATTATCCCTTCTAATAAATTTTGCTTAGCACTTCAGTGTCCTTTTCATTGCAGATCTCAAAGTACACTGCTAAGCATAATGTGCATCAAATTCACATTTTAGAAGGGGAAACTTAGCTACAGAAAAGGCTTGTAAACACTGAGTCTGATCTCATGTGAGAATCATAGGAAAAATCCACCTACGCACTTCGAAGCCAGGGGAATTTTTGCTACCGCCGTTAGCAGGACCAGGATTTCACCCTAGTAATGTGCTGCCTCTGCCAACTGTGTGAGATCATAGAACTGTAGGTTATGGTTATCAACTCGCCTAAAATCTCATCCAGGTAAAATCATTTTGCTGTTCCTGTTTCCAGAACCCTGCCATCCCTACAGCAGCAATTAAGCAGTCCCAGCAGAACACACGGTTCTTGGGTGACACCTTTTACCTTGCACATCAATCACATCCACTCAACAGAAGAAAGCATCATCTGTGCCCTGATGCCAGACCAAAATGATCTTACAGCGCCCAGAAAGACAGGCCTGGTAGACAAAACCACCTGTTTCAGAACTGACTCTGTTATTTTTTACATCTGCTCATTTCACTTCCTTTGTTGTTCCCATCACCAGAATCTGTTACCAGTAAAATAGTCTCTAAAAAATAACCATGTGCTTGACTGCCTGTTGTTCTCTGTATCGCTGCCTTTCCTGGAGAAGTGTCACACTGCACGTACAGGGAGCACCAGTCACTGCAGGGACTTTTCCAAAGAACCTTACTGAGATACAAGAGCTCCTTATTTAAAGACAGTCCTCTCACATCACACATTGATTACTGTGCTTATATGCTAGTAAGAATCCACAAGTGATTCACAAACTGACAGCAATTTCCCTGCTTCACTGCATGTTCTGGAGCCTCATACCTGGTACTGCCTGGAGCCTTGCTGACTCACTTTCCTCTACGAGCAATACAGAATACAAAGCCAAAGGTGCGTGTTAAGATTGCTTCAAGCCTTCCCAGTTCTTTCCCCATTCTTTCCCCATTTCCTGGTGCATCTGGATAGCTGTGCAGGTCCAAATCCAGCATCCTGCAGGGATGTCTCAGGGAACACAGTGCAGCCCAGGAACCGCGCAGCACTGGGACGAAGCTCCCAAGGATATGTCCTTCTTCACCCATTAGGACCTCAGAAAGTCCTTGGGAGACACTCACACAGTTGCCTTCTGCCTAGGTTTACAATCAGGCTTTCAAGATCACTGAGACGTCTCCTACCTGAGCAAAGAAACTAGGAAATGTGGTCCTCCGATACTTGATAATTAATGGGCACGCAGGAGCCTTTCTTTATGACACTGAAAGCTTGAGGTGCATTTGTTTACATAGCTAGCTGCTGCTTTATGAAGAATATGCTGAAGATGCTACCTTTGGAAAGAAGCTTGAAAAGGAAATTTGTTTTACTGAGACCTGCAACTGCAGCACTCTGGCCACACCTGGTAGATTTATCTCCCAGTATGTTCCTCCAGCCTTCCCCTTACTGCAAGCCGGAATCTTCCCACCAATCTCCATGTGGGTTCTCAGTACTACACAAACTTTGGAGCTGCATATTTTATTTCCCCAGGCTGTTTTTCACCACCAGAACTTAATTTCATATCTTCTCGCATCTTCCTTGAGATCAGCCTAGCTGACCACACAACAAACAGCCTCACCCATTCCTCAACAGATGCTCGTAAAATAAAACAGTGCTTCTCCAGGCTGATCAGAATTGCTGGTTTTGGTAAAGCAACTTCATTCTAGAAAAGCTTCCTCCTCCTAAGAACAGCCTGTTTTTCCAGGCATTTCATGGAGGGGCTCTAAAATATACAAATAAAATAATCTGGAGACTCTCTTTGCCCTAACTGAAAACATTTGCAGGTTATACCCCTTACAGTTAAAAATAATGGCTTTACAGCTTTATCTATATACTGATGAGAAGTATTTTGAGTTTGAATGAACTACAAGTACAAGCAATAACAGCAACCAAAACCACGAAATGTTATATTAAGACCAATTGTTAGAACTTGAGGGGTCTGGTTCCTCACTCGGTGCACTGTTATCATCAGTATTTTCTTTCCCATGGAAGAAACAATAAAATAGTTTTTTCCAATACTTTCAAATGCTTATTCCATGTATAAGTATGTGGCAATCTGAACTTAGGTAACTTAGATGAGAACATATCATTAATTAAGCAAATTATCAGCACCTTTTGATGAGAATAAATTTCTCAGGACAGTAAGAAGCAAACACAGATCAAGACTTTTGAAAATATTTTATAATTTTAGAGACTTATATTAAGGCAAAAACTTTTTAAAACTTCTAATTTGCAGAACTGGGTACATCTCCAAGGCTCCCTTGTGGAGCCTTAAGTAAAGCACCCAATAAACAAGATTTAAAAAAATAATAATCATTGTGAGTTAATTTTGAAGAAAAACATTTTTTGTTGTTCATGGTAGAACATTTACTGGTAGAAAAGGGAAAGTAAAACCCAACAGCTAACAACCATCACACAACCCCTGTGAGAAAACAATTTTTTCAGCCTAAATTTAACACGGATCTGAACAAACCTGACACTCCAGAAGATGCAGGGAATGCCTGTAACAAGGTGTGGCACAGAGCACCCTACTGCTCTGCTTACTATGAGTTGCCATGCCTTGTGAAGATACTCATCTCCATCCAAGACAGCAGCAAAACCCTATTAAACAGCGTGAAAGACTAATTAGCTCAGTGTTGACTAACAGTATTGCTTTGGTATTACTCAGCTAGCCCCCTTGAAGCTCTCTCCACTGCACAATACAGGCATGCCCTTTGTAGGAAAACCTAAGCCCCGTTTATTAAGTGACAAACCCCCTGCTGACTCAGTTTGTCCCTCATCCTTTATATTAAATTTCTATCTTCAGCTTTTCAGAGTATATTTATACTGCTGTTCGCCAAATGCCATAAGCAGCAGTTGAATCTAACGAGGCCCATATCCAAATCATAAAAGAACTCAAAAAAATGTCAAATCCATATTTATTTTAAATGTTAACAACTTTCAGTCTTCATAGGCATAATTAAAATGTGTGTCCTGTATGTGCTTTTTTTCCTCTGGAAAAAATAATGATCTATCATTTTAAGGGAATCAAAGCATGTTTTTGTGATTGGCATCTGACGGATTTCATTGAAGTCGGGTTTCTTTGGAAAGTGGTATCTATAATTCTGTTTAATGTAGAACTCCCTCTGTGCATTTTATATGTGTTGACAGTGAGCATGCATTTATTTTCCCTCTCCAACTTTCCTAATAGTAAATCTGTTTCTAGTATTAAAGAGCGACGCGCTGAAGCGAGCAGAAATGACATGGATTTTTGTAAGTGAAATCAATGTATGCAATACCTTATAAAACATACGCATGTGAATTTATGGACTTGGAATTTTATGGAGCTCTCTTATGGCTCATTTCACTAGAGCTGTCCTCATAGCCGAAAGGGTGTCGTGCTCTTCAGAAGCTGCCCCAGACCTGCACCCGTGTGGCCCTTCTGCTTCCCAAGGTGACACACAGCCACCGCCACCTGCTCGCACCATCCATGGAGCAGCACAGCACGTCCGGCCATGGACATGGATGGGAAGATCATTTCCCATCACCCTGCTGAGTGCCGAGCTAAGAATGACAAACTGGGCTTTTTCCCCACTGCTAGGAGAAGACTCGAGGTGCCCCACTCAAATTTGCATGTCTTGTTCACCAAGCATGTTGCAGTCATTAGCTAACCACAATTGTACTAATTCCCACCTTTGAATGCTCTTTCATTTAGCAGTTCCTGCTTTTATTGTAATTACATTTCAGGGCTCATTGGCTGGGAGCGTCAAATGATGTGATAGAGTAATGCTCAAGTAAAACTTCTCATCTCTAAACGTCAAATACAGAAGAGTGTGGCATGAGTTGGCAGCGAATGGCTGTCATTTTTAATTCTATAGCTCACTGTGCATTGTAATTGTTCCTTCCATTCTCTTTCTTATCATTATTGGTTATTTTATTATGCTCTGGTCCTTCACTATACTGGACAGTAAGAAAATGGCACATCAAGACCAAGTATGCCAGAATTTTAAGTAATTTCTACAGACTTAAACTCAGATCTTCAAAAGACCTTTCTTCCAAGGGTCCTGGGTAAACCACGTTCAGCATCTGGAATCTTATTTACGTTTTATCAGCATCATTCAGAACTATTATTAACTAATATCTATTAAGATTGATTAATTACCGTCATATTTTGATTGCAGGAATACAGCTGTTTACTTGGTACCAAACACGCTCTCGCAGCCTCCACGGAGGTATCAGGGCTTCCCACGTGGCTGACCCTACTTTTGTCAGTGGACAGCCCCAGAAATATAACCTGATATGGAAACTGATGTTTTTCCCCGACAGGAGCTCACTTTGCTTTTCCACACCAGGGAGGAGGCAGAGCGATGCTTGAGTCCATGTAGGGTAGAGAGAGAGAAATTTGTTTTGGATCAGGTGAAATGAATGACAGAGGAACCTGTTTGTGCCAGTACAGTAATGGATGACTTTGAATACCTATGTGGAAGGCACAGGCTGTTGCTGTGCCCGGTGATTCCCCTTCTCCCAGAGTTGAGAATAATTACAGACAGCAGGAGCAGGTGTTGCCAATAAACTTAAAAGGAGAAGCGGAAGTGGTAGGAACAGCAATGCAGTGTATAGAAAAAAAAAAAAACAACAACAACAACGAAACAACAGGAGGAGCACCTGAAAACGCAGCACCTTTCCTTCCACAGAAGGCAGCCGTGTGGCTGCAGTGCCTCCCTCCCTCCGCAGCTACACAGATGGCTGCAAACGCTGTAATGGTGCAAAGCTCACAGCACCCATAAAGCCATAGAAGGAAGGAAACCAGTAGCATTGCTTAATAGTCTGCTTGTTTTACAGTCAAGTGGATTGCCAAGCAACTAGGCTATAACAAGTCCCATATTTAGGGGAAGAAATGTTTGTCTTCTGTCTGTCCCTGCTTGCAAATGGCAAATGGAGGCAGTTCCTAAGCCAGACAACCCAAGTACAGCATGTTCCTCCAGCCCGGCGCCCGTGCCACCCAGCAGCCGGCGTTAATGACTGCCACAGTTGACACGTGTGCCTTGCCAGAGCCTCAGTTTGCCATCGTCACTGCGACTTCTACTCTCAGAACAAAAAAAGACAAGAAATTTGCACCAAAGCCCCTGCAGTTACTCAGGAATCTGAGTTTCCCACGTTACTTAACGCGACCAGATCCTTTCAGGACTGCATCCACCACAACCCCTTATGGCAAAGAGCTGTCTAAGCACGTGCATCCCAAGCTGTTTGACGTGACACAGGGTATGTGAAACACCGACACACTACACCAACAGAATACCCCCAGGACAACAGCCGGAGGCCAGGTGAACAATCCTAGGGCATGTGAAATGGCTCTAGATGCCTCATTTAGGCAACTGACCTCAGTCTCGAATGTTCCCTTCATGTCTTGCATTCTTCAGCCACACGAGCTATCAACAGAAATGGGTTAGTACTGCAGTTAAAAAGCACCGACATTAAAGTATTACGATATACAGTGGGTTCGTCTGGGAGTCCATCTTAAATCGCTTATGAAGACTAAAAATGTAACATGCATTTCTTCTGAATACAAGCAGATACTGAAGACTCTCACCAAGGTAACTGCCTGTAAGCACAGTGCTCAAGTCTAAAGTAAGGTGTGGTCAGGGCAAATGACAGGACAGGTAACACTTTAAGGTTTCACGTTGTTGGGTCCCCAACCCAAGGCATCCTACTGCTGAAGGATGACGGTGCAGCAACAAAGCAAGCCTGAAGTCATACAGGTGCGTGGGGCAGAATGACCCCTGCCTGGGCCATGGACCCCTGAAGCATCATTTCAGGGATAAACCTAGCTGTTCCAACTCAGCACTCATAGTCCTTAAGAGACATCTTATTATCTGGATGCTTCGATAGATGTTTGTTATCTCATTTAGTGGCTTTTCAGGAAGCAACTAACTTTACACAGAATATATGCCTTTTTCCATGGCTCAGCTCTCTGACATTTATGTTTTCCAGGATTCTGTGTAGTGGTAAAAGAATAAAACTTAAGGCATGATGAAAAAATATAATCTAAATGCACAAGCAGTACCTCAGCTTAGACTGATTTCACTCTAATGCCCAGCTGAAATACTGACTAATGAAGGGAATGAGAAAGAACTGTTGAAATGAAAATTGTTGAAACCAATTTTAAGACTGATTTTTTGTAATTCACTGTTTTATTCTAAGAAACTGGATCAAATCAATGACAGAAAAAACAGTATTTTCCTTCAATCTGAAATAATACTAACAATCAAAGTAGAATCCAGCAATGAAAGCATCCGCTGGCTGCTCAGAGCTAAATTTTGATTGGAATCATATTAAAGTGCCTCTGTTTGGGAAATCACTACATTTAAAGGCACTATTTTTACTTTCAAATTTACTAAATTTTGTATAGTTGATTCAGTTCCTCTCTGTATATCCCAACATTAAAAAAGTTGAGAAGAGAAACCCCCAAGCCCCCCCCGATGGCTAGCCTTCTCACCAAAGCACACCGTGTGTTACAGGGAGGATGTAATACCAAAGGCAAGGTATAGCTTGTTTATTACATAAACATATACAAGCTCTTATTCTTTTACTCAGCACCTGCCTCAGACTCAAGTAGAGAGCAGGAAAGCAGGGGTATAAATGACTACACCATAAATTTCTGTCCTTGCCTCGAGCACACGCAGCTCTGCACAGGCAGCGATCTTCCACCGGGTGCCAGCGCTGCTGGAGCTCTCAGCAGGGACTCGCTGCCAAGCAGCTCCTGCAGCTCGCTCAGGGGAGATGCGATCAGTGACAGGAACTGGCCGAAACGCTGCCGAAATGCAGAGATATATTTGGATGAAACGTGGGTGAAACTGTTCCTTACCTGTTAGCAATGACCTCTGCCTGTCCACCCAGAGAACAGAAAGCCCCACTGAGCAGAAAACAGCACACCTCCGGCAATGAATAAAAAAGACAGGTTCAAGATAAAAATATGAGAGGCCAAATAACTGAGGACTGTGTCATAGATAACAATAGCTGTTTTCTCTCTCTGTCTGTTGGCTTCCCTTCTCCAGTAGGACAGGCTGGTTTTAGCTGCTTATTTATCTCCCTTACCTCTTCAGAGATTCTATCAGAAAAAAAAATCTTTTAATTTCAAAACAGATTTCTGTCCATTTTGCAAATACTCAATGCCTATCCATTAACCGAAAACAAATGGGGAGCTTTTGTCTACCAATACTTTGGGCACTGACTTTTTCATGCCAAAGACCTCTCTGTAGCAGACCGAGCTTTCTAGACCTGCACTGTCCACAAGAGACTGAAAAGTGGCCTTTACAGACTGCTGAATTAATTCAGTGTACATTTTTGTGCTCAGGCAACCTTATCTGGCATGCTGTAGGGGCTGCAGAGAAAGGATGACACCAGGCTTCCTGCAGCTGAGGAGGCAGAGCAGATCAACTTCCAGAATGAAAACTAGGCTTCATGGGGGAATCTGAAACACTGACTGCCAGTCTGGTCTTGGAAGTGACCATAAAGCACATGAAGAAGCAAAACGTTCAGTGATACTCGTAGAACCACCGAATGGTTTGGGTTGGAAGGGACCTTAAAGCCCACCCAGTTCCAACCCCCCTGCCATGGGCAGGGACACCTCCCACCAGAGCAGGCTGCCCAAAGCCCCATCCAGCCTGGCCTTGAACATCTCCAGGGATGGGGCATCCACAGCCTCTCTGGGCAACCCGTACCAGGGCCTCACCACCCTCTTTACTAAGAATTTCTTCCCAACATTTAATCTAAACCTACCATCTTTTAGTTTAAAGCCATTCTCCCCTGTCCTATCACTACACCCCCGACAAAGAGTCCCTCCCCAGCTTTCCTGCAGGCCCGCTTCAGGTAGTGGAAGGCTGCAACAAGGTCTCCCCAGAGCCTTCTCTTCTCCAGGCTGAACAACCCCAACTCCCTCAGCCTGTCTTCATAGGAGAGGTGCTCCAGCCTCTGATCATCTTTGTGGCCTTCCTCTGGACTAGTATTTCCATGCCCTTCTTGTGCTGGTTGCCCCAGAGCCGAGCACAGTGCTCCAGGTGAGGTCTCCACCATCATCTTCAGAGTTGCGATGTTTGCTGGGAGAACAGGGGAGAAAGCCTCGGCAGCTCTGCCAGTAAGTTCTCAATATATATTCTGAAAATACAAGATTTTCAGAGTGTAAGAAAAACTACCCAGCAGGAAAATCTGAGCAGGGCCACGCTGCTGATGCTGAATGGGTGAGGAGGCTTCTGCTCAGAAACCTGGGTTCTGAACACAAGTGCCCCCGGAGCAGCTGGGAGCCGCAGGAGATCGCCTCAACCAGCAGAGACATTCAGCGCTTTTCTCTCAGCGACAAGACGCTAGAAGGCCTATAGCAGGCAACCGACTGAAAGGGGTCTTACAGCTGAGGGGGGAGGCGTCACTAAGGAGGACACAAATGCATTTGCTGTACTTGTTCACTAGAGAAAGAAGGGAGAAAAAAAAAAAAAGATGCAAATTAAGTGGAAATGCCTCATTTTGACAGGAGCTGAAAATAACACAGCAGCACATGGGGAGGCACAGCTGGTGCTCAGGCTTATTGCTACCATCGAGGCTGAATGGTTAGCAGGATTAGGAGCAAACCAGGCTAAAACAAAGCAGCACCGGGCAGCTTCTGCTCTCCCACACTCCCACCCCAGTCCTGCTCTTTCTTGCTAACTACGCAGCTCGCTCCCGTCCCGCTATTAATTCAGTTTGAAACGGCAGGCTGCACTGATCTGTGTGCAAGATTACAGGTTGGGCTCGTGCCCACTTTGTTACAGCACAGATTGCTTCCAGTCTTGCAGCGGGAGCCATCTGGGAGGAAGAGCAAATGCTCGGCTACTTAATTGGTGCTTTCAGTGAAACAGAGCACGGTCGGGACTGACAGACCTAGAGAAAATAACAAAAGCGGCCATCGTGAAGGGAGGGAAGGAGAAAGGAGCCTGCCTACACTCCAGACTCTGAAAAGATCTGGAAATAAATAGGATTTGTGACAACCCCCTGCACAGTGCTTAGCCTTTGGAGTTGCTGCTTCTCCAGCCCAGTTTGAGACACTGCCCGATTTTCCCAACCCAAGCAGGAGCAGGGGGACTGGCTTCATGGCACGATTCATGGCACGTTCGTGGCATGAACAAGCTCTTGTTCACACAGCAGGCTGGTAACGCACACTGCAGCAGATCGACTATGCACCTCTTCTGGATATTGGAGTAAAGGGAGACTGCTATCTTGATTGGGATTTCTGAAATGGCCTCATTTACTAAAATTACTTCAGTAGTATTTCCAGATTCTCTCTTTCAGTTTCACAGTTCACAGATGTCTCCTGATTTCTTCATGAGAATTGCAGTGGGTCTTCATTAATGAAGTGTGGGCAGGATTGAACACCATCACACCTGTTCCTATCTGCCTCCCCTCCTGCTTCTCCCCGTGGGGGGGGCCCGCCCCCAAATATAGGTACTCCAGCTGCCTGTTTGGCAGATCAGATTTTAGCTCTTTCATTTCCTAAATCCCCCTAATCTGAGAATTTCAGGATCTTCCATGCTGCAGACTGCCTCCTCTCCTCTAGCTCGTCACACCTCCCCAGTTTTGTTGTTGCTCAAGAAAGAAGTTGACCTGGCTTCTTCCTTCAGGTTTCCAACTGTTCTGCAGCTTATTTCAGTCTCCACACATCAGCCAATACCTGATTTTGCAACAGTTTACATAATACATTTTGTGCTCTATTCCTGTTTCTGTAAAACTCTCAGAAGTTATTAAACCAGCTCAAGTTCAGTAATTAGATCCAGAGCAGAACATAGCTAGCAGGGTGTCTGGTATAAAGACTAGCTTTTATACCACCTTGGACAATGATTTAAGTGCTGAACTATTACAGATAATGCCTTCATAAATCTAAGAAGGCTCTTCTCACCTCATGCTCAGAATTGTTAATGCCCTGCCACTGTGGATCAATAAACTGCATCTGGGCCTCCCCACAAGCCAGCATTTTAGGGAAGCGTGGCCATATCTGCTGGTAGGGCAATTAACACCCCCTAGTATCCATTTTCTTGGCGTCTTCCAAACACACAACATTAGCTTTGCAGAAACTTCACCAAAGGGCTGGCTGCGTGGACACAAGATCAAAGAAAACAAAGTTATCCATTTGTTATGCTTGGATACTGTAGTTCGTCTTCGGCAGATGTGAACTTCAAACCCTTTATCAAAGGTCGTTCATGCATGTTAAGAAACCTGAGAGTATAACAAACAAGCCAATATTTCATTTGGAGTTTCTAAAAGCTACAAGAAGTATTAGAAAATATACTAAAAACCAAACCAAGAAACCGTGTCATCACTTTTACATAAATGTTGCTTTTGAGTACTTTGACCTGTCTGCACCCACATTTTTTCATATAATTCACAAGCATTCTTTTTTCAGCTATGAAAGCTCGTTTCAATTAACCTTAAACCTACACCTTGTTAACTCAATCTAGTCCTAATTGAGAATTTACATAGTTTTTTTATTATTATTATTTTTTGTATCAACTTAATTAACCATGTTAAAAAGATCGCACTTTTATTTAAACCTAAGTAAGGACAGTTACAGACAAACCTTCTATGGGAACACCTACAATTTCTGAGAAGAGTAATCACAGAAAAGACTGATCACATCAATCACCCTAAGCTCTTAAGAGCCCAGCACAAAGGTTTTTGACACCCATTTAGGACAAGTCTTTCATTGCTCGATACCATATTGATGTGGTGTTCCAAAGAAAAGGGGCCAGCAGCAAATGGACAACGCTGAGACGCGACTGCAGTGACTCCTACCATACGCCAACCGCTGTTGTTGGCTTATTGCTGGACATTAGCCTCCTGCACTAACTGGTGTGCAATCACTTCCAGAGAAGCAATCAGATACAACTTCGCTCCCCGAAGGCCACGTTTGGCCTTGGGCTCAGGTACGAGGCCCTGGAAAAAGCAACTTTATAAAAGAAAAAGGAAGCTAACTCTACTTTCGCTCATCACTAATGCTCCACTCTCCTTGCAAAGAATGAAAGCAAATGCCATGCTGGAAAATAAGTGATTTTATTATGGAGATTTCTTATTATGGTGAATTATGGTGATTTTTCAAGTGTTCTAAACTATTTCTTGTAACTGAACTGTCATATCATGGTTATCTTCTTCACCAATTACTTTATAGTTTAGTGTCTCACGTTGCTGATAACAAGTTTATTTTCATTAAATGTCAGTCTGAATATGTACACCAATAACTTTTGCTATTATTTGACTGGTCATTCTCATTTTCTTCTTCTAAATCATTTAATGCGATCAGTTCCGTGAGTTTGGGTGCTAGAACCCAGAAGCATGGCCCAATCACTATTTCTCTTTGCCAGCTACTTCTAGACTGAACTGAAATAAAGAAGGGACTAGGGGCCAGATTTTAGCCAACTTCATAAGAACAAACAAACAAACAAAGACTCAAAGCAATCAATAAGCTCTAGCAGCTCATTTTCAGAGACGGAGTTCTCATTTCTGGAAGGCAGCTTGGCAGCAGGCCCCCCTCTTCCTCTGCACAGGGCAGCACGTGAGTCAGCGGCAGCGCAGCCTTGCCCACGCCACCCCCGAGATACCTCCAGCCCTCTCCTGTAGCTCCATCCGCATTGCTGCTGGAGATATGAGGCTACTTCAGCTTCCAGGGGCATTTAGACTTCTGGGCTCCACACAGGTAGGAACAACGAGAGTGGCTACCTGCCACTGGGCTGCTATGGGACTGGGTTTCCAGTTCCTGGAGAGAAGCAGTGAGATCACAGCTTCACGACAGCAGCTGCTGACTGCGTGGGGAGATGGTTTCGGGCTCTCATGCAGATTTCTGCAAAAATAATGTTCTGAAATAACTGAAAATGTGTAGCTACCATTGGGCTGCGCCTCGCTCTGCAGAGATGAGGAAACAACCAAACATCACTACAGACACACAGACTGGGCCCAGCCTAGCTAATGCCAGGCACGTAGCTCGGCGAGCTCCTGCAGCACAGGGCACTGCATCCACAGCTCCATTCATCGCTGAAAAGCAGCCAGGGCCCACAGAGACAGGACGGCATTAGCAGACATGCAGTGCCCCCAAATGACCAGCCTAAGTCTCTTTGCATTGAAGGGTGTCACTGCAGGCCGTGACTCGCAATGCCCACAGCAAGAACACCTGCTGTGGCATGTAGGTGTACCCGAGCACAGCAAGAACCCCAAATATTTATACCTAGAAGGGTAACTCTAGAAAAATGTCTAGTGTAAAGGCCTTTGGAAACCTGTTCTTTCTGGTACCCCTCTCTGTGTGGACAGATCGGCAGTGCTTTATCCTGGGTAGGCAACTAAATCTCCTGGTCAGTGTAGCTCTTGTATCCTTAAGGGCTGGGGCAAAACCCACTAGTCCCATGACAGCATGGCAACTGTACATCTGTAAGGATGATAAGCTGTAAACTGTAAAGATGGTGCTATCTATGTCTTATTTTATGCACTTGAGGATTCCTTCATCTCAGAGCCATCTCCTTGTGCAGTCATTACATTCATGAAGCCTCAGAACGAGATCACTGCTAAGTCAGAGATCTTGCAGGGATACGTTCCCGTCTGTACTGCTACAGAAACCATTCTGCTACTGTTAGAAAGGGACGCCGTATCCCCTGGTACAATCTGAATGCATGAGGCCTCTCACATTTAGGTGGTTTCCTGGGGGAACTTCCACTCTTGAATAAGACGTTTACAGCTCAGATCTTGCTGCTTTTTTATCTGTCTGCTCATTTCCACCATTTGGAGCTTTTTTCCATCCATCTGCGCAGGCAGCCTGATTATCACCCTCTTCGCTCTGCACATAATAATAACAGCTTATCTGGAGTTATCACTGTGGACCACGCAAGCAGAGAATAACCAGGCTGATATATGCTGCCGAGCTACAGGAACACTTTCCCCAGCTTACTTAACCCTCTCGCAGGCCTCCACCTCCGCTCACTGCCTGTACAGTTTCTAGGGCTTTTTAGTTGAAGTGTTTGGTTTTGTTTCCTTCTGGACAACAAGGAACAGCATGGGGTCTTCACACATGACTCGACACGTTTCCTTGCCCAATAATTCTGTATTTCTGACGTATTCTCTTTGATAATCTAAATCAAAGCTTGAATGTGTTTTAGCATCCATCTGCTGATTTGAGTGACTGGTTATTATATCTGTGCAAATGCAGTTTACTACCGCTGAGACAGCCTTGGGTACCTTGCTAATGCCAGTAATGAAGGCAGCTAAATTAAATATTTCTTTCTGTCATGTTTCGGTATTACTAATTATAACACCTTTTGTTTGTTTGCTTTTAAATTTGCGACCAGCAGCTTCTTCCTTGTGCTAAGCTTGTTGAGAATCAGTGTGACTCACGGTAAGTATTGGCAAGCCAGGGATTTCTGCAGTTCGGGTTCTGCTTGGGATGCTGTCTCCTTATAGCAGTTTTCCCTGTTCTTGCAGCTGTGATCTTAGAGATAGACTCAGCTGCCATTTCCCGTGCTCTGTGGAGCTGTAATACACGTGCTTTTCCTTGTAATTCTTTTTCTAGTGGTGTCCTCATCATATGATCCCTTGCTACCTTTGAAAAATGTAGAGAACATGTAAAGTGAAGAATATGTGATCCCCTTTTTCTACTGCCATCTGTAACTGAGTATGTTTTCCTTTTGCTGCCCTTGCATAAGCACGACTCATCAGCATCAAGACCATACCCTCTTAGAAGTCCTCGATGCACCACAGGACGGGCACTTCCACATTCAGATGAGTACAGCAGCTTCCCAAGACTCAGTCCTAGCAACAAAATGTAAGCCAGCATTTGCTGGCGTGATGACATGCACGAAATCATATTATCATTGTAGATGCAAAATCACTGGGCTAATAATGGCACGTTAAACATGAGAGGAGAGGCAAAGGGAGATGAACAATTTGGCATCTGGCATCTTCAAAACCTTCTCAGAGCATCTTAAGCTACAGACCTTTTGAGCAAAAGTCACATTCTTCCAGAGCTCATTCCCACCACTCTCTTATCCTTCTTCCCTGTTCCATCCATCCTTTATAAAAGCTATTTAAGGGTTATACAAATGGGAAAAGTCCCCACTGTAACTACATAATTCCACTGAAAAGCTCACCAGTTTTGTACAGCTTCATTCTGGGCTCCTGCTTTAGGCTGAACCACTGTCTGGCACACTTTGAGGGTCACCTCAGCATCCTTCATTTCAGTGCACCGAGGCAAGATCTTCCCAGCCACTGGATTTCTTGAGGGAGGTCATATATATCTGACTTTAATTTTGTACCACTGCCTTTGAGTCCCAAAAGAATTTCCCTTCTAATTCCCATGTACTGATCAAAACACTTGATATACTTCAAGCTGTCAATTCAAAATGAATCCACAAAGATTCTTAGGACACCTAAAATACTTTCCACATAATGCTGGGAAGCAGTGGCACATTTCTGGGTCTAGATGTAACACGGGGTCCTCTCACATTCCTGGCTTCTGAGCATCATAATTTGATCTCTTAGCATAAGCTTCCCCTTGGTCAAACACAGCAAAGCCAGCCAATTTTCCACTAAGCTACACTGGATTCTGAGTAGCAAGTGTTTTTCTCTGTAGTTTTACAGCTTAATTCCCTGTTATAGAGGCTCAGCGCCCTATCCTTTGCAATAAGGAACATAATGGCATTTCTAAGACTCTTTCAGCTCTTGTTACAGATAGTGACCTTCATACGAAAGGTTCTAACCAGGGGCGTTGCATCGGTGTTTCACCAAAAAGGAAAGATACCTGCTCATCCCAAAACTTGCAATACTCTTGTCTCCCTGAATCTCCAATGCTCTTTTCATAGCACATCCTAGACCTTTTCCTGGTGCTTCAGCAGGCTCTTCTAGCTAAGATGAAAGCAAAGGGCTTAATTGTTCTGCAAGTTATTTTTTTTAGCTGGGCATTGACACTAATTACCCCCCAAATACATAACACTCCAGTGCTTCTAGACCAGCTCAAATTATAGGCCATCGTCCCCTCTGCATGCACTGTACTTCTCATCTGGGTCATATGGCCCAAAGGGACTCCAATAACCTTTTTAACTGACCTTGGGCTTAAAGATTTATCCCTGTTTCTGGTACTGTAAATCAGACCGGTCAAAGATGAAGCTTGTTTTGATCTCCCATCATTTTGCAAACAAGCAGCTGGACAGGGCTGGTATCTTTCTTTGGATGTAGGCTGGAAGTCGGTCCTGCTTTGAAGGAGGTGCTGGTCCCTTCAACACAAATTCTTGTCTGATTTTTGCCTTTAATTTGAAAAATCTTTTGTCGCCTTTAACCAAGCAAGGGTCTCTCTATTAATTATAGCTTATGATTTTAGTTATGGCAAGGATCAACTGTAATTAAACAATCTGGAAAAAAAAAAGGGGGGGGTACCCCATTCACTGCCTGCACCTTCAGATTTCTTCCCTGTTGCAGAAACTCACGTGCGAGCTGCACTGGAGATTAGACTTGTGTTCAGTAACTTTCCATCAGACCCTTGCAACCTCCAGTCCAATGGGACAGGAAAGGGGACTGAGGGCTACAAGAGCCAGATGGTCTGAGACTGTCAGGTACACGAGTCAAATCCAGCCTGCAAGATGTCTCCATTCACCCCCACACTTTTCTTTGGGAAGGAAGAAAGGGCAATGCACACCTAAACTTTCTAAACAGCTGCATGCTTGAAAACAGCTCTACCCAGTGAATTCAACCTGCCATTAGCTCCCTCGCAGGTCGGGTTGGTGCGCAGAGGCAGGCACACTGGCCCAGGATGGCAGCACCCACACCCACCATCCCATGCAGCTGTGGAGCTGGGTCCTGGGCATCCCACCCTCTGATGAATGGAGGACATCACCTTTGGTCCAGCACTTGGCCATCCACTTCACAGAGATTGTCTCTTTTGAGCTAGTAGAAATTGCTCTTTATATCCAGCACTACGGTCTCTCATTTCTCAGTGTTGATGGCTGCTCTTATGCAGGGTTTTATGGGACTGCTCTCCTGATGCTATAAAATCAATTGTCTTGGTGCGACCGTTCCCTGTTAACGCATTCTGGCTGGGAGTTTGGAAAAAGAATAAAAAAGCCCAGGGACGAAAGCACTTTGTGAAAAGACGGACTAGGAGACAGTGCAAGTGGGCAGGGCTTCCATTTCCCTACAGAGATCACAGAGCCACAGCACGGCTGAGGTTGGCAGGGACCTCTGGAGGTCACCCAGTCCAAGCCCCTGCTCAGGCAGGGACACCCTGAGCTGGCTGCCCAGGACCACATCCAGGTGGCTTTTGATGATCTCCAAGGAGGAGACTCCAGGACCTCTCTGGGCAGCCTGTGCCAGTGCTCAGTCACCCACACGAACAGAGGTGCTGCCTGGTGCTCAGGGGGAACCTCCTGTGTGCCAGTTTGTGCCCACGGCCTCTTGTCCTGGCACTGGGCACCAAAGAAAAGAGCCTGTCTCCATCCTCTTTGTACCCTCCCCCGAGGTATTGATAGACACTGACGAGATCCCCTGAGCCTTCTCATCCCCAGGCTGACCAGCTCCAGCTCTCTCAGCTCCCACCACAAGAGAGGCGCTTCCACCCCCTGATCACCCTGGTGGCCCTCCCACGGTCTCTTCCCCGCCTGTTCTCTGCAGCCCCCAGCTGCCCACCTCTTCATGGAGCGCTAGGTTAAAGTACTGCAGCAGGAGCAAACCCAGCGGTCTGAGAACATCACCTCGGTCCCTCACAGCGCACTCGCAGCCTTCCAGCAGCGCTGGGGCGTGTAATTCCCTCCCCGCAGCCTCCTGCTGAGTTATTCTGTCTGCACTACCTGAAGCACGCGCGGTGTGAATCCTCGGGCAGGCATGAAGCCAGCTCTCCGAGCACCTCTTTGCCGGCTCTGTGGGCTCCAAACCGCACCCTGCCAAGCTCCTTCGCAGCACAGGGAGAGATTTCACGGAGCCGCAGCGCCCCAACCTCCCCCGGGACTGCCAAGCCCCACAGATGTGCTGCTTCTCCCGTGGCGGTTTAATTCGTGCCTGTGGTGTCTCTCACACAGGCCTCAAAGCGGGAGTCAGGTGAGGGAGGTGTGCTGGCCCTGGGGCTGTTACCGTCTTCTCCCTGGTGTCCTTCTCTCGGGGCCCAGCTCCTCCCAGCCCAACGCCCCGCCGCGTTGTTCATGCTCCCCAGGCTTGGTGGAGCGCTGGCACAGTGCCCCACCGCTTCTCGTTCAGAGATCTCACTCAAAACTCCATTTTTAATCAAACTTTTCCCTTTTACAGACTCCGAAATGACCTGGGCAAGCGGATCCACCTGTCAGGTCAGCGGGAGAGGCGGCACGGGCGGCCAGCTCGGCCCCTGCCACGTGCACCTCACAGCCCGGCACCTCACGGGGTGGAGGCGGATGAGAACCAAGCCACCGAGGATGAGCGACCTCCACCCCCGTGCCTCCCGTGGGGCTTATTGAGGGGGCACACGACCGATGGAAAAGACTGAGCATGACCGCGCGGGAGCTGCCACACCACGGCCCAGCTCCCTTCCTTCGCCCTTTCCCAGCTCGCAGCGTGCCGCAGGGTTAGCGTCCTCGTACGTCGCGTCCCGGCTTCCCCCGTCACGTCGGCGCTGCCCCTGCTTGTCCTTCCCAGCGGCCAGGAAGAGATAAGCACCCGTCCGTGCCTCTGCACTGCCCTCGCACTATCTCCCGCCGCCCTCCTCGCTGCCGTTACAAGAAAAAAGCAAAAACAGAGTTGCTGAGTGGGGGCGTGTTTGGCCTTTAAAGCATTTGTGTTAATGAGTGACAGAATAAAGGACCTAAACCGGGACCTGCTCCACATTGAAGCTGAAGGATGAAGGGATGGTTTTTCTTGCTTGTTGCTTGGTTTTGGTTTTTAATCAAGAGAAAAGAGTAAGAAACCGTGAAAGCCTCAGCTCCTAAATGCTAAGGGTGACCAGCAGGATGAAGCAGCTGTAATCTGCCCATTTCATGCTTTTTGGGCAGCTGCAGCAATGGTTTCTGTAGTGTTTTCAAGGACCAGATGAGGCTGCCTTTTATTAATTTAGTTCAGCATTATGCAGGTCTGCCCAGTGGACCCAGCACAGCTCTGGCAGGACAGAAATATTAACCCTCAGATGGCTGCACCTGCCGGCTGACAACTTGGCAGTATGAAAACAGGAGAAGGGAGGCCAAAACGCCCTCATTTTGACTCTGTTTTGCCCAAATTAGTTCCCATTCAATTCTCTAAAAGCAAACCCTCTGGTTCCTGGCATGGCAGCAGTGCTGGGTGTGCAGCCTGCCCCAGCCAGAGCACCCGCTCGTGCTGTATGTCAGTCCTGAGAGCAAATAAACGCTGCTGGACCCTCCTGGGGAGCGGTAGGGGATGCTACAGCAGCTCACCACCTCCCTTTTCTAATTTCACTTAGGTGGGAGCCATGGAAACAGAAGCAGCCCCAGCTGCTGTTGGCACCTACCAGTCAGCACGCTGGCGGCTGCACCTCCGAGCCCGACGTGCCAGCATGCCATTTATCGGCGCGCTTCGTAATGCGGGAGGGGAGCCAGGAAATGAACACCAACCGCTTTCGGCTTCCCACGCCTGCAGCAGGCAGTGCCCGCAGGAGGGCAGGTGCAGGGCCGATTTTATCTCCCAAGCTAACAAGCACTTTGCACAGGCACACACCCATAGGCACACGCAGGCTGCTCATAAATTTGGCCGCGGCACCAGCTGCAAACACCACACCGGGCATTTCTGCTCGTATTCTGCCGACCGAGGGCTGTGGAGGGGTTTGCAGCAACGCGTGAGAGACGATTCTCAGAACAAAAGCAACCCCGGAGCAAATTTTGCTTCCATTCTGCCTGACCTTGGCCGGTCTTTGTGCGGGAGGAGGTGGGGAGCTGCCACCCAGCACGGGAAGCGGCCAGCCCTCGGAGAGCAGGCTGTGACAGCCGGCAGGAGGTGATCCCGAGGTGTCCCCGGGCTCCCACCGCTGCTCAGCAGCAGCCGAGCTGCAGAACGGGCCCCAGACCCACGGCGCGGGGCCGTGCCACCACCCTGCCTGCCGCAACGCTGGGAGCAAGCCGCTGCTTCGCATTCGGCTCAGAAACGCCTGCAGCACGCAGTGTTATTTCTGCAAAAAGCACCGTGGAACGCAAACGTTTGGCATTGTTCAGGCAGCAGATAATCACTGGATAAGGCAGGTCGCCCCACACAGCCGCACAAAAACCAGCATTTATACAAAACCTTGTCTTCATCCTCGAGCAGATTAGCCAGGAGCTAATTGCTGTTCCCGTTGAAGCAAAACCTGCCTGCTTCCCATGGCATGTGTCTACATCGCTTTTATACAGCAGCCTCAGCTAAGGTTCTCCAGCACAAAGACCAGGAAGAAACCAATAAACAATGCTGTTAATTTGGATTTTTCACCCATTTAGAAATTGAGAAATACTTCCAATATTTAGAATTCGACTTAACTCATTTAATTCTCCAGCCACAGGAAGGAGAGCCACAGGAGAGCCTCCTTTCTCCCAGAAGCAAAACCAAAGCAATCGAGATTGCTTTTCCCTTCAGATTAAACCGTCCTTCCTCGGCTCTAGCCCATCTAATGCTGCAGCAACCTCTCATCCCCTCAGCATATCATCTGAGCACTGCATTCATCCGCACGGCTGCAACTACAGATCGTTGACAGACGCGATCTTATCGATACCACATCCGAGTGAAGCTGCCTTTATCCCCGCATCCTTCGGCGGCCCGAACCCAGCGATGCCGGCACGGAGGATGCAGCCGCAGCCAGGAGGGAGATGCCTCCCTCCAGCACCTCTCGCCCCTTCGTAAACAGGCTGGCACCGCAGCTCTCGGCACAGGGAACGCAAGCGCCAGGATACAACAACGAGACCGCCAGCCCTGTTCAAAGAGAAAAAGGACGCAAGCGGGATGCATTTACTTACATGAAGATTCAGTGCCAAACATGGCTGGCCCCCGATGCTGCTATTTTAAAGAGGAGAGAATAAAAAAGAGGAAGACGGAGGGAGCGTATGAGAGCAGGGATGAGACTGCTACACAGCAGGGGTCATGAAGCCAGACAATGCAGTCCAAGCTATCCAAGCTGCCAGACTCTCCTCTCCTCTCTTCTCTTCTCCCCTCCTCTGCTCCACGCTGCAGACAGCTTTTCCTTGCCACCAAAGCAAAGGTCCTTCTTTGGGCGGCCAAAGGCAGGAGCTTCTGTTTTAAATCCAAGAGATAAGGGAAGGCCGGCGTCCCTCCCGTGATAGCGGGAGGCAGAAATAGGTAGCAGCCACCAGACACTGCAATCCCCAGCCCCTGCTCTCAGTAAGACAATAGCATAGCTCATGCATACACTGGATGACGTCAGGACACTGCAAAGACTGACTGCTGCTAACCAGAGGCTCGCAGGGGGCTCGGATGGAGCACGGCGATTCAGATGGGAATTCCTTTGTCACAAAATGCAGAAGACAAAGAAGCCGACGTATATTTCCCTCCCCGATGATAACCCCCCCGCCCCGTGCTTTTAATGCCAGCACTGAGATATCTGCCGTGAATTTGCCCTCCTCTACTTGGCTGCACAAGATGCAAAGTGTTTCTTTGCAAACGCATCCTGCAGAAGAAATTTCTGGGATAGATGTCTTAGTAAGTGCCATTTATGGCATATTCAATAAAGAATAATCACGAGTTTCCATCGCTAACTCCCTTCATTATTTTTCCCTCAAAGAAAAATTAAATTCCTGGGCCAATCTACACTTCAAACATATTTTTCACGTGGCGCTGGCCAACTGTCTCATTTACTTAAATCTATTGTCAAAATACACTGTGGCAATGCTCTAGCCATAATAAGTCACACATTTAAATAAAGAGAAAAATCCCAAACCACATTGATCCCAGTGATAAAAAAACATTCTAGCAACAGAATAAATATTTTCTTTATTTTTTATTCTTTTAAACCATCTAGATTTAGCACTTCTTAGCCTCTGCAAGTGCATTTTTGAGTGCATTGAGCATACCTTTTCTGACATTCAGTAATTTCAAAACATTAGAATGTAGAAACAAAGACCTAAGCTGACTCCTTCCAGTCCTACTGCAGACAAAAGGCATTTCCATGTCTTGTGCTGGCAAGAGCAGCGAAGCAGTAAGCTGATGTTTGGAAGCCTGCAGACATCGGGGGTCATCTTTAAGAAAGGCAGTCCGGAGGGGGTAAAAATTGGAAGGTTTCTAATAAATCTCCCTGAGCAAGTATCTGCAGCTACTAACATGGCAAGCACCAATAACCACTGCTAGAGGCCAAGAAGAAAGGGAACACGCACAAATCCATTAGGCAAAGCACCTAAAGGAAAGCAACCCCCCCATTTCTGATCTTCTGCAGATTAACTGTTACCAAACACTCCCACTGCTCTGCCTGCTAGGGGGGGTTGTGCATTTTGCGGAATGCGCCGTGTCACTGTGGCTGGCAGGCTGCGAAATCGGGTAACATCTAATGCTTTTGCACCTTACACCAGAGCATCTCAACAGCTTAAATCATTTGGGGGGCAGCCAGCCATCGGGTGGGTCACCGCTGCCCTAAGAGTAGACTGGAAAGCAAGGTATGAGTCGGAGCTGCAGCTGCCCACTGCCACACCAACTCCTCTGCTACTGGGGACAAGGAGAGCAGCCCCAAGCTCATGCCACCCCAAGCTCACACGTGTGCGCCCAGCGATGACAGTATGGACCCTCTGCAGTGTGGGGCTGTATTGAGCCCCATCTCCTCATCCTTGTAGAGAGGGCTGGGGCCACCTCCAAGGCACACCGAGCTCCTCTGGTGGCCACCTCCATTGGCACAAAATGCTCCTCAGCTGTTCCACGGCTCTCCACCCCGTTTCTCAAACAGGCTCTTTGTATTCAGCACACACCCTGAGAACACTTAGTCCCACCAGGCTTTTGGGAGCGTTTTACTGTGTTTCATCCCTGGAACAGAGCCATGGGAGAGGCCATACCCTGGAGTGAGACATCTCACAACACGCTCTGCAACAGGCAGCTTCTGATCTCCACTGACAGACAGGACACTGGAGCACGGTGACTCAGACCAAGCCTTAGGCAGTGACTAACCAGGTGTCCTCCATCTGTTCTTAAGCACCTGAAGTAATGACCTGGCTGCTCAATCGCAATCAAGACTTCCACTCATGTGCATGGGTGCTCAGCACCATGAAGACCTGTCCAAACTACTTCTGGCCACAGAGCTGTAAGGGCTGTGGCACAGATCCTCTGACGAGGCACACAGTTTGGCTATTCTCAGAACTGAAGTAGTTATTTTGACTGTTTAGAACCAGTTAACACCTCCTTTATCTTGAAAATAAATTGCTGTGTGTGGATTGAAGCAAGCCTTCTGGATCAGCTTTCAAGGGACCCAGGCGAGTTCACAGAAGAAACGTGGCCATTATGAACCTAAGCCTCCCAGCACCTTTAAGCACCGATAACAAAACCCTTAGTGTTAATGTGCACTGGCCTAAGAATAAGTTTTGCTCTGATGAGCAAATCCAAACTCCCCACAGCATTGCTTCCAGGGAAGGTGACAAAGCTCAGGGCCTTCCAATGACATCCTTGAAGGTGTCAGGGAGCCCAGGCCCGCGGCCAAGTTCTCATTACACTGACGCACGTACCTTGTTGAAAAGCCCAAACAACCCCTGCAGTATCCGTGCAAGGATTTCATAACACTCCTGGTGGTTCACGTTATGTTTGCCAGGTCAGTGCTTTAGGTTGTGTGGAAAGTGACATTTGACAGACTACTGAAAGACCTTCACTGAAATTCTTTATCAGCTGTATCTAAAACTCACAGCAAAATGACCTTGAGAAAGTATCAAAACCTGTATCCTCTCTTCTGCTTTTGTATGGCCATAACCTCACAGAGTTAGGTGAGCTGGCTAGCAAAACATGGAATTTCTGTTTCCTAACCCGAGCTTTGCTATCAGTTTATTCTACAAAGAAGGGTTAATGAATTTCATCTCTGCCTATTAGAAAGTCTATCTGTCTCATACAGCTGTTCAGATTAGGCAAATTAGCAGACAGAACGTCACAGGAAATCTGTACGAATTATCATTGTCACAATCTGCTCACAATGTGCACAAGACATTGTTCAAGCATTAGATTCATTTACAATGTAACTTCCATATATTTCTCCACAAGCCAGCATGAAATATTGAAAGCAGCAAATATATACGTTATTCCAAGATCTCTGCTATATGTCCTTATCTTCCAGAGAAAGGGTTGTGCTCCTCAACCCTTACCATTCTTGGAGCAGGTACTTTTATTTCTCAATTTACTGCTACAGAAAAAGAATATACATATATTAGCTGATTTTGTCAGGGCGTGAGTCTAAACATTAAAGAATAGCTGGATTTTTAATAAAGCTAAGAAGGGAAATGTTATGTTTCTATACAGATGTAGATTTCTGCTTTTGAATAATTTCTCTCAAAAATGGCAGGAAAGCGTGAGCTACTAACAGAGGCAGATTTGTATACATGCTTTACACCTGATCTGTTCCTATGGAAATCTTTATTCTCTCTTGTTTACAAGAAACATTTTGAGTTTAATCCCCTTTTCCAGAGGAGAAACTCTAGGAAAGGAAAAGGAACCCATCACACCTGTGAGGTGCTCCTGTGGCGTCAGACTGGAAGGCTGCTTTCAGCAGGGGAGGTCTCACCCATCTC
Source organism: Oxyura jamaicensis (assembly GCF_011077185.1). Lineage (NCBI taxonomy): Eukaryota > Metazoa > Chordata > Aves > Anseriformes > Anatidae > Oxyura > Oxyura jamaicensis. Next base: position 25,997,555 of record NC_048893.1, read on the forward strand.
CACCATGGTGAGGCAACTGATTTTACATATCCCAGTCTCCAGGGGTCACGCAGAGCAACCTCCATCATCCTCAAAGATGGGTAAAGGTTTTGTTTAGTTCATTAAACTCTGCCTTACTATCCAAGTACCTTGCTCTGTCAGGACACTGAAAGGTTTTTTTAGGAGCTTACAAAGTTTAAAGCAGTTAAGGTGCTACTGGAAACCTCTGAGTGACTATGCAGTTAACCTGCACAATTCAACAACTACCAAAATGAATTTATTTTGCTTCTAAAAACATCAGTTCCCTCCTAAAACCACGGGCAGGCTACCCATCACCTCTGCTGTGAGGACCTCCAGCTTCTATAGGTTTTGTTAACTCCAGCAGCAGCTGACACACCACTTATTGATCTACATGACACCAATTGCAGTGGTTTCACATCAGTAGGTAGCTCACCTCCACCACATTTGTTCTATCACTCCCCCTTAGAACAACAGGGAGAAAATACGATGGCAAAAGCTCAAAGGTTGAGATAAGGACCGGGAGATCACTCAACAATTATCGTCATGGGCAAAACAGACTCAGAGTAGGGAGATTAATGTATTTTATTACATATTACTAACAGACTACAGCAGTGAGAAACTAAATGCAAACTAAAAACACCGTCCCCCATCCATCCTCTTCTATGTCCTCCCCCTGAACAGTGCAGGGGAACAGGGACTGGGGGCTGCGGTCAGTCCCTAACACTTCGTCTCCGCTGCTTCTTCACGGTCCCTCTCTGCCCCTGCTCCCCATGAGGTCCCTCCCATGGGATGCCGTCCTTCCTGAACTTATCCACAGGCAGCAGGTCTTCAACAACTGCTCCCACATGGCTCTGTACCACGGGGTCCATCCCCCAGGAGCAAACTGCTCCAGCACTGGTCCCCCACAGGCAGCAGCTCCCCCCAGGCCCCCTGCTCCTGCGTGGGCTCCTCTCCACGGGCTGCAGCTCCGGCCCGGGGCCTGCTCCTGCGGGGGCTCTCCATGGGCCGCAGCCTCCTCCAGGCCACATCCACCCGCTCCACCGGGGGCTCCTCCACAGGCTGCAGCGTGGAGATCTGCTCCATGTGGGACCCATGGGCTGCAGGGGGACAGCCTGCTCCACCAGGGGCCTCTCCACAGGCCGCAGGGGAACTGCTGCTGCATGCCCGGAGCACCTCCTGCCCTCCTGCTGCACCGACCCAGGGGTCTGCAGGGCTGGTTCCCTCACATTTTCTCACTCCTCTCTCCCAGCTGCTGTTGCACATAATTATTTTTTCTCCTTTCTCTAATCTGCCCTCCCAGAGGCCCAACCAGCGTTGCTCACTGGCTTGGCTCTGGCCAGCAGCAGGTCCCTTTCGGAGCTGGCTCTGATCTGACATGGGGCAGCTGCTGGGCTCTGCTCACAGAGGCCACCCCTGCAGACCACCTGCTAACAAAACCTTGCTACATTAACCCAATACCCCAACAAAATACCGCAAGGCCTTCTTTCAGGCTCTGGAACATAAAGGAACGAAATGGCAGCACACAGCACTGAGCTGTAGCTCCATGTACACTTCTCAGGTCATATTCTACTCAACTTCACTGGCACTTAAATTCAATCAACATTTCTGGTGAAAAAAAAAATTGAAACTGTGATTATACCAGTTTTAGAATCTTCAGTGCTGGTACAACTTCACTGCAAGGAAATGTCTGAAATGCTTCACTTTTGGAAACACAGGATCTTTCCCAGTGCCCAGGCCAGCAAGTGGGAGCTGAGGTGCCTGGTTCCCATGAGCAGGACCACACCAGGAGCCAGGCCACCCAGAAACTGGGCACAGGGACTGGAAAATATCCCTGGATATCTGAGCTATTCCCCCTTTGCAAGTCACAGTTCCCTTATTTCACTGGCTCAGAAAGGAAGGAGTCAGCTGGCAGAAAAAAAAAAAAAAAACTCAGGGTCTCTATCCTGATCAACATATAAAGCAGCATTTAGACCGGACTGGTTTACTGACTGCAGGAATTGTTTTTTCTTGTTTTCTCTTGCACTGATTTTTCGGATGTTTCTGTACAGCCTATATTATACTTATGCAACTCCATTTCATGAAAAAAAAAATCTGCAGTAATTTTAGCCAATTAATGCCTCAAACAACTAAGTTTCCTGAGGAAAACATACACATGCACACACACACACACACACGCAAATGACAAGAGCAAATATGTACATTGTTTTGCCACCAAAAATCTTCTTATGTCTGTCAGTCATAATCTGAGAGATGAAGTCTAAATGACAGATTGCATTTTTGAAAAGAGATACAATGAGCCCTAATAGCCAATTATTACATTATTGCAGTATCTTTCAACTTCAATTTTAAAGAAGAGCTTCAGCGCTGCTCTGTAGGCAATTACTGCAAGCCATTCGTTACGGGCAGAAGAGATGCTTGGCAATCAGCAGAGAAGTTCCTTGTCTTCTGCATCCCCCAGGACACCCCTCTGGGACTCACCTAATGGCCATGAAGCTCTGGCGGTTATGAAATGGTAGAGCGCTGTGCACAGAAAGCTTTATGAAAAGAATGTTACATACCAGAAAGGAAAAAAAAAAAAAAAAAAAAAAAAAAAAGGATTAGCCCAGTGTAGGCACTAAATGATCGGGTAAGACTGAGGTTGTGGATGCCAGGCAGGTATCTTGCTCTCTTCAGAGGGCTCAGTGTTTGCTCCTCATTAGCCTCATGATCTTGAGGAAATGCCAAACCTTGGGCCTCTGTCTTTTCATGGGAACTAGGAACTTCTGTAGGTAACAAAGCTTTGAAATCCTAAGCAATGCAACCTACTTCTCCCCTGGCAGCCATTGGACTCTACTTGCAGTAACAGAGAACAACAGAGCCAGATGGTACTCCCGTTCCCTACAACAAATGGTAGAGTACGTCTGCCATTTTCTACAACCACTTCCCTTCCTAGACTCAGTGTGAGACTGGAATATAATGCAATATTATTTTTTAAATGTCAGAGTATAGCTCACCTTCTGTACAGTGCAGTCAAAAGATCAGGATGATGACTCAAATCTTTTTTTTTTATTTCATTTTTGTTGGTTTGTTTTTCTGTTTAAAACAAAACCAGCCAAACTGAAAGCTGCTTATCCATAAATACGTAGACAGTTACCAACACAGTGGGACCATCTACTCATTGTGTGCAAATGACATTTCAAATCCAAATTACGTGTTATTTTTTCAATAGTAGCAATTCCTGTGTCCCAGCAGAGCATATATAATGACTTCATTAAATTCTGAGAGCAGATTTTGTCCCAAATACATTAAATTGGGATGAAATAGGGCCACTACCATAACTGAAAAATATACCAGCAGAACACACTACCTTTTGATATGAGCCAGGAGAACTTGAAAACAAGAGAAGCAACCAATGAGCACTGTGGTTAAAACAAATACATTCTAATAACAAGCTATTTCAATGCATTTTAAAATAATAAAATAGTAGAAGAAGATTGCACATTTTCTACACAGAGGGAAGTGCCTGAAATAGTTAGTTGGATTTTTTGCATGCTAAAATCTGGGTCATTTCCACAGATCTATGCCAAAGGACTGCACATATGGTACACATGGAAGCCTCAAATTTAAGAGTGAACAGAGGTGGATAACAATTTTTTTTTAAAAAAAAGTCTATAAACAATCATTTCTTATGTAACACTGAGGGATGACAGATTAGGATTAAGGCCTACTTGTAACAAACCACATGCAAATGGTATCAGAGAGAACATGTGTGCCCCAGGAAAAAAAAAATAAATCCAATTTATATGCCTAAAAAGTAAGATGGAGAGAAGACTTAGAACAGTAGTAAACATTGCCAACACAGCATTATGATCCACATTAATAACGCTGTCTGATCTAATGCCAAAATTTCACAGTCGAGAGTAAGATTAATTTTAAATTACTTCTCAGTCGAAATAAACATAGTAAGAATGTTAAATTTGATTTTACAAATACCAACGATTTCATCATTATGTACAGAAATAATTAAGAGGGATTTCTAAGTCTACAAAGAAATACCCACAAGGCAATACAAGGAGGTGTCCAAGGTATTTAGCTCAGCTTCCCAAAGGAAATAAGATTCACATGGATGCGCCCTGTGTGTGCATGAGTCCCTGCTTAATAACTGGAAGTGGTCAGCCACTGCAATCTAGCTTAGCAGAGGGGCCGGGGAAACCATGGCATCCTGCATGCTCCGTGTCAGCAAGTGATTAGATAGGGAGGAGATGACTTACAAAGGTCCCTGCTGGATGGGACAGTGCTGTGTTGAACACACTAGTATAAAAGAGAACCACGGGAAAACTTCAATCAGAGGCTTATTTTTATTTTCCTATGTGAATACTTGTGTGCATAACATGGGATAAGCTGACACTGCAGCAATAAATACAAAACAGTTGCAGAGTCAGTCAGGAAACCAAATCCACTGGAAACTAAGCTTCACTAGTTCCACTGGACAAAACTCCCGTCATTTAAGGATTTCAAGTTTCTCAAGGCTTAGGATTTTTGTTGTGTCCCAGCCTCTGGGCTCCAACCAACTTCCATGCTGTGCCAGCCCAGCAGACTGGAGATGTAAAGTATCTCCCTTGAAATAAAAGAAAGAAAAATTCTCAACCATCATATCTGGTAAACGCTTGGATACCTTGATTAACACAGCTTTTCCTGAGCAAGAAAAGCCACTTTAAAAGCCAATAAAACAATGTAAGCAGCAGCTTGAGCAGCGCTAGAAATCCCGTTTGCGCACACTGCTGCAGGCACTGACATCCATCGGTGAGGCTCAGACTGCGGGCTCCGGGCAGTGAGCCTGGACACAGCAGTCCAATTTGATACACACTCAACAGTGGAACAGTAAAACCCCTCCTGGAAAGGCAATGTTCCCCAAATCCAAAAAGACTTATCTGGATAAGGGCCAACCTGAGGAACACACGTTTCAGATGAAGAAACTTCCACCACAGCGCTTAAACATAGTCCCACCGGCTTTTATGGGAAGTAGGCTCCAAAACATGATGGACACCTTGGAAACATTCTCCTAAACATAGCGCTAGAGAAAATGTCAGGCATTTAGTCATGGTGACAGAAGGCTTACCTACACAGTTAGAGGAAAATGAGGTTGGAAGGGGTGGTGTCATTTGGCCTCCTCATGGCAGATTCAGCTGCACCAACATCCTTTCTGCCAGATGCCAGTCCCAGAGGAAAACTGCAGAAACTCCCAAGTCCAGCCTCATGTGGGAACTCAGATTTGGAAGGTCTGCCTCTGCGAGGAGCTCACGGCACCTACTGGCTCACAGGCTTCCTCTCAGAGCAAAATGCCTTGCTGCCAAAATACGGAGGTAACTATCGCTTATGCCTTCTGTGCAGAGATGGACAAACACCATGGCTGGACTGTGACTCTAAATGGGCTCGATCCTAAGTGGCACAGTAATTGAGCAGCAACTAAATGAGCAGACGTTAACCCTAGTCAAGTTTCTTGGAAACTATGACAGGAACTGGGGGTCTCCCCATGAGCAAACCACACTGCGCAGGTCCCATGGCCCGCAGCTCCCTTCCAGGCCCTTCTCCTGGAGAGGCGGTGGTACCCGTGGAGCTGCTGTCTTCCAGCAGCACAAGGAGAGGATGGAGACGTGGGGGTGCAATTCCCAACCTCCACAGCACTCATCTTGAGAAAGTGCTGTTCAGCACAATTAGAGCACTGATTTGAAGTAATTACCCTTCTTGTCGCTTCAGCAGTCGCCAACCCTAGCAGTGCCTATTTCTCTCCACTGACTACAAACAGAGTGCAGAGGGAGCCAGGCTTCAGCAGCTCAGACACAGACATCTACTGATGCATAGATGAAGCGTACATTTTGTGCCTCGGAAATTTATGGGAAATATAGGAAAAGGAGCTGGGGTCAGGAGCCTCCTACTTCAGGGAAGGAAAGGTAGATCCCTGCACTCCTAACTGCACCATGCATGGTGCCCTTCTCTATGGGTGCAAGGTCCCCTGAAGCAGGTCCCAGCCTTCAGCGTGACCAAGTCACCCAAAGAGCAGGTGTTCAGCTGAGAGAATCACCTTTTTCCCTGTATAAATATCCATTACACCACTGATTTAAGAGTGTCTCGATACTTGGAAGTGCTGTGCCAAGTATATTCTCTGGCTTCAGCGTCATGAAAGATTCAAGAACCTGTGTCCGGTACTAGACAGCAAGGCGAGTTTATCGGCTTTATCAGCCCCAGCAGGAAGTTCAGGCTGAGCATGGCATTTGCAGGTACACAATGAAGATAAAATCACAAGTCGCTTCGCTGAAGAGAAAGTCTCCCTTGCAATCAGAGACATTCCTCCTTCTAACAAATTAAAGCACAGAGACACATCCCTTTCAGGTCGAAGATTTTGTGTCCCTTTTGGCACACTGGATTTATTTACTCAAAGCTACCCAAATCAGCCATCAACCAGACAGGAGAGCTTCAGTTTGGAGCAGAGCGCACATACACGGCACGTCCTCACCGCCAGCTGCAGGGCAAGCACATCTCCTCTGAGTGTCCCTCCTTGATTCTCCACAAAACACAGCCATCTTGAGACAACTGCAGGCTCCGCTTAGCGCTGTGTGCTGTCAGTCAGCACTATTTACCCACTTCAGCCTCTGGCCCTGTTTACACTACAGGCAAGTAGTGTTTGACACCACTTATCCTTAGCAAGCATGGCTTGGTTGTTGGCCAAAACAAAAGCTCAGGCACAAGGAAGGGCTCGTCCCCTGCGTGGGGCTGGTAGGGCTGGCTCCCAGCACCGCGACTGCTCCATGGGACCTCTGCAGCACCTGCAGGGCACAGGCTCACGCATCCTCCGCTCTTAAATTTAAGTGAAACAGCATGAGAAATGTATCCTGTATGAATGGTCGGTGAGAACTCTCAAGAGGACTGGAAGAAGATGTATTTTGAACTATTTTACATGGACTATTGTTACCTGTCTTCAGCTCATACCAACCATCACTGGAAACATTGAATTGGATGAATGGGGTCCAGTACGGCACATTCCCTGATCTCAACCATCACATCTGTTTATGAAGTGGTAAAAACAAGCTTTCAGGCTTCATTACTTTTCTTGTTGCTAACCATGTGTTTGGTCAAAATTGAAGCAAAAAAAAATAACTTTCTGAACATGTTATAAATAGGGAAAAGCAAAGGGTTAAGCACTTTAATAAGGAAAGGATATGTGGTATCAAGTGTCCAACTATGAACATAGAGCTTCCCCTGGCATGTGGTGTCAGGTCTCAGGGAAAAGACCTCAGTGGAAAGTCCAACTATGTCTTAATCATGTGCTCAGCATGCCCCTTATTCCAAATACCTTTCGCATGTCTGTGCAGAGGGAGTTAAGGCTCTACTGGAACATTGCTTTCATTGTATACAATAATTGCTTCTTGCCAGCGCAATTATTTTCATGGAATATATTCTATGAAAAAATAGTTCGCTTAGTTCAATTTCTGCCCTGCCTTACAGAAGCAAATGAAAGCAACACAGATGTGAATTTATATTTCATCAGCAACCTAACCCTTCATCAAACTTTTCATTGTCATTTACTAGCTTGAATTAACATCAATTTAAATGCGGTTCAATAGATAACAGCTGCTTCAAGAAACGCCAGTAACTTTCTTTTGCTTTAAAATAACATAGAAGATGAAAAAAACAAGCCGCACTGCATAGCACCACTTGCTGAAATGTGCCCTGTGTGTCCTTTGATAACCGCCTGCGCTGACGCACGGCAGGCTGCTCCGGACAGACACATGCTGCACACTCACTGTGGAAGCCAAAAGGGAACTGGAATATTTTAATTGCAAGAGCCACGGTAACAGCTCAGCTCTGCAGCAGCGTGGTAGATTTACATGCAATAAGCTGCAGAGCCAGAAGTCTTCAGGGCAGGAGCTATCTGAAGGGGTAATTTCCTGGTTAACAAGATGGAGTTAAAACATGTATTTTCTTTGAAATCTGCCTTTTTAATTGTTCTTGTTTTCCCTTGTTATTGTCTACTTAAAACAGAGTGATTCACTGGTTTCTAACAAAGACTATTATGTCTCCAGCAGTAAACACAAAGTAAAACCGAATCAAATAAAAAGCAGGTGATGGACAGTGTGGACAGCCCTCCTGCAAAAAGTCATAACTTAATGGTAAGTCTACATTGCTAGGGATGTTTTAAACAAGAGCAAGACAGTAATATTCACAGATCTTTATTCAAGCCAAAACCCATGTGAGATGACACTGGTATAGCAAGTTGGCCACTTACCCACCCAGGCAGCCACCGCCATGCTCAGGTCTCAGGTGCACCTCCCTGCTCACGCAGGGCCAGCTGCAGCAGGTTGCTCAGGGTCATGTCACGATGGGTTCTGAGTGTCTCCAAGCATGGAGACTCCACGACGTGCCTGGGCAACCTGTGTCTGTCCATCCTTAGGGTCAAAAAGTGTTTTCTTACGTTTGGACAAGATTTCATGTGTTTTGGCTTGTGCTTGTTGCCTCTTGCCCTGTCACTGGCCCCACTGGGAATCTCATCTGCATTTGCACCTCCACCTCAAAGGCTGCAGCCCCTGAAACTCAGCCTTGCCAGCTGAGTATTTTTCAGGCTTCTGTAATCTGCCCAAGCCTATTAATGCACAAGAAATATTCTTTCCAGCACTCTGTTGTACGTCTTTTTACTTCAGACGCAGTCAGCACGCTCTAAGAAACAGGAAGCCTGGACCTAGCACAAAAAGATTTTAGTACAGTAAGAAGTACTAGCTATAAGCATCAGAAAATGTGTTTTTGCCTTTCCCCTTTCACCATTGTTAAAAAATACGTAGAAATTACAGTATTAACAGGACTGCTTTACCGACCTAGTAGTACAGAAGTAACTCTTTCAATTGCAGGGTCAGGAAAAAAGCCATGCTGTGATGACATGGCTAAACATTTCCATGTCATCAAGCCCAATGAAACAGGTTGTTTTATGCATCTTGGATGCTTCTGCAGATAAAAAAATGTAATTAGAAGCTTTAATTGCATATCCTCTGAAATCAAGGACTTTTCTACGTGTTTTGGGGAATTACACTGCACAAGAGGCAGATAGTAGTGCAGAAATAAATAATTTTTTATATTTTTAAAAAGTTACAATGCTCTTTATTGATTCTTGAAAATAATCAGGCAACAGATTTACTTTTTTGACTTTGTTGCAAAACAACTGAAGGAGAGATTCTGAATTTCCTTGATTTGAGGCACGAATGACCTCAGAGGAATATATGACCTTCTCAGTGAAGTCTTTGTGTTGTTATTTTTTCTTCCTTCCAACTGACAGATGAATTAACATACTGTTGGCAACAAACAAAACTTTTCCATCCTCATAAGATGAATCAATTTTAGTTCAGGCTGTACATGGAAAACACCATTGTTTAATTTTTTTTTCATCAGCAAATAAATCCCTGCTTCTCCTGGCAGTACTCAGTCATGGTTTTGCTGCTTCCACAGCAGCCAGCTACGGTTGGTTCTGTTACCAGTGTCTGCCACCTTTACCAATCCAACAGGAGATCAGCAGGCTCCCACCCATTCCAGAAAGTGCAAAAACACCTCTTTTAGGAGGTTCACCTTGACTTTTTGCTGCAGCAAATGGTGTGGTCATGACCTAGCTAGCTAAACATACAGCCTTTGGTCACTTTTGTACCCCCACATATCAGGTCAACGAGTCTGACATTGTTCCCCAACCACTCAGAGCTCAGCCTTTGGATAACAAAGCCTTTAGATACCAGACATTTGTAAGGTATTCCTTTAAAACAGCTCCTGTAAGAACTGTCAAATGCAGAACATGACTTTTTCATTTCAAAAATGGCTGAAGTAATTTCCGAGCAAAGCTTGAGAAGAAATTGAAGATTCTCTAGTGTCAAAGATGCTGTTTAAATGGCAACGGAGTAGTCTATCCCAAATGACAAGGCGTGATCTCAAGGCACAAGGTAGATTAGCGAAATGAAACACAGTCCCACAAAGGGGGCAGTCTTTGAACTCCCACTATAGTGGGAGTTCACAAGGCACCTTGCACTCAGTCTGACTCTTTTGCCTTTCTATTTATGTATTTATTTTGCATTGGGTTTGCTGGCTTCAAGCTGTCCCTGTGGCTTTTACCCTTCACAGTCTCACCTTTGTGAGCTCCTACACACACAAAGAAACCATTTCTCTTTCCTCTTCCATCCCACAACTCTCACATCCTCTTTCCACATCCTGCACAACCGATCAGAAAATGCGGACAGCAGAGCACAGTGAGCCCCCAGTGCCTCCGGCGCTCCTGGTAACAGCTTCCCAAGAGCTCCAGCACGGTTTCTGCCTAAAAGCTTCACATTTTAAACCTGTGCTCTTCTGTGACAGTAAGTATCAGCTCCCCCATATGGCGAGCACACAGACATGACACCTTGCAGAAGCTCTTGCTCCTCACTGACTTGGAGTCCAGACACAGATCATTGGAGGAACATGCTCACCCTGCCACGGTCGGGAGATTCTCCATCAGCCCCCCTACCCTACACCCCCAAACTGCTCACGTCGTGACCCTCCTCGCATACCTTGGAGCCCACCTCCCCTGAGACTGCCCCGGAGCCTGCAGTCACTCCAGGATGCAGCCAGCCCTGTTTTTCTGGCACAGACGTGGCTGCTGCACCTTACGGACCAGGCTGTGTGGGAAAACCAGAGAACTGACGATCAGAGCATGTCACAGAGAAGCCACAGAGGCAGCCAGGACAGGCTGGAGTGTGTGCATGAGGAAAGATGAATGGAAGGAAGAGGGAGAAGGTTTACCAATGAAACGTCAGGGAGTCACCAGGAACAAGGTGATACCCCTCTGTGCAGCAAGGCTGTGTGAGCCACCTCCCGGAGCTGAGGGCAGCATCAGCAGTGAACCTCCTCTGAACCAGCGTGGCGTTCAGAGGAATTTTCCCACAGTGAGGATCACATTCATCACCCCGTGCCAGGAACAATATTGCATTGTAATGTCTCCGGGATTCTAGCAGACATAAGAAGAAACATTTAACCTCAATAAGGAAGCTCTGAGAAGTATCTGAGCAATGCAGAGCATTGCTCTTTCGGCTGCAATACTGCATGGGAGATTTTTTACATGTCAACCATAGCTAAACACAGCGATGTGAACTCAAGTGAGGAATGAAGCCAGAAAGCCCAGGTTTTAATAAATCCTGAAAGGCTGATGATCACACACCCCTTCCACCAGCACCCTGCTACCCCCAGGCAGATAAAAGCAGGGGTCTGACCCTACAGACATACATGGCCAAAAAAAAAAAAAAAAAAAGAAAGAAAAAGAAACACTGAAGATGAACTGGAAGTGCTTTTCTTACCTGTACAGTCTTACGGATGTGTCAAGAGGAAGCAAACACGGTGATGTCTACATCAACAACACTGCTGGCTTCATTTCTTTTTCAAAAATTAATTGTTTCAATCATTTTTCTTTTTTGTTGTTGTTGTTGTTTGTTTTAAGTTTCTCTAACATGGTAGAGTCTATGCCCTGTTAAGAACTGGACTCATTTTATCTTTAATGGTCACTTACTATTCTTCTTACACTTTAATCTTAAAGTTACCTTTCTTAGCATTGTGACCAGAGCAGGATTTCACAGCCACTCTGTTTTTCTTTTGGCTAGGGAGCACTCTGAGCTTTCTCACAATCATTACAGCAGGAAAGCTGTAGCCTACACGAAGAGGAAAACATAAATTATGCTATGACAGCTTTATAAGGCTAATTCCAATAAATATCCCCCAGTAGGCTCCTATTCACTGTTTCTTTACAAGAGTTAGTAGGGATTTTTTCTGCTGGCAGCACATGAATTTCGATGGTATTTTATCAGGGAAGTCCAGACAGGACAGGAGGACAACGAGGACCCTCTGGAGCTGACCGGTTCGAGACCTGGCCTGGGGCAGGACAGACCATTTTACAAACAGATGCCATTCTCTTTTCCCACCTTGGATCACTCCCAGTCAGACTTCTGTCAAGGCTTCTGCCCTCACTCCAACTGCTTACATCTGCTCTGGGCAGAGGTCCAACGATGGGTGGCCTGTGCTGGAGGACCAGGGCTGTCACACAGCCACCAGCATGGACGGAGGCCAGCCCAGCACAGCCTCTGAAAGAGGTTTTGATTTTTCCAGCATCACTTCAGTGTGTTGTTCAGGTGGACAGGAAGTCTAAAAACACCACTCAAAGCTTTTTACTTCAGTAGGATCTTTAGATTATCTCAGCCTCCTCCTAGGTACTGCCACTGGATTTTACTGAAGACAACACCACAGAAGCCCATCTTGCAGACAGACAGAAGTTATGGCTGTTCAAACCATGCTGAGGTTATGAAGGCTGCCGATTAAAAGCAGAGGCTGAAGGATAGGGTCCAAAAATTAGAAGTGCCTGGTACCGAAGCATCATCACAGTACAGAAAACAACACTCGCAGATTAATTTCTTCCTGTGTTACACTTGACTATCAAATGAGTGATTCCTATCCTCAGACTAACTCCATTCCCATAACCTCGGTACACAAAATAACTAAGACTCAAAGCAGCAACATTCAAAATGTTAAAAGACATCTGCTGTCCCAGTTCTTGCCACCTTCATGTACCAACTCTCCTGTTCTGACTATTAAGATACAGCTGCACCACCTTTCAAAACTACTCGGAAAGACATTTTTCCATTGTGGCATGCCCAGCCAGCTAAGGACTTCTCCCGTAGCTCTCCACAAAATGCCTTTTAGCCAATCTCCCTGCACTTTTCCTTTTCAGCTCAAGCACAGAGCACTTGACCCCACCCCTGCTTTTTGTTGTGAAATTGGAGCATGCCCAACATTTTTTCCTCAGTAGACAATTTATTTTTAAATCAATGGCTAAGAATGCAGCATAATACATCTTGAAACTAATGTTCTTAGTCATCATTTCCATAATATTTCAACTCCTTCGCAGGAAATATGATTCAGAAGAGAACAGCACCAGAATAAACACCCAAGCTTTTCTACTAGGTAACATCCACAGCTCTTCATTTCATAGCTGAGCAATAATAAAAAGCCTGCAGTAATGAAACCTTGGATAAACAGGGACTCTTTGGAACAGCACTACTAAACAACTGGGGAGCCGTCTCAAAGATACACCGTATTCAGGCACGTAGTTGGTCTGCTATTGAGCACTGAAATGCTGCTGGCCATGTAAGAGACATGACGGACCTTCCACGGCTCCAAAGAAGTTTCATATTTACTAGGAGATGGTATAGGTCTAAAACTGACTGACCTCTTCATGAACAAATTCTCATTGATCCCAACTGGTCTGTTGTCCTAAGGAAGGATTTCTATCCTAGGTCTCCGACACTAAAACTCACTGATGCTTCTTCAAAGTCCTTCAGGCTTGCACAAGAAGTGAAGTTAAACCTCACCTTTCCAATACTTCTAACAAGCTCATTTGCTCCCACTTCTTTTCCCACAGCATTGGTAAATAAAGGCAACTCTGCTTGGGTTCAATGGCATAGCTGTAATGTCTGAAGTGTCAGGTTCAAATTTTAAGGTTTTGTAGACAAAATTTTTGTAAATCCCAAGGCCGTGCTAGCTACCCTGTGAATCTGGGCAGGCTCCTGCTTCCCTCCTTGCTGCACTACACTTTGTTACCAAGGTGCTCCTGCCACGTAACATAAAAGGAGATGAATCTGCCACTACACTTGGAGATCTTGTAGGTAATAAGATACTGTGTTGACTAAGTGTGTCTCACTAGGTGCAAGCAGAGGAAAAATAGGAAATATTGCTGCAAATAAATGTCCATTAAATTGTTTCATTTCTTCTTTCCTGTAACTGAATTATAACTTTCACTTTGTTCACTGTCATGTTTTTTTACTTCTATTTTTAAATTCTTTCCACTAAAACAAGTAGCAATTGACCGTATGTGAAATAATAAAGATAACACTGTTATTTTCCATATGGACTTATTCAAAACCACGCACAACTTAAGTTCAAACCATCATGACCAACTACAGAAGCATGCTTACATTCACGTTGCCATGGTCCTTTTTACCTATTGAAGCCAGTGAGAAATCAGCTACTGATGCTACCATGAGCTGGTTAGACCATCCAAAAAATACAGGATTTTTTCAAAACATGCATAGTATAGGAAAATGGCATGAAGAACAGTCAACTGAATTACCTAACGGGAATTAAATAAACTAGCTAGTAAGAAAAAATAAAATAAAAAAAAAAGTGGTAATCAAAACACAATGTAGTCAATAGCCTGACCTGTGTTAGTGTTTTCTCTCAAGTCCATTATAAGGTTAAAGAGAATTATAAACATCTGTTTTCTAAAGTCAGCTTCACAAAGGCAACAAGGACAGGATTGGATCATGCCTAAAGTTCATGAGCTATAGAAATAATCCTATAGCATTTGCCACCTGGCTGACACCAGAGTTTGCTTCTCTGAACACAAAGGTGAGGAAACTTTAGGCTTTCTGTGCTCCTGAAAGGAAAAAGCTCCTTGCAACCTGGCCCAGTCACCAGCTGGGACGAACACCAGTATGTGAAGAACAGACCAAACACTGACTCCCACCCGCTAAACCCTGGGTATTTGGGTCATTTTGTGCTACAGACCTGCGAGGTACAAACTCTCCACGTGCAAGCTTCCACCTCATGTTCCCTAAGAGCCCAGTGGTCTCAAACCCAGGGCTCCAGACAGGGGCTGCTGGAGCCCCAGGTACTGAAGGCATACTTCCCCTGGAGAATGGATACGGACATTCCTGTCTCATAATCTCATGGGACAATCCATCCAAAGAAACAAAACAAGCTTTCTGGCCACACATCTCTTACCCTAAAAGGCACTGAAGCAATGTGACACCAAGGCACCCTACCAGTCAGACATTATCGCCCCACCTTAAAGCCCTGGGATTATTCAAAGCCCCTCTCCCAACCATCCTGCTTGCCTCTTCTGGCTTTTGTCTGTAACAAGGCCTCTATTCCCACAGGATCTCCTTTTTCAAAGGCTTTTTCTCTTGCTGCCCATGTACTTCAGCTCGCTCTCGTCTCATCAGCATGGTCAGATCTGCCTAACCACGTGGGGAGGCTTTCTGAAGCCAGGGCCGTGCAGGCAGAAGCTGGCTGCCGCAGTTGTGTGGCAAAGCTGCTGAGCTCAGACTGTCCCAGGGAATCTCCTCCGGCCCCGGTTGCCCATGAAGCATCTCATCTGTGCTGAAATAAATGCTGTAACCCCGAGCAAAAGTTACAACTATAATGTACCAAAAGGGGGTCTGTGACTTTACAGGGGGATGTTCCACATGGTTACAAACACATCTGAGAGCTCCTGCACCTCTCACCTACTGGTAGCAAACAGAAGAAGTAACAGCGATCCCTGAAGGTTCTGCTTCTGGTTAACACTGACCAGATGAAACGCTGTTAACAAACCAATGGCAGAAGAGATAAATACCTGGCTAAAAGCCTGTTAGGCTAAAATAGAAACCTATACATTGAGTTAGGCAGAAGCAGGATGTTTTCAAACACACCCCCTGGTTTGATATCTTATCATTTACTCTTCCAAGTCCCCCAAAGAAGCAGCAATCCATGCATAAAAGGTCTTTATTCTTGCCTGAAGAGAAAATTAGTAATGGAAAAGTTCACTGAATCGCTACGTCATGCAAATTAAACAGGCAAAACCACAACACACTGTCAAGACCTTGTCACGGGTGAAACATTCCCGTAGTTGACTTCTCAGTGTCCAGCTCCTGACGTCTGCAGTTATCTGTAGTCTCCTAGCACTGCAAAACACTTTGGCACTTTGTTGGAAAGGTTTTCCAAAGATCTCAGGATGAGGGAACAGGGCTGACAGCCCAACAGGCCGTTCGTGCTTACTGGTCAGACACTGGCAGGAGACCCATTTCCATCTTCCACCTGTGAGACTCATTTAACATGCAGAGAGAGGTGCCACAAGGTACCCAAGGAGAGCAAGCATGAAACCTCTAAGAGGACATACATACAGGCCAGAGCGTGAAACAACCTGTGAAGGGATTCAGCACAGCTAAAGTAGCAGTGAACACGTTTGTTGGTTTTCTGTTTTTCAGGCTGCCCAAAGCCCCATCCAGCCTGGCCCTGAACACCTCCAGGGATGGGGCATCCACAGCTTCTCTGGGCAACCTGCCCCAGTGCCTCACCACCCTCACAGTGAAGAATTTCTTCCTCATGCCTAATCTAGGTAATTAGGCTTCAGCCACCTCAAGACCTCAAGAGAAACCTTCAAAGCAAGACAAACCAAATCCGACAGCATCTTTAGTAAATAATGTTTTTCATTAGGTCCAGGAGCAATAAAATCAAAACTTCTGGTCAGTCAATGCCCTTCTGTTTCCATTTACGGTTAAGAATGCAAAAAACTTGACCATAATTTCTTTCCCAAACTTGCCTCAGCCTGTTCCAATTTGGGGACAGAATTCAGTCTAGTCAAACATATTTTTAAACAATGTGGTTTATTTATAATCGGAAAAGTGATCTTAGTAGTCCTTGAAATTACTAGAAGTAACTAAATTTAAAACACAACGACGGCATTTTCTTCTCTTCTCGTACAGAGCAACAGCCCGAGCAGAGCCTCTGAGCACTGCTGTACCCGGCTCCGCAGAATGCCCTCCCTCTGCCACCAGCTGCACTCGGAGACAGGGAAAAACGAAAAACATGCCCCAAAACATACCAATACATAAATAAACAAATCCCAAACCAGACAAACAAACACCATGTTATGAATGGCAGCGGACCTGAAATGTATAATCTTTTTACATGCTGCAGCTCACCTGTATTTTATGAGTCCTACCACCCCAAAGAAGGTGACTGAAGAGGAAGAAGCTGCAGTGGCAGTACAAATTGTAAGACTAAAATATCAGTGTTTAGGTCTCGTAAGAGCTAAAGGAGCAGGGATGCTATAAGTGTATGTAGAATAAAGGACCAGAATGACAAACAAGCAGCTATTCAATAAAACAAGGGATAAACTGAGAACTGTGCAAGGAAACAGGCTTTCACAAACTACACAATTTACTTGCAAAAATCACTATCAGAAGGTGATGCTGGAGTCAGGAACCCAGCAAAACTCAGGGCTGGAATGACAGTAAGAATATTCACAAGGGTAAAAGGGAAAGTGAAGCAGCAAACCTGCATGTGAAAGTGAAATACATATTAAGAAGGAGAGGCAGATTAGGATTGGCTCATTAAGAGTTATTTTACATTGCCTGCAATGAAAAAGAAAGCCATCACCCCTCCCAAAAATATATAAATAAAACAAACCGACTCAAACCGGGGCTAGGGATGCCCGCAGTGCATCTATCTACTGTTGCGATTCATGTTCTGCGTAGTTCCTGGCGCACTGCCTGCTATCGTGCACAAAAGCCCCATACTGCTCCAAAATATCAGGAACACGTTAAAAACTGGTTTAGAAATAACAGGAAACCGTGCAATGATTCCCAGACCGAGCTGAGCAGCTTTCAACACGCATTACGCTGCGTTTGAACAGGAGACCGTCCTTTCCTCCCCAGTTAGCACAGCGATCCATCATGCTTACTCCGCATCTAACGCTGCAGGAGCAAGGCTGTGCTCTGGCAGGTATTTCTGGCTGCAGGTCAGCTGTTAGTGCTTCTCCTCCCCAAACGCCTGCCGTTGCTGCTCTCCCCGCCTGGCAGGGACCCGAAGGCCTGCCGGCTAGCAGCAGAGAGCCAACATGCACATCAGCTCTGCTGGAGTGATGGGGACGAAACCAGAACCAAGGAAGACGAGCGTATGGAAAGTGCTGAAGCGAACTGGGATCACTGCATCGTACAACATCTGGCCAGCTGCTTCTGCAGAAGGCAGGTGGGCACCACTGATGAGGAGATGCCTGGAGGACACGCTGGCCTTCATGCTGAATGAAGCCTGATTTGGCTGGGTTGTCACTCCCTGCCCACGAGGGCGGTCAGTGCTATGTAACAGCCCCAGGCCTTCTGAGTAAAAAGGTCAAGATTTTGCCTTCACTAAAGCTTTACAGCAAATGGGTGTTGATTATGATGCATGCAGGAGATGGAGGGAAAAGTCACTGCTCTGACACTGAAGACGCTCCTTCCCGGTAATCACTGGGCGCCTGCCTCCAGCTCATTAGGCATCATTTCCCAGCCTCCCCTACAACGCACTGAACTCATGCATCTGATTACTGGAAATGAATTTTCATGACAATTAAACCCTATCCTTCCTGACTCTTTACTTTCAATCAAAGAACCTTTCCCTGGGATGCAGACAGGCTTGTTGCAAGCATGAGTAGAGGAAATTAAAATAAATGCTAGCAGAGATGCAGAGCCTTTTATATTATCTGGGATGGCTCCTCGAGGATTTCAGAGAACACCAGCATGAAAAGAAAGCTGCGTGTTCTGCCTCTTCCCATGGAGATGGATGTTAAAACACTTCTCATCTAAATTAGTTTTCAGATTTCTAAAAAGAAAGTGATACATGGATTTTGAATCCTTGCTGTCTCATTATCCGTGTTCTTCCAGGTGCTGCACTACTCAATGGGGCCTTGGTGACACAGCTGAAGCAACAGGAAAGTAAATTCGAACACGGTTGGAAGGAGTGCGAGAGAAAGCAACCGACTGAAGATCTGGAGAGCAAATGAGAACAGGACACTCAAGTGGCACTGGATAACACTTGGGAAACAAACCAACACAGCAGGCGTTATTTGGCTTTTCCTGTACCTGTGAAGAATTGCTGTTCATGCAAAATATGCAGTAAACCTTCCTAATATTTTATACTCGTCTATATGCTCTCAGTTCCAGATATTATAATGCACTTGGACAAATTTAGCTGTTAAAAGTAATTCCATAGGAGGCTACTTAGCAAACAAATTGATTTTAATTCTTCTGACCTTGTCGCTGTTGTTCAGAAGGGAAAGATGTGGTAAGCTAAGCAAGGGCTGAGGGTTTATCTACCAAGGCAGCTATTTTAAGTCACTGCCTTTCCAATTAACATGGTATTTTATTCCATATTAAATGCAAGAGAGGAAAAGGCTGAACTGTTATGCGAAGAGATAGTGACTCACTGGAACAGAGTACTTAGCGCTAAGCCCTGGCACTCAATGACAGTCACTGTTAGCCATACAAATTTATTTTCTTGTATTCTCTTTTTGTAGTCTCTCTAAAATCTTATGTATGCTGCTCCCTTGATACACACTAACAAATACTTTTGTTCCATTTATGAGTATGTGTTATAAAAACACATCACAGCCTAAACTGGTCCTACTATAACACTTTGCAGACAAAAAATATTTTAAGTATTCACATTGCTTCTGCTCACTATGCCTGACGGCAAGCCTCCTTACCTGAGTAAAGGTAAGGATTACTTGCAGTAATGCACACACACACACATCAGTTTAATAGCCGTGAAGCAGATGGGGATCTGGCATTAAAGAACAGTGAAACCTGCTTGTCACCTTGCAACCTGCTCTAAACTATGCCTGCAATGCTATTTGTCATGTCCTGCTACTTACATTTCTCTCTGGGCTATCCAGACAGATCAGGTAAAGGTGGGAGCTTGCATTCAATACACAACCATACAGAACCTCTATCTAGTTGAAACTCCCCAGAGCAGCTCATGGATAAAGCCCCAGTGAAACTGAAGTGCTGTATTCCAGGGGCACCTGATATCGAAGAGACCGCTTTGACTGTCTGAGCAGCTGCACACAGCTGCATACTCCTATTTTTAAATGATGCTATTGTGCATACATATAATATCAACGGCGGTCCAGAGAAAGAATATAAAGCAGCTTGAGGAAATGAATGAACAGAGCTAGGCTTTGGCTGATTTATTAAAAAAAAAAAAAAAAAAAAAAAAAAAAGCAAAGATTTATAAAAAACAATCTTCTAAAAGGTTCCCTTATCAAGGCAGATTTATGCATCACAGAATGCAGTGACTTCTTTCCTGACAAATCCCTAACAAAAATGTCAAATGCTAAAAATGAGCAATATAAATATTCTTCTTCTGTAAAGAATAATCAAGGGGGTCATTTCGTGAGACTTGCATCAGTGTCCACATTTACAGATGTCTGAATTGTTCAGCAGTATCTGGACGAAAAAAAATGCAAAAAATAACCACCACCTTTAGTATGTTTGTACACATACACAAAAAAAAAATCAGAGAGATGATATAGGACATTTATCTAATAACGACTGGGCAGAAGACTAACCTTCAGGAAATGAAGTCGGTTTTGGTGTGTGTGTGGAAGAAGCCAGCCAATGGACAACACAGGAATGCGCCCCTGAGCCGTGATCCCTGCAGGACTTCTGGTGCAGAGATCCCTGCATGAAGCACCCGCGGTGACAGCCTGGGAGCAGGCCGTGGGGTTGGGAAGCTCGTGCTCCTGGTCTGCCGGCTGCCTGAGCTGCTCTGACTGCAGGGGGGGCTGCCAGTGATCCTGGATTTTCTGCTTTTTGCCCTGCTTAAAATAATTTTACTGCAGTCACTGTCGCTCCTTTAGTTTACCAGGGAACCCCTCATGAACCTCAGCTTTCCTCTGGCCTGGTAAGAGCAATGCCAACCATCTCCATCATCTCACAAGTGGACTTCTGTAGGACAAGGATGGGTCATATCTGCCATACATCAGTTGGAGGATGACCTTACAACCAACCGTATTTCTTACCGTGTGACAACACTCAGCCACCTACCCACCCCCTGCGGGTAACTGGGTGCACCACAACAAGCGTCAAGGATCTCCACGCGTGTACGGGGGGATCCATCCCGACACGCTTGCTCCATGGGGATGTGCCTTGATGTCTGCACATGTAGTGGAAACAGACGAGGACCCCTCCTTAAGGACCCCCCCTCAAGGAGACCTGAGGCCTGTCAGACTACATTTCCCGCAGGCCACCACCGCCTCGCCGTGTCCGGATTCCTCGTGTGTCTTTAACAGGATGCCCTCTAGTGCGTGGCCTGCAGATGGACCCTTCCGTCCTGCCGCGTTACTGCTTACCAAAGGCAGGATCTGCTTAAGGTAGCATGGGCAAGGCAACCCCAGGGCTCAGCTGCAGGGCTGATCTAGGGACTAGAAGAGAGCTGGCAACGACAAGGAAAAAGGAAATCCCTACAAACCAAAGTCTTGTCTTACTGCTCCTCTCTGAACGGCAACCGCTAGGAAATGGAAGTGGCCGAAATGCAAGTGCCGTGGGTTCTAGTTAGTTCTCTGCACGAGAAACATCTGCTGAATTGAAACTATGATTCTACCCACTCCACAAACAAGTCAATTAATCCTTTCTAACAAACTGAACTTCAGCAACGACATGCCAAACAGTAACATCAACGGTCTCTGTAAATAAATATGCTGTGTATTTTGTTCACTACAAATTAAGAACAGAATCCAAGACCCAGACCATTTTCATCCGCTATCGTGAAGTGTTACAATCCCATGACCAGAGGGCCATGTATGTTATGAAAAAAACCGAGGACTTGAATCAGCCAATGCTCTTCTTGCTGAACAGCTCACGCACAGCAGCCTAACACAGCATAACCAGATTTGTTTGAACTGCCTCGAGTTTTTTGGTCTAGTATTAATTTATGGTGTTCTCACATCTCTCATTAATACCGACTTCTATTCAAAACCAGCAGGGTAACTTCCTGCAAATCACCAGATAAGACACACAGTACAGAATTACACTGGTGTGGGGGTAAAAAGAGAATAATGAGCACATATTAGATCATATATCAGATATTTAATGGTGTTCTTACAGCTAGCAAAGCACTTTCTGGCTTATTACTATGCTTATCATACCAAGTATATAAATAAATGAGTGCATGTTAATAAGAAAAGCAGTGGCTCAGTAAAGCATCTAGGTTTTGAAATAACACAGGTGCTTCTCAAAACATTACCCTGTAGATATAATTGTAGCCTGTATGTTTAAAATACACACCCCAAATAAACTAACACTGTAAACTGGAACAAGGAAGATACTTTCAATACCAGCTTATTTACACCTTAAAGACCAAAGGCAGATAAAAATCTGAGGTTGGAGGGGGAAAGGAAGAGAACAAAGCCCTTAGTTATCCAATAGCTAAAGGGCAGGCGGTGATACACCTGGTAAGAACAAAGCTGTGTGGTACTGCTTCCCTATACAAACACAGGTCCAGAGAGCAGCAGGACACATCACTACCAGCTCTGCCAGCTTACTGGATTGCTGGTCTCCTACATCATGCAAGGAGAAGTCCCGAGGGGCTAAGCCCAGAAGCTCAGCTGCCGCACCACTGAGCGTCTCCTTGGGACACCACGACCTCCTCTGCTCCTGAAACAGTGATGTCTGGGGGAAAATGTTTCACAAAGCGTCATTGCTCCTGGCCTCGCTCTCCCTTAAGCACTTCCCTGTCACATTACATTAGAAAAGGGAAAGAAACACAAAATTAAATGAGAGATTTTGGCAGACCTCTCTTTATTCACTTACTGTTTATTATTGATTTTTGTGCCTACGCAGAAGGATCACAGGCTCATGCCTTCAGAAGAGGACCACCACACTGCGTGTGTTTTGTTGTTGTTTTTTTATAAACTAAAAAAGTCCCTAGTGTTCACCCTGGGATAAACCAGGGAAGTCCTCTGTGGCTCTCATGGTCCACTGCAAAGACGCAAAGGGGTCATGATCCAGACTGAGAGGCCTGAGATCCTGCTGCCTGGGATGTACTGCCCCATCTATGACCAAGCTGGGCCACCATTTAAAGCCCCTGAGCCAATTTACAATGAAGGACTGGTGGCTGATCTAATTTGTACAAACAAACAAACACCTGACCCCTGGCAGCCTCGGCATAAAGTGAACAGAGAGTACAGAGGTGTACCAAGGCCTGCATTTCTGTGATACAGCAAGAGGAACTCCACCTTACCTAGAGAGGATCAGACTCATAATGAAAATGCAGTAAAATTGGGAATTTTAGATCTACCTCAGCTACCTGAGAGCAGACTAGTACTTCAATCACCCAAACTCTTCAGCTGAGTGATTTACCAGTTACTTGCTTTGGTTCATATCATATAAAATTTGTCTTGTTGTTAGAAAGCCCACAACACTTTGTAAAACTGAAAATTTACCTTGCAACTTTCAGAATGTAAAATGACACGAGGGCAGACAACCCACCAGAACTCTTTGAACTTAAAAGTAGCCGAGAAACTTTGCGGTTTAGGTTTAGACAAGTAGGCTTTTTTCTAATACACAATACACACGAAATATCTATATTTAACGCTATCTACCCTGCGCTGCTATCAGTTCTCAGTTTCGTGATACCCATGATGTTCCACAAGAAGACAGCAATCGCACACAAGCTTACTTGAGATCGCTGGGAGGTGTCTGGGAGCCACTCATGCAGAACAGCCTCTCCTAAAAGGACCTACTGCTGAAAAACTCTGGGGGCAACACAGCCACTTCGTTAAGTCAGTGGGAGCTTTGTTGAAGCACTGGCCTCTTTGAAGCAGTCAGCAGACTTGCTCAAAATAACTGTGGAAAGTTAAATTCCATTTCTACCTCATAGACACGTATGAGCCAACACTTTAAAATAAAGCAACATCAGCCCTGTACAGATATTTCCTGAAAGGCCCAGGATGTTAAAATATACCCCTCTGCTCTGGGGAATGACAAAAAGCTCAGAAATAAAGTTGTATTTGCTAAAAGGAGGACTGAGTAATAGAGCTGTCTAAAACCACAAAATATTTATCAAAATAAACCCGCCGCACAAGCAGATACTGAACGCTTCAGAAAAGTCAATAACGTGACAGCAAGGTAAGAAGTATAATACAGTAATCCCCAAACCAAAATGAATACTTGTTTCACTTCTGAATGTGAACAAAACTGTCAAATGTGGAGGAAAAAAAATAAGAAGTTCAAGAAAACAGATATTGTGACAAGAGAAACAGAGACAAAATTCAAAGAGTGCAGCACATTTAAGACATGGCTGAGTGTGAGATGAAGGGAACACACATAAATGATACTACTGAAAGAAGTGGCATTTGGAAAATCAAGCCAAGTTTCAGGATGGTTTTAATATACTGATGAAAATCCCTAGCCTATGCCAGAATACCTCATATACATAAGACAGACTCATGCTACAACACCACTGACAAAGCAGTACTATGGGAAACTTCACAATTTTAAAGATAACAATAAATTAAGCAACAGAGGTAAATGAAAAACTGGATAAAACACCAAATAAATACATCGTGCCAGACCAGCCAGCTGTGTTTCTTTATTAAAAAATATCCAGTTTGCCAGCCAAGAAAAATGAGTAGCTCCAAACTATCAGGATTTCAGTGAAGTATTTGACACAATGACATAGCAAGTTAGTTAAAGCTGGAGATGGGAGGAGCTGAGAGGGAAGAACTGGCAAAGAGGGAAAACTGCAACTTGCTGGGAAGCACTGGGGTATAAGGAGAGGCTAATAAAGCTGTCAGCTCAACCTTACTGCATATTTTCATTACCAAAACCAGAAGGGTGCAGGAGAAAGCTGGTATAAGCTGCCAGCACAGAGCAGAAACGAATCATTCTGCAGGGAGAAACGGAGCCCATGCAAGCTGCAGTGAAAGAAACTGGAACAAAGTTAATGGTGCAAAGTGCAAGAGAGCAGCAAGAGCTGCTGCTTGCAGCTGGCCAGCTGCACGGACAGAAACATCCAGCAGACTACATGACCACAGTACTACCACCCTCTGAGGAGATGCTGACACAAAAAGGCAATTTCAACTGCATAAATACATGGCAAAATATTTCCAGTGGCAGGTGAGAAACATTAATGGCACTGTAAATAGCAGTTAATGGAGCCCTATCTTGGCACACTATGTACAATGCTGGTTACGTGGTTATGAAATGGATGGAAAACTGAAACAGGTCAAATGGAACTAGAATGAACAAGGAAATACAGGCATTTTATGAGAGCAGACCAGTGTAGCTCGCTCTGCCTCAAACAGGGGCTAGGAAGGAAAAATCCCCGTGAACACTCTGGGCAGCAATCCTCACAGCAGTAGCACAGACTTTAAAGCTAGAGGAGGACCTGTCACAAGCACAAGTGCTTACAAATCAGCCATGAATAAATTTGGGCTGGAATTAGAACAGGGTTTCACACCAGCTCTGGAAAAATCTTCCAGCGCAGAGGTTTATGAAAAGATATGAAAAAATGAGGTGGTGCAGGGACAAAATCAAAAAGGCCAAAGCTCATCTGGAGCTCAATCTGGCCACTGCTGTTAAGGACAACAAAAAATGTTTTTATAAATACATCAACACAAAAAGGAGGACTAAGGAGAATCTCCACCCTTTACTGGATGTGGGGGGAAACTTAGTAACCAGAGATGAGGAAAAAGCTGAGGTGCTTAACGCCTTCTTTGCCTCAGTCTTTAACAGCAAAACCAGTTGTCCTCTGGACACCCAGTACCCTGAGGTGGTGGAAGGGGATGGGGAGCAGAATGTGGCCCCCACAATCCATGAGGAAATGGTTGGCGACCTGCTACAGCATTTGAATGTATGCAAGTCAATGGGGCCGGATGGGATCCACCCGAGGGTACTGAGAGAACTGGTGGAGGAGCTGGCCAAGCCACTTTCCATCATTTATCGGCAATCCTGGCTATCGGGGGAGGTCCCACTTGACTGGCGACTAGCAAACGTGACACCCATCTACAAGAAGGGCCGGAGGGTAGACCCGGGAAACTATAGGCCTGTTAGTTTAACATCAGTGCCAGGGAAGCTCACGGAGCAGATTATCTTGGGTGTCATCATGCGGCAGTTGCAAGGCAAGCAGGCGATCAGGCCCAGTCAGCATGGGTTTATGAAGGGCAGGTCCTGCTTGACGAACCTGATCTCCTTCTATGACAAGGTGACACGCTTAGTGGATGAGGGAAAGGCTGTGGATGTGGTCTACCTTGACTTCAGTAAGGCATTTGACACCGTTCCCCACAGCATTCTCCTCAGGAAACTGGCTGCTCATGGCTTGGACTGGCGCACACTTCGTTGGGTTAAGAGCTGGCTGGATGGCCGGGCCCAGAGAGCTGTGGTGAATGGAGTCAAATCCAGTTGGAGGCCGGTCACTAGTGGAGTCCCCCAGGGCTCGGTACTGGGGCCAGTCCTCTTTAACATCTTCATCAATGATCTGGACGAGGGGATCGAGTGCACCCTCAGCAAGTTTGCAGACAACACCAAGTTAGGTACGTGTGTCGATCTGCTCGAGGGTAGGAAGGCTCTGCAGGAGGATCTGGATAGGCTGGACCGATGGGCCGAGGCCAACGGTATGAAGTTCAACAAGGCCAAATGCCGGGTCCTGCACCTGGGGCACAACAACCCCAAACAGAGATACAGGCTGGGAGATGTGTGGTTAGAAAGCTGCCTGTCAGGGAAGGACCTGGGAGTGATGGTTGACAGTTGGCTGAATATGAGCCAGCAGTGTGCTCAGGTGGCCAAGAAGGCCAACAGCATCCTGGCTTGCATAAGAAACAGCGTGGCCAGCAGGTCCAGGGAAGTGATTGTCCCCCTGTACTCAGCTCTGGTGAGGCTGCACCTCGAGTACTGCGTTCAGTTTTGGGCCCCTTGCTACAAGAAGGACATGGAGGTGCTCGAGCGAGTCCAGAGAAGGGCTACAAAGCTGGTGAAGGGTCTCGAGAACAAGTCTTACGAGGAGCGACTGAGGGAGCTGGGACTGTTTAGCTTGGAGAAAAGGAGGCTCAGGGGCAACCTTATTGCACTCTACAGGTACCTGAAAGGAGGCTGTAGCGAGGTGGCGGTTGGTCTATTCTCCCACATGCCTGGTGACAGGACGAGGGGGAATGGGCTAAAGTTCTAAAGTTGCGCCAGGGGAGGTTTAGGTTGGATATTAGGAAGAAATTCTTTACTGAACGGGTTGTTAGTCACTGGAATAGGCTGCCTAGGGAAGTGGTTGAGTCACCATCCCTGGAGGTCTTTAAAAGACATTTAGATGTAGAGCTTAGGGATATGGGTAGTGGAAGATTCGTTAGCGTTAGGTAGGAGGTTGGACTCGGTGATCTTGGGCGTCTCTTCCAACTTAGACTATTCTGTGATTCTGTGATACCAAATTACCAAAATGTGGCCGAGGACTGGAGAGGGTGACCCAGAGAGCTGCCTCCAGCTCCTTATTTCCACGCAGCACAGTTCTCACATCCCCATCACAGCAGGCAGAGGAATTAGGCTGGGAAATCCTGGGTGACAATCCTGGCTCCAGACTGACAAAAAGCCCAGACCATGGGATGGGCCACATCCTCACCCTCCAGATCCAGGCAAATCCTGCAATCCGGCAACTTTGGCAGTCCTGTAACTGATGGGAACTCCTCATGGGCTGTATCCCCCTTACCATGGCTTTAGGGCCTGCTGTTAACACAGCTGTGGTCAGCGCTTGAGAACAGCAGACTCCTGGCAGGTTTTCCTAGAGGGAGATTCAAGTTAAGAACATGTGGGACAATATTTACTGCTGAGGAGATTCTCTGGTGCTTGTATTGTTCCTGCTCTGTCCTAACTCAAAGACTTGTGTGGACAGACATAGAGACCCAAGGCAGGATCCTACTCGGAGCAGGCAGACACATCCCTAAAGTCAAGTGCTGTCGAGGAGACACTTCTGCCTCCTAATGGCAGTGGGGCACCACGGGCCAGCAGCACTCCTGCGACAGGTTGGGTTTACCCTTATTTTTGAAAGGGGAGGAAATGACCAGTCTGGGACTCTAAGCTGGGATCTGTGTAAAACCTACCAGCCGAGCACACTGCCATCAAGTTCACTTCAGAATTAAAAATAGCAAGAGAAATTTCACATGGAAGATTAAGCACGTCAATAGATCACATAACCTTGCACCAGACCGAGCCATGCTGTAAACAATTTTCAGCATAAAGCACACAGGCAGTGCCACTGAAACATTTATTTATACGAAGACCAACGTCTACAGTAGTCTCAGGTTGCAAACCCGTTTTCTTGAGAAATGAATGACAGCCTTACAAAATAAAACAACGACGATGATAACATTTCTTGTGCTTTAAATTTGATCTCCAAGTGCCTTGCTGCTGGGCATAAGAACCAGCATATCAACCTAACAGGCCTGACATTTAATAAGCCAAGTTTATTTCTAGAAAGTGAGCTGGAAATTAAATCTCCTGGTTGCAGCTGGCACAATGTGCACAAAAGGAATCCTACAATGACTGCATTTCATTTTTGCCTTATAGCTTTTATCCTTCTAATTGGTACATATAAGTGCACTTAATCACTTAAGCACTGAATTTACCACCATGATAAACCTCCACTTTAGACTACACAATAATAAATCTTTGTCTTCTCTTAGCAGCTGGCGGGTTTTGATTTGGACTTTGAATTTAGGTCTTTTCCTCAGGCTTAACAGTAACAACTTGTTTGTTCTGCATTCTGAAAGCGTGACATTAACGCTTCTCTTTAACTGCATTATCGCTGCTTAAGCTTGGTGTTCTCTGCTAAAATCGGCCGCGCTTCTGTAGTGCCGGCCTAAGAAACACAACAGAGGCAATTAGTCTGTGCTGGTAGCTTACAAAGCAACTTCCACTCATTAGTATTTACACAGCACCACTGGGCCACATGACACCTCGCAGGCACAAGGACAAGCTCGAGTTTATAATACAATCTTTCAATAGATGCCTCTGATGCCACAAAGAGCTAATTTAAAAACAGGTGGAGGGGGCCTCAGACAATTAACAGAGGAGGAACACTCCCACAAATACCTCACAGCCTGGCCAGAGGACCAAGCTGTGGTTTATCTGAAACTCTTTGACAAATGCCTCCTGTAAAAAGGGAAAAGTTGGATGTGACCATCAAATGGCAAGAGAGAAAACTGGTTTTGGAGGAAGAGATGGGGTCTCTACCCCCAGTTTTGCTACAGGCCGCTGGCAGTTCCCTGGTCAACTGTTTAGTCCCCAGCCTGTGAGACTTCAGGCACGTTACTGCCTTTTCAGTAAAGGCCAGGGCTTGTGCTTGCAGAACCACGTCATTAAAAGTCTGCAGGACCAGGGCCTGGTTCCCCTGTGAGTCCTCCCTGTGCAGTTCAATACAAACCACAACAGCATTTGACAAACCCACAGGTATTTGGAGTGGGGCCTCACTTCGTCAAACGTAAAACACCTTCTTAAACAACGAGCCAGGCGATGAAAAGACTGAGCCTTGACTCAGTGTGACTGCTGTACCAGATGATTTTAGAGGTCTTTTCCAACCTAAGTGACCCTGAGAGTCACGATTTTCTGACTGCGATGTTCCCATGTTCCCTTTTGTAGATTTGAGTTCAGAACAAACTTCTGGGTCACCCAATGCAAGCTGCCACTTCAGTCATTTTATTTGCTTTCCACTTGCCAGCAAGACAAATAGCTCTGTTTTGCAAGGCACAGCTCACACGCAGGGCCTGTCGGCTTACTGGGAGCACGGAAACCCCAGCCCCTTGCATGCAGGAGCCCCGGCACATCCTGGAGCCACCATGGCCACGAGGCTTGCACAACCTGCCTGTGCACGGGCAACAACACTTCCAGCTGGCTTTTCTTTCCTCATCTCAACACTACAGTGTTTTTAATACTCACCTCTTAGTTTATTGCAGGCCACAAGATTTCACTCACCTCACTGAGGCATGACAATGCTCACTGCACTGACAGTCAATACCAAAAGACCCAAAGCTGCAAAGCCGTAGCATCGCTTGCTGTAGCATTTAGGTCTTATCTCCAAGAATCTTTGTTAAAAACGTACTTCATGTAGGAAGTCCTTTGGATTCAGCTTGCAGCCACCCCGTTCTGTAACATCTGTCTCCTCTACATTTTGAGTACCTGCTATTTTCTTCCTGCGATGTAACTTACAGTCTAGTCAACCACACCTCCATACCTTATTTCTGTTAGCGTATTATGCCCCAAATGTCTCACAGCAAGGCTTCTTCAGACCTCAGATTATTGTAGCCCCAGTTCTGCCAAACACAATGCATGCATTTCACCTCTAAATATTTCGGAAGCTCGCTAGATGTCCATCAACTAGATCACAGCTCTCATTCCTCCTCAGTTATGGTCAAGTTTCCTCTGTGGCTTCTCTGTGGTTAGATAAACAGTTTGGCCTTCCTTACGCCATTGGTGTAAGGTGTTTTTTCTAGACTCTTCACAGTCCTTCTCAGAAACTGGTGCATTTTCCAGAATCCATTTTAAAATACAGACATACCATTCCCCCCAAAAATTGTTTTGCCTATGAGGAGGTAACACCGTCTTCCTAATTTCTGCCAGGTGTTGCTCTAAAGGCAGGCACTGACAACCCTCAGCACTTCTTGTCTTTCACAAATGCAAGTTTACCATGTAGATTTCTGCATTGACTTCTTGCTTTGTTTATGAAATAAGTGCCAAAAAAGTACGTTTCTATTTTAATTGTTCCTCTTAATTTGCAATCATAGTCTTTGCACGGCTGCTCAGAGAATTAGGACCAAAAACCTATGTGTACAATGGGGCTTACTTTCTTCCAGGCTAAATTTATATTGGCACTTTGCGGATCCTTTGCAAAATCCCACTACATATATGCTGTTTTAGGAGCTCTTCTGAAAATTTTCATCAACAGATGGAGGATATTAGGCTTCAGTTAGCTTACAGTACAACTCAGTTGTCACCTATCAGTCAGTGTTACAGTACATTCACTCAAGATTTTATCAAATACCATTTTGTAGGCTCTCACTTACGTATTTTCCCTGGAATACTAGCTGCCAATCTTCTAGAACTTTTGTACCAAGAAAGACAATTTCTTAAAGAAGTGCTTTCAGAAAACCTCGCATTTGTTACAGACTTCACCCTGGTTCCTGAATTTGACACTGACTGAAAAATTAAGTTCAATCAAATAAAAATCAAATTCCTGAAGAAATGCCAAAATTTGTAGAAAAACCAATGTTCTCCTGTATGCTGCATCCACTGGGAATTGATCTAGCAGGTTTTGTTACGGCTTTTCCTTCCCATTTCACCACAAGAATCCCAAGTTCAGTTTATAAAGAATTTTCCCATAAGTAACATTGCTTTCATGGACATTATATTCTTTTCCACAAAGATTGAAGGGGGAATTTCCAAGCATACCATGCTGATAAGATACATGAGCAAAACGGTTTAAATATGCTGTACAATGTCCTTTTACTCTATATCCCTTTTATATATCTATATATATCTATATATATATATCTATCTTTATATATCTTTATATATACTCTATATCCCTTTTATATATCCTTTTACTCTATATCCCAATGCCTTTTACTCTATATCCCTTTTTTTTTTTTTTCCAAAAAACATACACAAAACAAAAAGACCAAAGAAACCTCTCACATTCAAGCCTGCCTGGAGGATCAGCAACAGCTACGAATGCTTCGCAGGACTGCAAGCGATACAGCTGAAGACAGAAGCTAACAGTAAACAAAACAAGATTTACTTTAATTCCACTAGGATTGCAGAAAGTAGGATCTGCATTTAGGAAAGACTCCATTTACATTCTGGTAAACCCAAAAGTTAAAGACACATAATTCGGGGTCAGTGAGACCAGTAGCACTGCAAAGCACTACCTCAACCAAGAACCGTAAGCACCAACAAATTGTAGTTGTATAAAATTTGAATGATTTATTTTTAGAGATCTATATGCCAGCCTTGCTAGGAGTGGTCACCTATTTCAAATTTTACTTTCAACAGTCCAGTTCACAGAAAAAAAAAAAAAATCAATGCTGCATTTTCAGGGAGTTCCACAGACTTTTGGTGGAATCAGAATTTCGCTCCAGGTTTTCTGCTGTTACAACATACTCCTTTCTGCAGTTCGATCAGTGAACACTCATGAACTCGCCCGTTGCAACAACAAAAGCTGCCTTTGAAAGGCCAGGCAACTACCTGCAAGCCCGTGAACCTACAATAACAGTCCTGTTCCTTTTTAGAGTCAAAACAGAGTTGTTCGCTCACGTTTAATCCGGTTGTGACTCCCTGGCTTTGCTCAGGTTAATCTTTTCCAGCCCTCATGCTTAATTTCCCAGGCTTGAATTTACGAGCAGAACCAACACCTTCTGTCATCCACAGGGAAACCATGGCCACTTGGTGACTTTTAGTAACAGGGGAGTGGTTTCTACTGCTGCTAGGGTTTGAGACCAGTGGGAACTAAATCCCATTGCAACCTGCTGGAGAGCAGCACGCTGCACCAACGCTGAGGGCAGATCTGCAAGATCAGGCAGACCAATGAACAGAAGATCAGAAAGATCACAGAATCCCAGAATGGTTTTGGGTGGGAGGGACCTTAAAGGTCATCTAATTCCAATCCCCTGCCATGGGCAGGAACACCTCCCACCAGACCAGGTTGCCCAAAGCCCCATCCACCTGGCCTTGAACACCTCCAGGGATGGGGCATCCACAGCTTCTCTGGGCAGCCTGTGCCAGGGCCTCACCACCCTCAGGGTAAAGAATTTCCTCCTTATATCTAATCTAAACCTACTCTCTTCTAGTTTAAAGCCATTATTCCTTGTCTTATCACTGTACTCCCTGATAATGAGTCCCTCCCCAGAGATGAGATGGGCTTCGCTCCATCCTCTCATGCCTCCTCTGTTCATCTCCTGCAGTATTTCTGCTTACAGAATCGCACACAACTTTCTTGCCTGGTTAAGTACTGGGTATTTTTGGTAAAATGAAGGTTGAGTGAGTTTTACTGCAATGGTCCAAGTGCTTTATTTATCTAAGCCTATGTGATGCACACATCAGTAAACGTACTTTAGCTGGACCAGATTCCTGTAGGACCTGGCTGCCTGAGAAGCTCTCAGCTCTGTGTCTTCAAAAAGATTTCTTGGATGAAGAGAAAGTGTTGTTGCCCTAATTTTACAGAGAACAGAGAAACACTTAGAACACGTCTGCTCTGCTCTCCTGCCCATTCAAGCACAAAACCTGGCTGTAATTGACTAATCTGGTGCTGGCTAGTGTTACAAGCCCTGTTGCACATCAGCCTCTGTCCTCCCCTCTCCAGATGGCTGGCACCAGACACAGTGCTTCAGACTCTGGGCTCCAACAAAATCCTATTACATGGTCACAGATCCCATGTAATTAAAATCCTCGGTCATTATTTCAGTAGGATCGTCAGAATTAAGGAAAAAAAAAAGGGGGAAAGAGGAAAAAAACACAATGCGCCCCAGAAGAGAACTTACTGACGAGGAGCAGCTAGCTGTTAACCGCAGTGACGTGCTCTCCCCTGGCTGCTGTCCCCACATCCATCCAGAGTGACCTGGGAGGTAACAGCTCTCCTTTTCCCTCGTAGCACTGGCTACAAACCCCCCTTTGGACGTTGAGCTGTGCGAGCGCAGGGCCCTGCTGCAGTGCAGCTGGAGCGGGACGTCCCACACAAAGCTGGCGGCGTGACGGGGGCATCTACCAAGCGAGGCTGGCTCGCTCCTTCTGACTATTCATGCCTTCAAGAAAAGAGGTTTCCTGATTTCTCTGCCCTCTGCAACCCAAAAGCTTCCGAGGAGCCTTCCTGTCTGCCTCCTCACGAGCCAGCTTCAGTCAATGATTCAGGAGGTTAAATAAAATGGAAACTTCAACTGCTGGCCCCTTCTCCTCCTTAGGATACAAATAAAGAGCCAAACTGTTATTTCGGGAAAAAAACAACCAGGGTTGCACATATTTATAAGAGGTGTGTCTTAGTTCGGATTAACGTGGCACTCAGAAACTGTGCAAGTGCCAACGTGGAAGGAAAATACAGCACGTTATTTATACAAAGCAATCACGTCTACTTTAATTATTTTGGAGAAAGATGGCAACATCAGCTTCCTCAGCCACTTATTCTGTGTGTAATATTTTAACCTGGCACATTAAGCCTTCTCTGTCGCTTCCTGGTTAAGGGCACGGTGCAGCTGTAACAGTTCGCGCTCTCCCGTTCACAGAGAACTTCATGACTTGATCTGTACAAGCTTCAATAAAACGTGAAAGCCATGAAACAAAAAAATCAGATTTAGCATCAGTATTTTTCTATGGCAGGCTAGATTTCCCTCTGGTTACATCGCCGCAATCTGCCCTCCGCTGAGGACACGGGAATTACACCTGCCCCAAACTGCGGAGACTCCGCAGGCCGTCAGCCCAATTAAACACACGGTGTGACGGACTTGCACTACCAGCTTGGCCACAGCTATAAAACGCTCTGGGCAAGCACATCTGCACGACTTCAAAGGCGGAATAAAGGCCCCAGGCTTGTTCTTAATAAAACTTAAAGCCAGAAGCGACCACTGGACTACTGGGTGAGACCTTCCTCGATTACTCTGACCGCTGACGCTGCCCAGCCTATTGCACAAGCTCTCGCTGAAAACTGATTTAACGCTGCACTGGTGACTCTTATTTCGCCATCCGAGCTGGAAGCTTTCAGAAATGGGAAACCCAAAGGTTCCTTTAGCAGCTGATCCACAGCTTGTTAAAAATTAATGACTTTTTATGACTTAATTGAGTTTGCTCTCTGCTTCTACCCATCGATTCTTATTCTTTTCATGACTAAAAGGCCACCTATTCCCCAAGACAATACCTCTTTAATGCAATCTAGCCATCTCTTAGTCAAGTCTCTTACTCCATACTGCGTATCTCCAGCCCTTAAATCCCAGCTTTCCACCTTCCTTTTAAAAATACCGACACCAGGCATGGAAAAACAAAACCACACCAACACAGGCAATGTCAGAAGTAACACTACCCTCGCTGGTACTCTCCTTCCCATGCCGCAGCAGCCCTTCCTATCGCAGGTCACAACCACAGACACGACTTCATGAGGTGCAAACCGCATGCGGGGGCTGCACTGCTCTTCTCGGCTGCCTACGTCCACATCTGGTGGTACAGAAAACCAGTTCGCTTGACTGACCTCAACAGATCCGGATCTCGCTGGGAAAATGCCCAGTCATTGTTTTTAATCACCTTATTATTTTTTACGTCATCCAGAACTCTTGCTAGCGATGTTTCTTTTATTTTCACATCGCTGCGATAAGTTTGATGAATATCGCAGCTGGTGCCAGTCGCTGTGGCACTTTGAGAAGCCTTACCCCAGTGACAGCATCCTATTGTGACTAACTGGAACGAAAAGCCACAATGAATCACATGGGTTTTAATTCATTCACAAGAGCTTAAAAAAAAAATGTAATCCCACCCACCCCACCAAAAACTCCCCGCTATTGCTAGTGCTGATTTTTTAATAAACACCACTTAGGAACAGATGATGCACAAAGGCCACATTGTTCTCCCATGGTAACTAATTCTCACCACACGCTTTGGGACTTGCGGGTAATTTCTTCAGCCTTTTTAACTGAAAAAAAACAAAACAAAAAACTGGGAAAAATGAACAATTTCAGGACACAACTGCCCAGTTCAGGCTGGCCAGTGCTACACGGGTTCCTGCTGATGTACTAGTGGCATATTGCCCTGTCTGCTCTGAAGAGGCAAAGTCCGTCCCAACAGTGATTACCCCCCAGCAGACTTGCACGCTTATCATTCACAAAAATAATCCAGTATCTAATTTTTATCAGAAACATCATAAAAGCTTTGATCGTGTTAGATCAATGCAACACACACCACAAGTTGTGCAGGAAAATACATTAACTCCATTCCGTATATTCCCCTAATCCAAGCGTATTCCCCGAAACAACCAGCCTGGTTTTACCCTTCAAAGGAACCAAGAGTTTTCCACAAATAAAATTTTCCCTTTGAATCCCCCATCTGTGCCTACACCACCTGCTGCTAGGAAAGCTCCGGAGAGAATTAGCTGCCCCGTAACTTAAGCTGGGTGAGTATTTACACGGTCACTCCGCCGACGGTACGGAGATAAGCCTGCTATGGAAATGAATCGAGACCTGGCACACAGGAGAGTAAATTGCTTCTGATTGCTGTGGCTTAGGCTTGGGAGTTAAACATGCTGCCCGAGCTCAGTTATTCTCAGAAGTACGGAAAAAAGCATGAAACCGTGGGGGGAAATAGCAGTTTTGTTACTTGTCGTTTACATGGAAAGACCAGCAGAAGTAGCTGGTGGCTGAAAATCAGACAGAGGACTCTCCCCCCTCGAAGGACTCGCTAGTCAAAACAAGGAGGTCTGCTGTTTGATAGAAGCCACGGCACAAGTCCTGTGTGAAACAACGCTGCAGATAACTGCGAGCTTCAGCTAGGCACGGTCACAGCTCGCCCCGTACTTCTTCACCTCTGCTCACAGCGCAAAGCAGAGGAGAAGAGGAGGTCCAGCAGTGCCCACCAGCCCACCAGCACCTGCGGGCAGGCTGGCACTGCAGGCAGCATCCCTCAAGGCAGGGAAGGAAAGGGCGATAAAACACTGGGCGATCATTCTGGCTGTGCGCCTCAAAGCACACCCTGGGGTTTCTGTGGCGCTGGGGCTCCTGGAGCTAGGAGGAACCCCCAGCCAAGCACCGCCTGGGCTGGCAGGACCCCCCCAACCCGCTCCACCTGCCCCGCTGCCCCCAAGCCCACCTCCGGGCCCCTCGCACACCCCGGGGGCCGCCGGAGCCCTGCCCCGTGCGCTCACCCCGGGCAGGGCCGGGGGTGCCCCGGGGCGCGCCGCCGGCCCCGGCCTCTGCCGGGAGCCCCCCGGGAGCCCCCCCAGGGCCCGGCCGCGCCCCGAGGCCGCCCCGCGGGCCTCGCCCGGTGCCCGGTGGGGACGAGGATCGGTGCGCCGCGGTTACCTGTGGTTAAATTGTCGTTGATCTTCAGGGGCACCCGCAGGATGTAGACGAGGAAGAGCATGACGAAGAACCACAGCGTCCAGAGGTAGGTCCACGACCAGACGATGCAGGACTTGAGCTGCTCCAGAAAGCCCGTCCCGGCTTCAGCCATGTTTTGGAAGGGAGAAAAAAAAAAAAAAAAAAAGGAAAAAAAAAAAAAAAAAAAGGCACCGCCGCCGCCGCCAAACCTGCTCTCTGCTGCCACAGCCGCGCAGCGGGCGCGGGGGGCGAGCGGCGCTTCCCGAGCCCGGCTCCTCCGCAGGGGCTGCGCTGGGCTCGGCCCGGCCGCGGCGCCCTAAGATGGACTCCGCC